>NC_082719.1:25391488-25741796 GCF_030144855.1 Hypanus sabinus
GGAATAAAAATTAAAATAAATGTTCAATAGGTCTCACCAGGATGTTGCATTAGTAAACATAATATGTATGTATTTAAATAAATACTAACAATGAAAAAAAAATCACAATCAAGGTAAAATTCTAACCCAGCCTGGAAAATATTACCAATTTGTTTTCAATTATTAATGCAAATATAGCACCATAGAAGCATGCAAAAGAAAGGCTACTGAAAGATTTTAAGACAGGATAGTATTGAATGAACAAATTATTGACATTCTCCAAGAACTTTTTCTCTTTCAAGACCGCTTGCTAACTTTTGAAATTGTTATTTTTCAAAATAACTTTTGAAAATTGCCACAATTCCCTTGAATTACTTTCAACACCTAAATTACAGATAAGATAATCAACTAAAACCACCAAAAGAAAACACAGTGGAACTATTAGTAAAGTTGCTGTCCAAAGAGCTCTGGCAACCTAGGTTTAATCTTTCCCTGTAACTGTGAATTTCATCTGGTATTCTGGTTTTTGCCCATAATCCAAAGATAAGCCGGACAGAATATCACTGATCATTAATCAGTGAAGATTTTTCCTTTCAGTGCCAGTGAGCATTTATATCTGAGGTCATGCATTGAAATAGGTGGGGTGGGGAGAAGAAGAGAAGATAGTTTATGATTAGATTAAAATGGGATTAGTTTAAATGACTGGGAGAGGGAAGGACAGAAGGTCTTTTTCCCACTTCATATGATTAATGCAGATGACAACTTGGAAAATTTGATACTCCTGATAGCAAGAAAGTTTTAAATACGCACAATTTTGTTTTGAAGACGAAGAGGAATTTGAGAGCAAAGCGTTCATTTTAATTTGAGATTTTTAAAAATACAAGCAACTGCATATGGAGAGGCATCAAATTTGACCACGTGCTAGAAATTCTCACTGGTTAAAACAAAAACATAAAAGTAGACTTATTAGGGAAACAAAATATCAATTAAATTTGATGACAAATTCATATAGTCATTTCATCACTTTGAAGCTCTGAAATAAAAAGGCCTTAATTACTTTTTTCCAGTGGTTGAAGATTTTCTTCATTCCTTTGAATCTCTTCTGATAACTGGTCTTTCTCGATTTCCAACTGTTTGCGCTTGTCTTCTACCCTTTCTCTGTTCCACTGTCGCCTCAGTAACCGCTCTGCCTTTTCTTTTGCCTATCCAAAAAAGTGGTAAGAATATCATAATTTATTACATCTAGCAAACCCTATACAAATGCATGTTAGTTGATGTACACAAAGTTTGTTCATAATATGACTATGCTCTAGTTCTTTTATCTTGAAAACAGTCATGCCTTTATGGATAAGCACGATTTATAGATTACACAAGTGCACAAAACAAGGCATTATAGATGCATTTGTAAATTTGAAATTTACAGCATTTTTGTTCTGCTTGAACAGAAGCAATAAGTTAGATCCAAGCTAAAAAGATTTATTCAGTTGATTTATCAGTATGATTTATTCAGTTCCATCGTTCCCTATTACTATGAGCCACTTCAATATGTTTTGTACTTCAGTTGTCACATTATTGAAATGCTCCCACAACTTCCAAGGACTCTTCGTTTCATGATATTTATTGTTCTTTGTTTTTGTATCTGCACAGTCTTGTTGCACCCAAGCTCGTGAGGTCTTTCATTGACTCTATTATGGTTATTATACGAGTATGCCTGCAAGAAATTGAATCTTAGGGTTGTATATAGATGACATATTTGTACTTTGATAATAAACTTACTTTGAACTTTTTACAGTGCCAAAACTATTCTTCCCTAAATATTGTTATGTAACCAGGAACAGATCACACAAAACAAGTGACAGTTAAAAGTTCTTAACTGGTACCTGAATGTGTCAAAGATATTGGCTGGAGAGAAATGTTAACTGGGCAAACAAAAAATAAACACAGGATCAAATGGAAAAAATAATTAAAAACTTAAAAGACTATAGTGATTTGAACTCTTTAATTGATAAATACAATTTTACATAATCAGTTTGTTACTAAACCAGAATCACAAATGCACAAATCATTCCTTGTTACTGTCTGCATCACTCCCCATACCCAAATTCAAAACCCAAAACACTAGAATGGTCAAAATAATATGAAATAGCTCTAACTTACAATTGACTGGCGACGTTGAACCACGGTTTCTTCATCATCTGAATCATTATAGTACTTTGAATACAGAAATGGTTTGTGGACATATGGATGCCGTCCAGGTTTCGCTTTGACTTCCTTTTGTTCTTCTTTGGTTGTTTCCAAATTCGTATCTTTTTCTAAACAGAAAAGATGTATAATAAAACCCTAATATGCTGCGAGTAAATTTTGGCTTGGGTTTCCTAATTCCACTTTTAATTCTATATTTGGAACACAATCTACTGTATTTTATTACACTTTTTCAAATTGAGCACAAGCTTCTTTGATTTTGAGAAATGATGGAGCTATTGGATTGGAATCCAGTGTGCATCGTCGTGGATAAGTTTTAATGCAATTCAAAGGAGGAGTTTAGAAAACCTGACACTTATATGAAAGGTAAGCCGAAAAAACATGCAGCAATAGTCAAATCTGCCAACAAATATGGCATCAACCAAAGTTTTAGTAGCAACATTGGAACCAGGATCTGAATCTGTCAATGTAACGTGTGTTGTAGTAGGCAGTCTTGTTAACGGAGAAGCTGAGAACAGCCTGGCTCAGCTAGAGATCTGCTGGAAGTGACCACCTATCTACACCCTGTTGCATGGTTCAAATACTCTCATTGGAACATGCTTTACCCACCCATTAAGTCATCTTAGTACTTTGATGGATTAGAAAGCTAATGGAAGTGGTTGAAACATGCACAGTTCCGGGGTGCCTAGCAGCAGTACTCTAAATGGATATGATTAAATATTCCCGTCTCAGCCTGATACAGCTAAAATGTACAACTGCTTCCATGGTCGGTACAGTCAACAAAGATGCCTTAATGTATTTAAATGAACTATCGCTGCTCAGAACTGACAGAAACAACACCGATTGTGGTTGGAAGTGCTCACGTAGGACACCTCGGAGGAAGCACGGATATAGAGCGGGGTTGTAAGTGCGCTTAAGGAAAAGGGTTTTAAACTCCCTATACCAACTAACTTGCTGTCAAATGTGCAGTCTCTGGTGAATAAAACTGATGATCTCAGAGCTAGGTGCTGAATCACAGAGACATTAGGACCGTGTGTGCCCTTTGTTTAACAGAATCCTGGTTAACCCCTTCCATACCAGATGCAGCGATTCAGGTTGATGGGTTTACTGCACATCGTCAGGATAGATTTATAGAGTCTCTCAAAAGCAGAGGTGGAGGACTATGCCTCATGATCAACTCTTCTTGGTGCACAAATATATCAGTGTTGTCCCAATTCTGCTCACCAGACCTGGAATATCTAGCAGTTAAGTGAAGTCCTTTTTACCTACCACTTGAGTTCTCTGGGGTCACTTTGGTAGCAGTTTACATACCACCTCAGGCTAACGTCAAGCAGGCTTTAGATGATCTGAGTAATGGGATCAACATGCACGGAACAGTGCACCCTAACGCCTTCACCATTGTTTTGGAAGATTTTAACAAGGCCAGTCGGAAAAAAAAATCACTAAGCAATTACCACTTGCAATACCAGAGGAAACAACACACTGGACCATTGTTACACCACCATCAAGAATGCCAACCATACTATTCCACGCCCTCACTTTGGGAAGTCTGATCACTTCTACTCCGAGTATAGGCAAAGACTGAAGACTGTAGCACAAGCAGTGAGGACCAAGAAGGTATGGACAAGGGAAACACAGGAGCGCCTACAGAAACTGCTTTGAATTGGTGGACTGGACTGTATTCGAGGATTCATCTTTGAACCTGGATGAGTAAGCTGCAGTCGTTACTGACTTCATTAAAACCTGTGTGGATGAGCGTGTGCCCACAAAGACTTGCTGTACATTCCCAAACCAAAAGCCGTGGATGAACCAGGAGGTATGTCATCTGCTGAAGGCTAGATCTGTGGCATTCAAGTCTGGCAGCCCTGGCCTGTATCAGAAAACCAGGTATGATTTGTGGAGGGCTATCTCAAGGGTAAAGAGACAATTTCAAATGAGGTTGGAGGTGACATTGGATGCAGGGCAATTCTGGCAGGGTCTGCAAAGCAAAACCAAATAGCATGAATGACAGCGGTGCTTCACTACCAGATGAACTCAATGACTTCTATTCTTGAAAGGGAGAACTACAGCTGTGAAGATCCCTGCTGCACCTGATGACCCTGTGATCTCCATCTTAGAGGCCAATGTTAGGCTGTCCTTAAAGAGAGTGAACCCTCACAAGGCGCAAGGTCCCGATGGAGTACTTAGCAAGGCTCTGAAAATCTGTGCCAACCAACTGGTGGGAGTATTCAAGGGCATTTTCAACCTCTCACTGCTACAGGTGGAAGTTCCCATTTACTTCAAAACAACAATTATACGAGTGCCCAAGAAGAATACTGTAGGCTGCCTTAATGACTATCGCCTGGTAGCACTCACATCGACAGTGATGAAATGCTTTGAGAGGTTGCTCATAACGTTACTGAACTCCTGCCTCAGCAAGAACCTGGACCCTTTGCAATTTGCCTATTGCCACAATAGGTCAATGGCAGACGCAATCTCAATGATTCTCCACATGGCTTTAGACCACCTGGTAAACACAAACACCTACGTCAGGATGCTGTTCATCAGTCTTACCCCTGCATTTTATTTGAAATTTAAGCAAGAGTACAAGCACAGCTAGTGGAAGTGTTCAGGTCAACATCAGGATGATGCTGAGGGAATACTCAGGACAGCATTGGGCTAAGCAGAACAGTTGTTTAACCTGCACCTGTAAATTCCAACACATGGCATATACCAAGCATTTATTTTACTTCATTTTACACAATTAGTGCTGAATGACATTAAGTAAACCCTGCAACTTAAGTGACCCTAAAAGAATCTTGGGGAGAAAATGTGAAGTGATGAGAGCAGTAGAATATTCATGCTGCAAAATGGAACTAAAACAAAAGCTTTTACCTGAACATATTGAATCGAATAGGCTTTCCCCTTCAAGTACTCATGAAACTTAAAACAGGATTAAAACTTTGCCTAAAACTGACATTGTATACTGGCACAAATTTGAAAAATCAATGCAGTACCTTCAGAACTTTGCTCTTCTACTTCATCAGTGCTGTCAGAATCTGGAACTTCACCCTCCTCCTCTTCATCATCATCCTCCTCAAAGGAGGAAAGATCACTCGTATGGACAGAACTAACAGTAATGTCACTCAGACCTTCAAAATCAGAATCTTCTAGGAAATACTCTGCAGGTTGATACAACATAGGAATATGCTAAAGTGGGAATCAATGCCGTGAGTTTAGCTGTCTCTCATTCACTTTGTTATCAGAAACAAACAGTAATTTACCTTCACTCTAGTCAGATCGAAGCGCGCATATTGCCTGCAATTCTTCTCCTATCCACTGTACTCTTCTGCATACATGGTTCCAAACAGTGATCTGTAGTCCATCTATCAAAGTCTAATTTATGCACAAGGACAGCTCCTATAATGGCAGCTGAACTATGGCACCTTTACAACTCATGGAAAATGTGCCATGAGTAGCCCGTTTCTCCTCCTTAGGCAACATTTCTATTCTCTCTATGACTCCTTTGTCCATTCCCCACTGATTTCCGTCGTGGCACTTAGCCCTGCAAGTAACACAAGTACACTTCCCATTCACCTCTTCCCTCACCTCCAATCAGAGCCTCAAACACTCCTTCCAGGTGGGTTAGCAAGTCACCTGGGTCATCTACTACATTCAATGGTCCCAGTGCAGTGTCCTCTACATCGATGAAACCCAATGTAGATTGTCAAGCACCTTTGCTTCCTCCGCACAGATAGGATTTCCTAGTAAACAACTATTTTAGTTACACTCCCTATTCCCATATGTCGATCCATGGCCTCTTTTACTGCCACAAGTCCGCTCTCAGGTTACAAGAGCAACACCTTACATTCCTTGTGGGTAGCCCCCAACCTGATGGCACACACGTTGATTTTTAATTTACAGATTTTTCTCCCCACCTCTCCATCCCCATTCTGACTATCCTCTAAACCCTTCTCTTCTCCTCACCTGCCTATCAACTCTTTATAGTGCCCTTTCTCTCATGGCCCATTCTACTGTCCTATAATATTCCTTCTTCTTCAGCCCTTTACGTTTTCCACATCACCTGCCAGCTCTGTACTTCATCCACCCTTGCCCACCCACCTACCTTCACCTATCACCTGCTAGCTTCCCCCTCCGTCAGCTTCTTCCCAGTGTTGATGAACAGCTCAAAATGTCGACTATTTCCTCTTAGATGTTTCTTGCCCTGCTCAGTTCCTCCAGCATTTTGTGTGCGTTAACTCTGGATTTCCAGCATCTGCAGAATCCAATGTTTATTCCAATTCAAGCCATTATGACACCTCCTTTAATACTGTGTGCTTTAAACTTCAATCAAAAAGCACCTTTTATAAAAGTATTAAATACTTGACAACTTGCTTTCCAGAAAACCTCGTTGATTGTCCTCAATTAACCTAGCACTTTCACCACCAGACATATTTCTGAAGGTATTTAAAAACTGTCAGAGGTCCTGATAACAACCCACCTTTACCCCAGTATTTAACATTTTCAAAATTATATCACCACTGACATCACAAATTAATTAGCAGCTTCGCCACTGATACTTACAAACCACATTAATGCTACAAGGAAAAAGTTAAGATATTATATAAGTGCAGGTGTTAGAAGAGTATTGATATAGAAAGGTAACCCATGACCAATTAACGACTATAAACACAGAATACTTGTTTGTTAATGTTGCACTAACCCAAAGACCAAGAATTTTCCACATACTTTAGAAAAATAATAATCATTACAATTTATCAGCCTGTGTTCGTTCAAATAGTTCACTGATATTCTATTAATGAGCTTCTGCAGCTCTACGTACATGTAACACTTAATGAAATTAACTTAAATGACCTGAATAATATTCTCAGCACCTTTCTTTAAGTTTTCCTTGGCTGTCTGTTTAAGAGTTCCAGATCCACGTCGGACAGATTCAGAGTCTTTCCGTTTGCCTCTTCTCTCATTCTTTGACAACCCAAGTTGTTCAGCTTTTGTTACATCTTTTTCTCTCTTATCAATTTTATCGTTTTTTTCATTCACATCTTCCAAATTTTCCACAACAGGCCCAGCCTTTTCATGCTTATCGTCAAAATCCTTCAAAGTTGTTAAAACATTAATTGATCCCTCTGACTTAGGATAAAGCTTTCCAAACTCCATTGTGGTTTCCAATGCAATTTTTTCAGTTTCTTCAGTAGCATGATCTTTCTCCATTCCAAGATCAAAAGCTTGAGACTTGAATTCTGTCAAGGAGATCTTCTTGGAAATCTTTTCACATATTTTACCCAATGAATTCTCAGCTGTAATCCTGGAAGCACTGGCTTCCTGATTAAGGGAGGTTATTGTATCCAAAATAGAAAGAGCATCGTTAGCTTTGCTTGTGCTAGGACAGCTAGAAGGGCCTGCAAATAGAAGACACAAGTAAGGATGCAACTATCAAAATAATATACTACAGTTTCTTGTACATTATTTTAACAACTGTTAAAAATGAACTCCCTGCCGTATCACATTCACTGGATAATTTGCACTGTACCCTACAATATTTAACTTATAAACTTTACTTTGTTTATCCATGTGCCACTCAATTGTATTTAATTCTTACTTATTTAAAATATTGTGTGTGTGTGTGTGTGTGTGTGTGTGTGTGTGTGTGTGTGCACGCACGTGCTGGAGTCATTCTGGAGAAATTACTCATTTTGACAGTATATATTTATATAGTTAAATGACAATAAACTTGGCTTGACCTGAACTTAACCAACTTCTACATTTAAATGTGTTGTTGCTGCTAGAAAGTGCTGTTAAACTTCCTCCTTTATAATAATAGTGTATTGATATTTCCTCTTATTTTTAGTCACACTTAAATATAGAATTAACAACAGCAAGATCATAGTAATACTCATACAAAGGATTACTGAAGGACTTTAATTCCTCCAAATGGACGATGCCATCTTTGCAAAATGCTATCAGTGAACTTGGATTGGCTTTGAACATGATCTTCCAAAGATGTTCCATGTTAGCTTCTGTGCTATTAAAGAATTGGTTAGAAAACCAGTTGCTCTTTTTAGAATTTTTTCTCCATTTTGTATATCTTACATTAAATGCACTGGTTGCAAATGAAAGTTGATCAACTACTCAAAGGTGCTAAGTGTATCTCAACATAACAAGACTGCTGGAGGATAACAAATCAGAGTTATACTGCACAGAAGTCAGTCTTTGGCACATAAAATGTATGCCAACCAATATGCCTATCTATAATTCCATTTGTATATATGAACTGCATATCCTTTTATGTCCTGTTCATTCAAGATGTTGTCACCATTCCTGTTTTTAGTATTTATGGTATAAGTGAAATCAACACTTACTTCTTTTTGACTTTAAAAGTATTGTACAGTACATACACAAAAATCTTTAATGGATCTCCTCAAAAACTACCCAAGATGATACCTGAAGTAGCAGGCTCTTGTTTCTCAGAATTTTGAGCAACGTTCATAGAAGCAGGCTCTTCTTTCTGATCCACAGTTGCTAAAAACTCATGAACAGCTTTTTCAACCTGAGGCCGGAATATGTGATTGATCTTTGGATCCACAACTTGAGAAATTATCCTGTCTACGCCTACCTCCAGCATACCCGATCTGCAATTAAGTCAAAGATAAATATTCAACACAATTTGTTATATACATTTTATTAAAGTATATTTTTACATACATTTATATACATTTTTACATCACATCATTTGTCTATTAATGATTAAACAAACATCAAAACTCACAGGAGGGAAAAACAAAACTAACAGTTCAAAATTTATCCTAACATCATCTTAAGTATTTAATTCATTTTAAAACAAACCCTCCTCGGTGGGCACATAACCTAGTGAAGATTGGGAGAGAGGACAAAGTGTTCAGGATTTAAAACTGGGGGATCAACAGTCCTAGGGCCTAGGGCGGGGGTCGGCAACCCGCGGCTCCGGAGCCACATGTGGCTCTTTTACGTCTGTGCTGCGGCTCCCTGTTGCTTTGGGAAATAATTGGTTGTGGCGACCCTTTTCCTGGCACATCCGAACCGACTCACAATTAGATAGCCTACGGGGGTTTGCGAGCACAGAGCTTTGGAGCCTCTGCGCCATGGGGGGGGGGCAGGTTGAGGGAGGCTTAAAAGTGAGGCTGAAGATTTCGAATAAAGTTTTTTCCTTGGACTGCAGTTACCGACTCCGTGTCGTAATTTTAGCGCTGCGTGTAGCACACCGCTACATGGTCAGTATTTAATTAAAATGTATTTTATGTTAGTTTGTTAGTTTTTGAAATGTAAATCTAAATTTGAAGATTATGGTGATCTTGTACAATCTAAATAAGACGTTGTGGCGACCCATTTCCTGACACATCCGAACCGGCTCACAATTAGCCAGCGTTCAGGCTAAGGGAGATAGCCTACGGGGGTTTGTGAGTACGTGTCTTTTGCAGCATCTGCGCCCATGGGGGGCGGGTTGAGGGAGGCTTAAAAGCAAGGCTGTTTAGTTCGAATAAAGCTATCTTTGACTGCAGTTTACTGACTGCGTGTAGCAACCGCTACAACGTGTTTTTATCGCTGGCTGTCCAGAGGGGAGGTGCTGAAACGCTTTGTCGCGTGTCTGGAAGAAGTGAAAACTTTCCTGGGCAGCAAAGGGCTCAACTTCCCTGAGCTGGAACAGCCAGAGTGGCTGGAAAAGCTACACTTCATGGTAGACATGACAGCGCATCTGAACACGCTGAACACAGCTCTTCAGGGGAAAGGACGCACAGCCCTGCACATGTTGGAGGATGTTTTGGCATTCGAGCGCAAGTTGACGTTGCTTGCCAGAGATTTACAGAAAGGCACATTGTCTCACTTCCCCAATTTGAGAGAGTTCAAACAAGGTCACGACATGATAAATTCGGAGTATTTACATTCTGCAATCATCGCAATGCAAACATCGTTTGGGAAACGCTTCTGTGAGTTCAGAGAGGAAAAAAACACATTATCCTTCCCGGTCACTCCCCTAAGCATCGATCCATCCCTACTGAATATGACTGCATTGTCAGGTGTGAGTCAACCTGAACAAGTATGATAAATATTTTAATTGCCTATTATTTTACGTATATTCATATGTTTTCATTGTTCAGTGAAATAGTCCTTTTATTTTTCAGGTTGACAGCTGGCTGACGTTATTTTTGGTTTGCTGCTGGCGGCAAATTTAAGTTTGGCGTTTTTCATAAATACAAGAAGGACTCAAATAGACGTTGAGTATTTTACTTCAAAGTAACCTTCAACCCAACGTCTTTTTTTCGGAGTTCAAAATGTTTTTGTTGCATGCAGAAATGTAATTTCGTTTTCTCTGCAGGAGTTCATCAATTTCATAAATTCAACACATTATAGTTTGTTTATACATAGCATAAAGGCAAAACAAAACGTTGTATGCAGTGTTATTTCATTTTAAATGTCAAACGGGTTTTGCGGCTCCCAGTGTTTTCTTTTCTGTGGGAAACGGGTCCAAGTGGCTCTTTCAGTGGTAAACGTTGCTGACCCCTGGCCTAGGGTGAGTACAATGCCTCCCTTAACATTTTCCATAAATTTTTCAAGATAGAAATATTTTTTCTGCTATTCATTAACAACTACATGCAGCAGATATTCCATTAGTTTAATTACTGATACTGTTAGGGTGAATTTTGGATGAAATTAAATTATAGGAAGTGTATGCAAAGAGATATGATATGGGTAGCTATAGAAAATTACGTTTCTGACTTATGGTGGGGGGGGGGGAAGAGAGAAGAACTAAAAAAAAGTATTTGGACAATTCTCAGGAATGGAACCCTCATGTAAATTGAGGCTCCTTGTATGGCACAAGAGGAGTGTGTAGATAGCTGAATGGGAAAAACAGAGGAATTGCAAATGCTGGAAATAAGGTTAAGGTGTAGAGTGAGGGAGGGTGTACAAGTCTTGGACTGACATAAAAATAAACCAGCATTTATACAGTGCATTTAAATAATATGAACAACCTACAGCACTTAACAGGAGTATAAACAGATAACTATGACATGCTTTAAGAAGCTTCTTATTGGGTGGGGAGACAGAGCAAAGAAAGAAATATTTAGGAATAAAATTCAAGAACTTGGGCTGAAACTGACATCAGTGGTACTGCAGAGGATTCAGGTGGCCAGTTTTTTGGCATCTATTGTACAGCATCATTTGGTTTTAGCTTCCCACATTTTGTCCACTTTTCAGGAGGCCAATAATGTGTTGTCTTGATGGAATTGACCTCTCTTCCCATCACATGCCCAATCCATCTCCAACATTTGCTCATAATTGTGGCCATATCCTTTTGATTACACTGAAGGAATAGGGAGAGGTTGGAGATCCTCTTGGCCAGAAAACAAAGGTTCCTAATGTGAAATGATAACAACTGGCTATACCAGGACACAGCTCTGGTACGGCTTCATCTTGGTGTGAACGTTGTACTAGGTTAATGCCTAGTGATCCCTAGATGTTGCTGTACACCATCATGATGCTGACCATCTTCCTTTCTTATGTATACAACTGTTATACCTGTTGCTGCTGTTAGTCTGCCAGAGCCTATCCACCTGCTTTCACTGATGCCCAGTATTGTACAATAGGTTGTAATGACACATTTAGCAGTTACTTGTGCAAGCTTGCCAGTGTTGTACATGGTTCATACATTCCAAGAAACAATTTCGGTCTCAGTCTTGACGGCGTTCAGTGCTTCCTTCATGCCAGTAGCTTCCTCTTGGTTTTTACGACTGTCAGTCATACAAGTCCTGGGTGGAGACGCAGGAATACCACTGCACAAACATTTAGAAGGATTCTTCATTGCTGCTTCCGTAACAATTTTTTTTACCAGTTAAGGTTGTTAGACCCAAGCTGAACCCTGAACCTGGAAGACCGGCAGACCACTCTTAGTCTGGCCTCTACCCTTTGGCTTGTTTGGAATGACCCTACTGAGGCCCAAAGCATAACACCCTGACTTCACCCAACATAGCTCTCCGGGTCATTGTGGTATGCAAGCATTCATACCCTACAACGACGTTGTGGTCCTCTTGGAGGATAGCACAGACACAGGTTTTCATAGGTTTTGAGTCCATAGGACGCTCAAAGAAGCTGCACAGGTTGACTCTGTGGTTAAGAAGGTGTATGGTGTGTGGCCTGCATCAATCGTGGAATTGAATTTAGGAGCCAAGAGGTAATGTTGCAGCTATATAGGACTCTGATCAGACCCCACTTAGAGTACTGTGCTCAGCTCTGGTCACCTCACTACAGGAAGGATGTGGAAGCCATTGCAAGGGTGCAGAGGCGATTTACAAGGATGTTGCCTGGATTGGGAAGCATGCCTTATGAGAATAGGTTGAGTGAACTTGGCCTTTTCTCCTTGGAGTGAAGGAGGATGAGAGATGACCTGATAGAGGTGTACAAGATGATGAGAGGCATTGATCGTGTGAATAGTCAGAGGCATTTTCCCAGGGCTTAAATGGTTGCCACAAGAGGACACAGGTTTAAGGTGCTGGGGAGTAGGTACAGAGGAGATGTTAGGGGTAAGTTTTTTACTCAGAGAGCGGTGAGTGCATGGAATGGGCTGCCGGCAATGGTGGTGGAGGCGGATATGATAGGGTGTTTTAAGAGGCTTTTAGATAGATACATGGAGCTTAGTAAAAGAGGGCTATAGGTAAGCCTAGTCACTTCTAAGGTGGGGACACGTTCGGCACAACTTTGTGGGCCAAAGGGCCTGTATTGTGTCGCAGGTTTTCTATGTTTCTATATATGGACTCCTACCTCCATTAAATTGAGGAAGTGCAAACTGTCAAATTCAGTAATGGAACAGATGGGTTGGTGAAGGTTAAATACTTCTGTCAGGTCTTGCTTCTCGAAAGGAAAAGATTAACCCTCTCAAATCTATCCTTGAGCAGCTCTGATGTAGTAAAACGTACCAGGATGACTCACAGCAAAATCAAACAAAATATGACAGAGCCACTGATGATCAATTAAATCAGTTGACTAATAGCTAGAGTTTAAAGAGCTCCTTACTAAAGATGAGAGAAGTAAAAAGCTGGAGATGTTTGGAACAAAAATCAAGATGGACTTTGGTATCTCAAGTTGGTGAAGCAGTTGAATTTAATAATTCTCAAGCGATGGAAATCGATCAACATGTACGATTAAGAGTCTGTTTCCAGGCTGTATGTCTCTAAGGGGACAGAATTTCTCACCTTTGAACATGTATCCATATTTAGCAACCTTCCCCAAGTTTTCTTATTGCATTTACTATATACTATAAAGTAGTTTACAATAAACATGGAAATATGAAAGACAATTTCTGCAGTTCCAGTTATCACAAGAAACAACCATACAGTATATACTGAGCTTTGTACAGAAAAGTAGTGAATTACTATATTCCTTTGAGAAATCTACCACTCCCGCATGATCTAGTAGATCATCTACAATGGCATATCTCAATTGAAAGATGGCATATCCGGTTTTCCTCAAAAGCCAAAAGAAAATACTAGAACTTACTGTAGCACCATCTGTCTAAGACTGTTTCTCAGTTGATTCTTGTTGAGATGAGGGCTCCATGTATGACTTGCAAGATGGTTGGACACAAAATTATCCACCCGCTGTCTTAAGTTCTGGTAAGCAGGCTAAAAATAAAATAAAAACAATTTACTATTTTGCTTTGTCTTGTGTAAACTTTCACGCTTTTAAGACAAAATGTTGAGTGATCAAGCTTATACCACAGATGGTGTCTTAATATCCATTGTTTAATTTACATTTAGATCAATACAGGCATATATAGAGCCACCATTTACTACCATCATATTTTTCTTTAACCAGAGAGTAGTGAATATGTGAAATTAATTGCCATTGACAGCTGTGGAGGCCAAGCCATTGGATAATAAGTCTTCCATTAGTCAGGACAAGAAGGGATATAGGGAGACGGCAGGAGATTGGAGCTGAGAGGGAAATATTCAGCTATAATGAAATGGCGGAGCCGGCTCCATGGTCCAAATGGCCTAACTCTGCTCCTATATCTTATGATCATCATGCCCTACTTGTTAATAAGATTTACATATTTCACATAGAATATGGCAAGTTATGCACATTTTACATTCCTCAAGGGAAAAGGACAATGGGAAATACCTCAGTTACAATGAGGCCAGGATTATGGGACATATCCAGTAGTGCTAATGGACAGGGTAAAACTCAACCAATATTACAGATGATGATTTGACAGCAGAAATGGCCAATCCTAACAGAGAGTGAAGTGAGTTTTCTTCCTCAAACTGCCTTTATACATGGTTTTTGTTCATTTGCTCTCACCCTCTCTGCCTTTTTTAATTTAACACTCAAATGACTTCCACAACTTTCTCCCATTGTTATTCCAGCATCGCACTTTTCTTTCCTACACCAGACATTCTGCAAGTTAAAACGTTTCCCTCCTCCTTGGTTTTCACAAGGGTCTTTGAACTGAAATATTGATGTTTCCACAGATGTAATATAAGCTGTTGAGTGTTTCTAGCATTTACTATTTATATTTCAGATTTCCAACCACTACAGTCCTTCAATTTTTCATTAACTGTCATACTTCTTGCTTGCCCATAGAATAGGAGGAGGCATCAGTACTCCTTTGATAAGGAGGCAACCATTTAATCAGAAGTAATATCCAATACCCTGGAAAATGTGTCAGTTAAAGCCCACAGAGAGCTAAATTACCTGAGTTCTACAAACACACAGAAGCAGGAAGAGGAGTTCTGACTAATTTACTCCACTGCATAATCATACACTCAATAAAGTACACGTGGAACAGGACAGTGTGAATGTTCATCATTTAGTAAAGGGATGAAACAAGAAGGAGCAAAGGAAATCCAGAACATGCACCTCCTAGTTTAAAGTGACAACTTGAAAGGAAACAAGAATATTGCCCAAGTCATCAGGAAACAGGAATCTTTCCAATGCCAAAGCGTAGAGTGGAAAAATCTCAAAAAAATTGGAATAAAAACTGGTAAGGAAGATAAACAAAACTGCTGTGATCTATAAAATCAGAAAGGCACTCGACTTCAGGATTCTCAGAGGTGAAGAGCTAAAATAGACAGTAAACCATTGCCAGAGTAAAATGGTTGAAGAGATTTGTAAAAATACATGTGAAAGAGTGCGGTGGGCAAGAGGAGCACCAATAGGAAATCAAGGAAGAAAGGTATCATTGGGACAGGTGACAAATGAACTAGTCTGCAACAGCAGCCCAATGGGAGATTATGAGGACTACAGTATGATCTAAAACTATTATGACATATACATCACCAGGGAAATCGATCTTGACGAATCTAATGGAATTTGAGAATGTAACAAACAGAACAGGTGAGGTAGAACCAGTGAATGTGCTGCATTTGAATTTCCAGAAAGCTTTCAATAAGGTCTTACCTAAAAGAATCGTGAGCAAATTACACAGGTAAGGTACTAATATAAACAGAGTACTATTGGCTGGCATGAAATAAGCAGATGGAATAACATTTCCCCCCCTCCCCACCCCCCGAGTACAGGCAATAACCAATGGGGTACACAGGAATCTGTGATGGTATCTTTGCTATCAAAGAAAGCTGATGAAAGAATTAAACACAATATTTCCAAGCTTGGAGATGACATAGCTGGGTGGGACGGTGACCCTTAAAACGGATGCAGCGAAGCTCCTATTGATGGAATGAGTAGATACTAGACAATGGGGTGGCCTGTTGGGGCACCCTTTGAGAGAAAGGTAGTACAGTCTGATGTGACCAGAATGAACATTAAGATTTCCTTAATCCTACTGGTATTGCTCTGCTTTGGAAATCGAAGTATAAAAATCAGGTTATTAAAGAAGAAAGACGCATAGCAAGGCAAATATAGCTCCTTCTCGTTTAACGAAGGACACTTCTGATGGCAACATTTCTGGTTGATCTGCCACCCTAGGGCCTCTCATTGCCATTCTGGAGACGTGTAGTCCATTCATGCGCTGGCTCTTCATCTCTTCTGCTGTTTGTTCTTTATCTCTGATCTTAGAGACGTGTTCAGCTCCTTTGTCTCTTCCTCTCTCCTCCTCCTGTACCCGTTGTTGTCATTCTGGAGACGTGCATGCCTCTCCTCCTCTGTCTCTTCTTCTCTCATCTTTTTTGTCCTGACTTTGATCCTGGAGTCATGTGGAACCTGGCCTCATCCGATTCTTGTTTTCACCCTCTCCTTACCACTTCCCGATGACGTTTGGCGACCCCCCTCTCTTTCCACGCAGCATAATTAGGCTGATCGCATTTTTTTTTACCCTAATGCTAGATAGAAGATACGAAGCAGTAATACCAAAGGAAGCTAATTATTCTTGATGACGTGGTTGGTGCTCTCCTAAATGGACGTGATATAGTCACCGCTGTCCTTTGACTGCAGCGAAGGGTTTTATGGGTGTCTCAAAGTACATCATTACAGGTTACGGGATGTTATCCTTAAATTTAGAGATCTGATGTTCTGTTTTTGAATCTAGTCAAGACTTTTATACATTGTGGGGATGATTTTTGAGCTTTCAAAACCTTTGATTTGTTGTAAAAGTACAGATGGTGGCTAATAATATATTTGGTTACATGGTAACGGCTTTTTCCCCCTTTTTTCTTGCTTTTCCTAACAGACTTTGGTAGTGGGTTTAGATTTTTTCCTGTATACCAATTATTTTTTATATTTCAATATTATGATTTAATTTAATTTTCATGAATACAGGTTTTGTGATTATAACTGTATTTTTAATACAATGTATTTGGTACTTTTTATTGACTTACATATCTTCTTGTACACTGTCTTCCTTTATGCAGAAACTAATAAAAATATTGAAAGAGAAGTACGTCATCACAATAAGATTTAATGATCTCTTATTGATGGGTGGCAGTTAGATCTGTCCCAATCGTGCACCTGCTGATGGTGATATGTGACCGCTTGAAATAGAGCTGCCCTGCCCTGCCCTTTTGCTCCGGTTGGTGTCGCTGCTGAGGCAGGCCGTGTGCACGCAGCATGGTGTCATGTCCCGATTTCCATGATGGCTGATCAGCTCTCGGGTGAATTTGATTTTTGTGAGTGAGCAATTTTATATGAATATATAATCCTGAACTTTGCATGCATTCTGTAAATTAGCGCATTTTAAGTTGATTTAGCCAAAAAAGTGCCACTGTAATGCACCGTTTAGGCTAATTGGAGGTCTCAAATAGGCAGAGAGAGCATGAGTTTTAGTAGTATATAGATACTACAATGTGGATAAACATGAGATCATGAACTTTAGTGTAAATAACAGGTAGCCAGATTATATGAATGGCAATAGGTTGGGAACAAGACCCGAGTATCTTCACTGAAGCATGCAGATGCAGCAGGCTGGCCTTCATAGCAAGAGGATTCAAGCGCAGCATATGTTGTTTTGCTACAATTGTGCATGATTATGGAGGAACGACAGAGCATTGTGTGCAGCATTGATCCCCCTTTCTAAGTGAAAGCATTTGAAGCTAAACCATGAAAAGTACTTGATTCTAAAACAATATCTAACTAGTGATATAGAGGGAAAGCAGTAACAAGGCACTGAATTTGGACGGTCAGTCATGGCAGAAAAGGTTCAAAGATGTTACTGCTCCCATCTTCTATTTAAAATCAAATCATAAAAAAAAGATGTTTATTTTTCCAAATAAGAGACAAAAAAAGTGATTACAAGAGAAGATGAAGTCAGAGAATGCAAATGGAGTTTAAATTTACAATGAAACCATTCAGCCTGGTCTGTTACTATAAATTCTGTAATTGCATTGTATTTGATCTGTTCTCTACATCAGCGGTTATAACACATCCCCAATAATCTCTTATAAGAACTGAGTCCCACAAATTGTGCTTTGCGATTTGGGAACTAAACTTGGGAAACAAAAAACAACTGCTGGAAGAATGAAATATTTAGGGTAGCAGAATAGATAGCACTGCCATCTAGTAGTTCATAGGTCTATAATATAGTCCTATTTTAATTTCCTTTAGGATCAGTAAGGTATCTATTATCATGGTCATTCTTTTATTATTCGTCAATTCCATCCAAATTGCCTCAGGGGACGAAGTCTCCAGTATTTTTTCCAAACACTTCTGTGCCATTTTCCCTGATGAGTAATTCCACCTCTCCTCCTTTAAACCTGGAACAAAGGAACCCTGGAACATTCTGTTGCCAATTTTGATCCAGCAGTCTGGAGTGTTCTTGTTCTTCTATTGCCAATGTAGGTTTCCACCAGATACTTCATTTCCTCCCAAAACCCAGACAAGCTGAGAGTTTGTTTACTGTAAACTACTCAACTGTACGTAACAAATTATCCTTGTGGGAAGGTCTGCTAGTGTTGCTCTGGGTCGTTTAAACTCGAACTACAGTGGGAGAGTGGGAACCAGAGTGGCAGGATAGCAAGTGAAGTGGCCGTGCAGGAAGCAGATGTTAAGTCTACAAGCAAAGGTAGAAACTAGAAGGTTGAGCACAATGAGACTTTCTGAGTTGCATCTATTTCAATGCAAGGAGTATTGCAAGGTAAAGAAGGCAGATGAATTAGACCATGGATCCACACATGGAATTATGATGTGGTAGCCATCAGTAAGATTTGGTTGCAGGAAGGGCAGGACTGGCAGCTGAATGTTCCATTTGTTTAGACATGATAGAGGGGGAGGTTCTAAAAGAGGAGAGCTGGACTTACTCAGACAGCAAATAGTGGTGGGCTCACCTGCTGAGGCAATTTGGACAGAGCTGAGGAATAAAAGTGGCAATATACACAAAAAGCTGGAGAAACTCAGCAGGCAGGCAGTAACCATTGGAAAAGAGTAAACAGTTGATGTTTCAGGCTGAGACCCTTCATCAGGACTTAGTGCAAAACGTCGACTGTTTACTCTTTTCCATAGATGCTGCCTGGCCTGCTGAGTTCCTCCAACATTTTGTGTGTTGTTTTGGACTTCTAGCATCTGTGATAAAAAGGGGCAACTATATTATAGCCTTCCTAAATCAGCAGAATTAAGATTTTTTAAAAAAGAGATTTATAGATTATATTACATGATAATAGGTTCTTCCTCCACTGCCCAATTACACCTATGTGACCAATTAACCTACTAACCCGTAGGTTTTAAAATATGGGAGGAAACTGGAGCACCCCGAGGAAAACCATGAGGTCACAGGGAAAACACACAAGTCCTTATGGAGAGCGACAGAACTGACCCAGGTCGTTGGCATCGTAATATCATTATGCTAACCGTGAGGACATTACACCCAAGGGGGAAGCAGATTTGTAAAGCGGTAACAGAGTTGCAGGAAATAAAGTTGTGACAGTGATTTTCTAAAACTTTCTATACATTGTCTGGGACTCCCATACTGTGAAAAGAACTGAATGGGAGAGTATTTGTTAAATGTGTTCATGAAAGTTTCCTTCATTACATAGTAGAGACCCCAAGAAGAGAGCACGATACTGGATCTCCACTATAGGAATGAGATAAGACATGTGGCAGAAGTGTGTGTAATGGAATGCTTTGGACTTAGTGATCATTAATTCCATTAGTATCAAAATAATTTTGGAGAAAGATAGGACAGGTCCTAGGGTTAAGATTCTAAATCAGAGAAAGGCCAGGTTTGACAGCATCAAAATGGATCTGCCAGATCTGGATTAAGTGGGTTGTTTTCTTACAATGATGCTTAGTAAATCAGAGGCCTTCAAAAATATTGAGAAGACAAGAACCTGTATGTTCCTATTACAAATAAAAGGCAAGGCTAACAGGTTTAGGGAGCATTGATTATCAAAGACATAGACAGGTTAGAGTGTAAGAAAAAAATAAAGAGAAAATAAAGACAGCTTGTGGCGACCCATTTCCTAGCGTATCCGAACCGACTCACAATTAGATAGCCTACGGGGGTTTGCGAGCACAGAGCTTTGGAGCCTCTGCGCCATGGGGGGCCGGTTGACAGAGGCTTAAAAGTGAGGCTGAAGTTTTCGAATAAAGTTTTTTCCTTCGACTGCAGTTACTGACTCCGTGTCGTAATTTTAGCGCTGCGTGTAGCACACCGCTACAAGCTAAGGATATGAGGTTGCTTTGGCAGATAAGGTTAAAGAGAATCCCAAGGGCCCTTATAGACATATTAAGATCAAAAAGATAGCAAGGGACAAAACACGTCCTCTTGAAGATCAGCAGTCATCAATGCAAGGAGCTGAAAGAGATGGGGGAAGAACTTAAATAATTTTGTGGGTCTATATTTTCTCAAGGGATAGGCAGAGACTATAGAATTGAGGCAAAAGAGTAGTGAGGTCATGATCCATATCCAGATTTTGCTTAAGAAGCTGCATACTGTCGTGAGGTGAATTAAGATGGGTAAATCCTCAAGGGTTAACTAGGTGTACCACTAGATCTTGTGGGAAATAGTGCAGTAGGTGCCCTGTAAATGTTTTTAACCAAATTTAAATCGTACTTCACCATTGGTGAGGTGTCAGTGGACTGCAGGATAACTAATGTTGTTCCAGTTTAGGGCTCTAAAAATAAAGCAAGAAATTAAAGGTCAGTGGGTAAATTATTGTAAGGTATTCTAAGGGACAGCATATATATTTGGATAGACAGGGCTTGATTAGGGATAGCATCCTTCCCTTCTTAAAGAGCAGAGTGACATTTGCAATTTTCCAGTCCTCCAGAACCATTCCAGAATCTAGTGATTCTTGAAAGATCATTACTAATGGCTCCACAGTCTCTTTCAGGGCCCTGGGCTGTAGTCTGTCAAGTTCAGGTGATCTACCTTCACACTTCTTAGCTTCCCAAGCACCTCCTCCTTAGTAATAGAAACTGCACTCACTTCTGTCCCCCGACGCTCTCAAAATTCTTGCATGCTGCTAATGTCTTCACAGTGATGACTGATGCAAATACTTAACTTCATCCACCATTATTTGTTGCCCCATTACTTCCTCTCCAATGTAATTTTCCAGCAGTCCGATATCAACTCTTGTCTGTTTTACTCTTTATATATCTGAAGATAATTTTTGCTTTTATATCAATGGCTAGCTTAACATCATATTTCATCTTTATTCACCTTATGGTTTTAGTTGCGTCCTATTGGTTTTAAAAGCTTCACAATCCACCAACTTCCCACTAATTTTTGCTCTAGTATGTGCCCTCTCTTTTGCTTTTATGCTCTCTTTGACTTCACTTGTCAGCCACAGTTGTCTCATCCTCCGCTTAGAATACTTCTTTATCTTTAGGGCTTCTGAATTACTCCCAGCAACCTCTGCTGTTCTGCCGTCACCCTTGCTAGTGTCCCCTTCCAATCAACTTTAGCCAGCTCCTCTCTCATGCCTCCAATTCTTCTGATCCTCCACAGGTAAACAAAATAAGTATAGATCGTGTGAATGCTTGCTGGCTTTTCCACCCACAGATTGGGTTAGACTAGAACTAGATTATAGGTCATTGGTTTAGGATGATCTGAGGGGGGATCCTCTTTTCCAAGGAAGAAGTGAGAGTGTGGAACAAGCTGCTGGGAAGTAGTAGATGAGCGTTGTAATACTTATGAGAAATTTGGATATGTACGTGTATGAGAGGTATAGATAGCAATGGTTTTGGTGCAAGTAGATGGGAGTAGGCAAAAGTCTAGCACAGCAGACTAGATGGGTCAAATGGTCTATTTCTGTGTAGTGTATCACACAAACAAATAAAACCAGCAGATGAACAGCAATTTGACAATCAGAATCAGGTTTAATATCACTGGCATATGATGTGAATTGTGTTGTTTTACAGCAGCAGTACATTGCAATACACAGTAGTAAACTACAAGTTACAATATATATTACACATACAAATTAAATTAGTTCAAAAAGAAAGCAAACAAGAAAAAACAGTGAGGTAGTATACATAGGTTTATCATCTACTCAGAAATCTAATGGCGCAGGGGAAGATGCTGCTCCTAAAACTTTGAGTGCGTCTTCAGGTTCCTGCAGCTCCTCCTTGGGAGTAGCAATGAGAAGAGGGCATGCACTGTGTGAGCGTCCAGAACGATGGATGATGCCTGAGGCATTGCCTTTTGAAGATTTCCTCAATGCTGGGGAGGCTAGTGCCCATGATGGAGCTGAGTTTGCAGCTTTCTGCAGCTTTTTTTTGATGTTTTTTAGTGGTCCCTCCATAGCAAACAGTATTGCTAGCCTAGAATGCTCAGTTCAAATGCTCTCCATGGTGCATCTGAACAAATTTGCAAGAGTCTTTAATGTCATGCCATGTCTCCTCAAACTTCTAATGAAATATAGCCACTGCTGCACCTTCTTTGTAATTGCATCGGTATGTTGGACCCAGGATAAATTTTCAGAGAATGTTGACACCCAGGAGCTTGAAACTGCTCACCCTTTCCACTGCCGATACCTTGATGAGGACTGGTGTGTGCCTTGACTTCCCCTTCCTGAAGTTGTTCCCACAGTCCAAAGACATACTGACTGATAGGTTAATTGGTCATTGCAAATTGTCCCGTGAATAGGCTAGGATTAAATCGTGGGATTGTTGGGCAATGTGGCTTGGAGGTCTGGAGGGGCCACATTGCATCTCAGTAAATTTTTTTGAAAAGTCTACAATCAATTCCTTGATCTTACTGACACTGAGTGCAAGGTTTTTGATGTGGCACCACTCAACAAGTTAATCGGTCTCACTCTTATGCCTCCTTGTCACCATCTGAAATTCTGCCAACAAACTGTTGTGCATTTCAATGGCTCTTTGGCTTAACTAATTTCTCTGCTTCTGGACAGAGATACATTCAGCTTCCTTTAGAAGTTTATATCAAACAATTATAACTCATTGAAAACTGCATGCAGTTCAACTTTCATTGCACCTTAAGCTCTGCAGCTTCTCTCAGAGCAAAGCTACCATAACAATAGAAGAGTTACAATAAAACTTGACTAGGTCCCACATCTAGCAACCGTAAGATTACATTTCTTGACATTCAATTTGACATGAAGCATTATTCACAGGTGCTATTAGACACTGCGTATCTCTAACACTCCTTTGTCCGGCACCAACAATGATTTCCTTTCAGTTAGCTTCACAACTTGCAAAATAAACTGTTGGTCCAATTCTTATCATGGCTAGGAACCGCACCGACGGGGCACTAACACTTTTACTTAGGGACCCGTGTTGTATTCGCGAATGTGACTCAACTACACTGACCTACCCAACCCCTTAACTCAAGCGGATCCAGCAAGCGGCGTATCCCTGGTCTCCCACACAGGTGGTCAAAGGAAGCACCGGGCTCCAGTAGGAAACCCCCGAGGCTCTCTCGGCAATGCGCCACTCCAGCTGTCACTCTAGCCGCCCAGCGCAAAGCCTGGAGAGCGTCGCCATCGCTTTCAGCCCATCGGAGAGCTGGCAGCCGCCCACCCACCCAGGGCCCGAAGCCTTGGCTGCCTCCACTTGCCTTAGTGTCCACGTCGGCCAGGCAGTCGCGGCGGAACTGGTCAAAGAGGCCCTGATTCTTGAGGTGATTGACGATCATGGACACAAGCTTGGGGTCTCCGGGGGCCAGGGCGTCCATGGCGCGGGAGGTCGGAGGCCGATCACCCGGCAACCAAGAACGACGCGCACTCAGCTGCAAACTCCGCGCCGAGGCTCATGGAAGGGCCGACGTCACTTCCAGGGCGGGCCTTCCGGTCAGGTGACCAGGCTTCCTGCCAAGTATTGAGCCAAGTGTTGGAGGAAGTTGAAGTCGGGCTGCTTTCGAGTTGAATCCCGGATCGATAGAGGGTTTCAGGCAAGGAATTTGGGGTGGAGATGCCAAAACGTGATGAAGAAGACCGATAATAGCGAACGGGCGATCGTATAGCGTGATAGAAGTTGTATGGAGGAAGGCGAATGGCAGGTTTATGGGGAACGGAAAATAATTGATTGGCTTATCGTCCAGTGATGAAGGTAGTAGATGGGCTTTAAATAAAAGAAAGAAGGAGGAGTTTAAGGAATGGCTAAGTTTTAAGTGTGGACCAGTTTCTGATACCAGTCCGATTAGATTAACTAAACTTTTGAGGAAAAAGCGTTTGGAGATCTTTTGGGCATAAGACCTTTAACTATGGGGCGCTGTTGGCATTTTGAAAAGTCAGCAACGTGAGAAAGCTTTAGGCTTAAAAGCTGTGGAAGGAAGGAAAGTAACGCTAAGGTCCTATATTGAACAGCAGTGGCTTGGGCAGTAATTAGAGGTGACCTCTAGGTGTATCCATGGGCCAGTTAAAAATAGTCAAGGGAAAAGTTGTTAACACTAAATTTCTGAAAGGGTTTGTGGTGGCGAAAGAACAGATAGCTTATTGGTGTTGACTGAATTTGATGAAAAGTTGCCAGTTTAGGTTTTGTGGTTCAATTCAGTGCCGCCCCCGCTGAGGTAAGTTTGGTCATGTAGCTGTATGAAGGGGTAAAAACTGGTGTTGAGATGTGGTGGAAAACATGATTATGGTGATTGTGGAGAAGGTATTAGGCAATTGCAGGGGGGAATCATAGCCCTGCTTATGCAGGGTGTCCTGTATATAAGAAAGCTGTGAGAGTGCAGAGTGGGTAGAAAATTGCATATCATATGCAGAAACTCTTCAAAATACAGAGGATAGTCTCAGTAGGACCAATTACTAACCAGAATACAGATAGATAGATTAAAGTTAGTGTGCAAATTACATGATTTTCCATCAAAGGATTGTTGATCTAAAATTTGTTGATTTAATAGCAGATATGGAAAATTGTAGAGCATATATTAAAGGTAGGGCAGAAAAAATAAAATTAAAATCTGCAAACATCTAGAGATAAAAGAGTTAACTCTAGAAGCCATTAGTGGTGCTTTACATAGAGCAGTACAGCACAGGCCTTCTGGCCCACAACATTGTGCTGAATCAACTCAAAACTAAATCAAGAACACCCAAAAACTAATTCCTCCAACCTACACCATGTCTATCTCCCGTACATTCATCTGCCTATCTAAATGTCTTTCTCTTAAAAGCCTCTCATGTATTTGCCACTACCACCACACCAGGCTCTGCATTCCAGGCATCAATGACTGAGTAAAAAAACTATCCCTCACATTTCCTTTGAACCTACCCCCTCTCACCTTCAATGCATGCCCTCTGGTATTAGACATTTCTACCCTGGGGAACAGATGCTCTCTGCCCACTCTTACCTATGCTTTTTATAATCTTATAAACTTCTCTCAGATTTCCCTCAGCCTCCGGCACTCCAGAGAAAACAGCCCAAGTTTTTCCAGCCTCTAATATAGCATATGCCCTCTAAACCAGGCAGCATCTTGGTAAAGGTTTTCTGTGTCCACTCAGAAGCCTCAACATCCTTCATACAATGGGGTAACCGGAACTGTATGCAATACTGCAGATGTGGTCTAACCTCTTGACTTTTGAACTCAATGCCTAATGAAAGCAAGCATTCCATGAGCCACCCTATCAACCTGTGTAGCTACTTTCAAGGAGCAACGAACTTGGATCCCAAGATCCCTTTGCTCAGTAACACCATTAAGGACCTTGCCCTTAATGTACTGTTTCCTTATATTTGCCCTACCAAATTGCAACACCTCGCATTCATCTGGGTTAAATTCCCATCTGCCACATATCTGCAACTGATCTATATCATGTGTATTCTTTGCCAGTCTTCTACACAACTCCACCAATCTTGGTATTACTGTATCTGCAAAGTTACTAATCCATCCATCTACAGTTTCATCCAGGTCATTTATTGACATCAAGTAGGAGTGAATAATATTCAGACTTCAAAGAAGGGTTATTAATGTTTATTTTTACTATTTTTTTCCCCTTATTTTCTTTTTTTTTACAATGGAGTGCTGGAAGTTTGTTAGCGATGGTCAATGAAGCATTGATTTTTTTTTAAACCCTACAATGAAATGGAAGAAGCTTGTTAGCTGATTGTTAGGGGATTTTCATGCTCATAGTACTATGTGAGGTTGTAGTGACAAAGGATTGGTGGAGGAAGACTTTCCGGTAGAGAAGTATTTGATGTGCTGGAATGGTGTTCAGTAGGCAGTGGTAATGTACCTGACATTGATCTGCCAATTAAACATTACTAGAAGAAGGAAGGTTGATTATGCAGTTCCCCTGTAGATGCTGCCTAACCTGCTGAATTCCTTCAGTATTTTGTGCACGTTGCTCAAGATTTCCAGCATCTGCAGAATCTTTTCTGTTACTTTTTATAACCTATACCACTTTACCTCCTCTTCTTCCCATCACCAATAGAGACCCCAGGGGAACAATGTATAAATACAAACAAAAAAAAGGAATTGACTGTCAGGTCGTGAAAATCTATCAGGTTATAGGGAAGGCATGTTAAAGGAGAAGGAATGGAGAGGGAGAAGAGATAGAATAGAAGTAGAGGGAAAGATTGAACCAAAATTGGGAGGAGTAGGGGAGAGAAGAGAGGGAATTTAGGAAGTTAATGGGAGAGAGAGAAGGTGGAATTGGCACAAAAATAACAATAATGAATGGGGGGAGCAAGGGAAAAGACTGAGGTGGAAGATGGAATAAGGACCTGAAAGCCAGGATCTGGGAGGGTAAAGACAGGTATAGGAGGAAGCTTGAGTTGAAACTCCAGCAGAACAACATGAGAGAGGTCTGGTGTGGGATGAGGACCATCACTGGGTTCCGACAAACTAGCAACAGAGGAGCTGAAGGCCATATGGACAGGGCCAACGAACTTAATCTGTTCTTCAATAGATTTGACACTGTGGCCTCGCCCATCCCCCCACGTGATTCATCTGTTATTGGCCCCCCAACCAACACATACTCCACTCTCCCCTCCTATCCCTCCTCACAGACCCCCACCCTGCTCTCGTGACTACTCCCCTCCCTTCACAGCTGGACAGGTGAGAAGACAGCTGAAAAGTCTCCACCCAAGCAAGGCTGCAGGCCCGGATGGTGTCAGCCCCAGGGTGCTCAAAGCCTGTGCTCCCCAGCTATGTGGAGTACTTCACCATGTCTTCAACCTGAGCCTGAGTCTCCAGAGGGTTCCTGTGCTGTGGAAGATACCCTGCCTCGTTCCTGTACCGAAGATGCCGCGCCCCAGTGGCTCCAATGACTACAGACCGGTGGCATTGACCTCCTACATCATGAAGATGCTGGAGAGACTTGTTCTAGAGCAGCTCCGGCCTATGGTTAGGCCACACTTAGACCCCCTCCAGTTCGCCTATCAGCCCTGACTAGAAGTTGAGGATGCCATCGTCTACCTGCTGGACCGTGTCTACACCCACCTGGACAAGCCGGCGAGCACTGTGAGGGTCATGTTTTTTGACTTCTCCAGTGCGTTCAACACCATCCGCCCTGCTCTGCTGGGTGAGAAGCTGACAGTGATGCAGGTGGATGATTATTGATTACCTGACCGGCAGACCACAGTACGTGCGCTTGCAACACTGTGTATCAGACAGAGTGGTCAGCAGCACTGGCGCTCCACAGGGGACTGTCCTGTCTCCCTTTCTCTTCACAATCTACACCTCGGACTTCAACTACAACACAGAATCTTGCCATCTTCAGAAGTTTTCTGATGACTCTGCCATAGTTAGATGCATCAGTAAGGGAGATGAGGCTGAGTACAGGGCTACGGTGGGAAACTTTGTCACATGGTGCGAGCAGAATCATCTGCAGCTTAATGTGAGAAAGACTAAGGAGCTGGTGGTGGACCTGAGGAGGGCTAAGGCACCGGTGACCCCTGTTTCCATCCAAAAAGTCAGTGTGGACATGGTGGAGGATTACAAATACCTGGGGATACGAATGGACAATAAACTGGACTGGTCAAAGAACACTGAGGCTGTCTACAAGAAGGGTCAGAGCCATCTCTACTTACTGAGGAGACTGAGGTCCTTTAACATCTGCCGGACGATGCTGAGGATGTTCTACAAGGCTGTGGTGGCCAGTGCTATCATGTTTGCTGTTGTGTGCTGGGGCAGCAGGCTGAGGGTAACAAACACCAACAGAATCAACAACCTCATTCGTAAGGCCAGTGATGTTGTGGAGGTGGAACTGGACTCTCTGACAATGGCATCTAAAAAGAGGATGCTGTCCAAGTTGTATGTCATCTTGGACAATGACTCCCATCCACCCCACAATGTACTGGTTAGGCACAGGAGTACATTCAGCCAGAGACTCATTCCACTGAGATGTAACACTGAGCATCATAGGAAGTCATTCCTACCTGTGGCCATCAAACTTTACAACTCCTCCCTCGGAGTGTCAGACACCCTGAGTCAATAGGCTGGTCCTGGACTTATTTCCCATGATTTACTTATTTTTATTTAATTATTTATGGTTTTATAGTGCTATATTTCTTCACTGTTCTTGGTTGGTGCGGCCATAACGAAACCCAATTTCCCTCAGGCTCGATAAAGTCTGTCTGAATGAAAACATGAGGGGGAGAAAAGTTGAGATGCTGATAGTCTGTTGAAATGGGCCCCTCCCCCCCCATTTACTGAGCAATTGGCTCATCCTTGTAAGACCAGTGTAGAATATCATCACTTTCTCAACCTAGACATCGTAATATAAAAATACCATGAGAGACCCTGTGGCAAGAATTTTCTGGTCAACTGCTTCTCAAAAGTATACCCTCAGGCAGGACCTGTTGGATTAGCTGGGTGAATCCTTCAATGCAGGGTAGGGCTATGCTCCAATAAGTCCTGCCAAAGTAAATCAGTCCAGCCTGATATTTGTTAAATACAGCTGTTTAATGTTTGCAGAGTAATGTCACGTGAAAGTGTGGAAGGTTCAGGGAGTGGGTTGCAGGCTCAAGTTGGATAGGTATGTTAGAGCTATGATGTTGTAACTATTACAGAGACTTGGATGGCTCAGGGGCAGGAATTGTGACTTCGAGTGCCAGGCTTTAGATGTTTCAGAAAGGATAGGGAGGGAGGCAAAAAAGGTGGGAATGTGGCACTGCTGATCAGAAATAGTGTCACAGCTGTAGAAAAGGAAGAAGACGTGGAGGGATTGTCTACTTGGTCTGTGGGTCGAAGTTAGGAACAGGAAGAAACTTGGAAGCATAAATTGGGAACAGATGTTTTGCCACTCTTTCGCCATAGATCTATTGTGGTGATAGGTGAATTGCGGTGGGTCCAGGTCCTTGCTGAGGCAGGAGTTGATTCTAGCCATAACTAACTTCTCAAAGCACTTCATATTCCAATGTAGTCTCATCAGAGGTCTACAATTTCTGTCAAGTGTTTTAACTCTTGTATTCTAATACTCTTGCACTATAAGAACAACATACATATGGTTTGGTTGTTAATCGCTTGATTACTTTCTTAGAAGATTCAATGGTGTGGCATATTAAACTCTTAACAGGCTGTTACAGATGTACTGATTAACTAGTGGCATCTGGTCAGGTATGGTAATTTGCACAGAAATATAAGATGCAATGGAAAGTGGTGAACTTGACACAATACGTTAGTGGCACGTCCCTCTGAACTATCAGTAGTACGTACATTAAGGTCTTGTTTCAAGAAGGCAACGTCCATCATCAAAGATCCCCATCATCCAGACCATACTACATTCTTGCAGCTATCTGGCAGGATGTACAGAAGACTGAAGACCCACACCACTAAGTTTAAGAACAACTTATAACGTGTATAGGCAACAGGGAGCAAATAAGATGCTTGAGGAGTATAAAAAGAGTAAGAAAATACTTAAGAAAGAAATCAGGAGGGCTAAAAGGAGACATGAGGTAGCTTTGGCAGTCAGGGTGAAGGATAATCCTAAGAGCTTCTACAGGTATGTTAAGAGCAAAAGGATAGTAAGGGATAAAATTGGTCCTCTTGGAGATCAGAGTGGTCGGCTATGTATGGAACCAAAAGAAATGGGAGAGGTATTTTGCACCTGTATTTTCTAAGGAAACTGGAATGGAGTCTATGGAAACAAGGCAAACAAGTAGGGTGGTCATGGAACTTATACAGATTAAAGAGGAGGAGGTGCTTGCTGTCTTGAGGCAAATCAGAGTAGATAAATCCCCAGGACCTGACAGGGTATTCCCTCGGACCTTGAAGGAGACTAGTGTTGAAATTGCAGGGGCCCTAGCCGAAATATTTAAAATGTTGATATCCATGGGTCAGGTGCCGGAGGATTGGAGGATAGCTCATTTAGTTCCGTTGTTTAAAAAAAGGCTCAAAAAGTAAGCCGGGAAATTATTGGCCGGTAAATTTGACATCGGTAGTAGGTAAATTATTGGAAGGAATACTAAGAGATAGGATCTACAAGTATTTGGATAGACAGGGACTTATTAGAAAAAGTCAGCATGGCTTTGTACGTGGTAGGTCATGTTTAACCAATCTATTAAAATAGAGTTTTTTGAGGAAGTTACCAGGAAAGTGGATGAAGGGAAGGCAGTGGATGTTGTATACATGGACTTCAGTAAGGCCTTTGACAAGGTCCTGCATGGGAGGTTAGTTAGGAAGATTCAGTCGCTAGGTATACATAGAGAGGTAGTAAATTGGATTAGACATTGGTTCAATGGAAGAAGCCAGAGAGTGGTAGTGGAGGATTGCTACTCTGAGTGGAGGCCTGTGACTAGTGGTATGCCACAGGGATCAGTGCTGGGTCCATTGTTATTTGTCATCTATATCAATGATCTGGATGATAATGTGGCAAATTGGATCAGCAAATTTGCTGATGATACAAAGATTGGAGGTGTAGGGGACAGTGAGGAAGGTTTTCAAAGCTTGTAGAAAGATTTGGACCAGTTAGAGGAATGGGCTGAAAAATGGCAGATGGAGTTTATGTGAGGTATTGCATTTCGGAAGGTCAAACCAAGGTAGAACATATAAGGTAAATGTTAGGACACTGAGGAGTACAGTAGAACAGAGGGATCTGGGAGTACAGATACATAATTCCCTAAAAGTGGCGTCACAAGTAGATAGGGTCGTAAAGAGAGCTTTTGGTACATTGGCCTTTATAAATCAAAGTATTGAGTATAAGAGTTGGAATGTTATGGTGAGGTTGTACAAGACATTGGTGAGACCAAATTTGGAGTATTGTGTGCAGTTTTGGTCACCTAATTACAGGAAGGATATTAATAAGGTTGAAAGAGTGCAGAGAAGGTTTACAAGGATGTTGCCGGGACTTGAGAAACTGAGTTACAGAGAAATGTTGAATAGGTTAGAACTTTATTCCCTGGAGCATAGGAAAATGAGGGGTGATTTGATAGAGGTATATAAAATTATGATGGGTATAGATAGATTGAATGCAAGCAGGCTTTTTCCACTGAGGCTAGGGGAGAAAAAAAACCCAGAGGACATGGGTTGAGGGTGAAGGGGGGAAAGTTTAAAGGGAACACTGGGGGGTGGGCTTTTTCACACAGATAGTGGTGGGAGTGTGGAATGAGCTGCCAGATGAAGTGTTGAATGCAAGCTCACTTCTGACATTTAAGAAAAACTTGGACAGGTACATGGATGAGAGGGGTTTGGAGGGATTATGGCCCAGGTGCAGGTCAGTGGAACGAGGCAGAAATATGGTCGGCACAGCCAAAAAGGGCCAAAAGGCCTGTTTCTGTGTTGTAATGGTTCTAACTATTTTTTCTTCAACACTTTGCACTACAATGCACTTTTTTTCTAATTATGTTCTTTCTTGTATCGTCTATATTTGATTAATTTCTTGTGGTTTCCTTGTGTACATTGCTGTAAACATCAACAGTAATTACAACTTGTATGAAGCAAAAAAATTAGCAAAGCAACCAGCAGAGGGAAACCTTAGCCTGTTCTCTCTATGGGATGTAATCTATGTGGTATTACAGTTTCTAAATTGGGTGCAGTTTCTTTATAAAAGACATCCCCACTCAACCTGCACCTTCCCTTACCTGTTACCCAAATGCCTAAACAATTGCGGTTTTCGAAAGAGGAAGGTAAGATTTGAATTTGTTGTTAATATTCTTCTACTATTAACAGTTTCTGTTGTGTTCATTTTATTTTTACATCTTAAAGAAGAAACTTGCTTTGAATTTCTCAGTTGATGCATCTCAAAAGGATATTGATCTACATTATCAATAGAAGTGAATGGCTCTGGGTGGAGGGGGAAAATAACCAGTGAAATTGAGAAACTAGCTCAAATATAGCATTTTTGGAATTTCACAATGCAAACAAATTGGGCAATGCATTGGCAATCTCTTTGACAGAGGCTGGCTGTTAATTGCTCAATTACAACAATATTTCAAAACACTTCAATGTAATACCCACTGATTTTCTGGGCTTCTTGAAACTCACCAGTGAATGTGATTGGTGCCAATTGGGGATGTTGATTCAATCAGATCTGCCAATAAGTACTTGACTATTGCAACTCTTTCTTACTTCCTTCCTGCTTGTGGGTAGGTGTTGGCTCTTAAAGAAGGCGCAAAGGCCAAATGGCTTACTCCCATTTCGAGTTCTGTGTTTGATAGCCTGCCAGTTTTCCATTCATTTACCAAATACATGTATTTCTAGTTAAAGTACACACCCATTATCATTATCCCATCTGTTTTCTACTACCTCAATTACGAGGTCAGTAATTTTCTTTCACTTCCTTGGACGTCATTTCCAGCTTGCTTATGTTAATTCATGTAAAGTGTATTCCAGAAGTTTAAGTAAATTATGATTGTTTATCTCTTTAGTTACATACTCATAAATTTAGTTAGCAATGTTATAATTAATAGACAGAAGAGATTCTGCAGATGCTGGAAATCCAGAGCAACACAGATAAGGTTCTGGGTGATCTCAGCAGGTCAGGCAACATGTATGGAAATGAATAAACCGTCGACGTTTGGGCTGAGACCCTTCTTCAGGACTGAAAAGGAAGGGAAGAAGATACCAGGATAAAAAGGTAGAATGAGGAGAAGGAGGACAATATAGAAGATGATAGATTAAGCCATATGATTGGGAAAGTTAAAGGGTTGGAAAGGAAGAAATCTAATGGAGGAGAGAAAGAGAAGGGGAACCACCAGGAGGAGGTGATAAGCAGATGAGGAGAAGAGGTAAGAGTCCAGAGAGGGAATAGTAAAAGATAGAGCGAGGTCAGTAAAAACAAACAAAATTACTAGAAGGAGAAATCGATATCCATGCCATCAAATTGGAGGCTAGCTAGATGGAATGTGAGGTGTTGCCCCTGCACCCTGAGAGTGGCCTCATCGTGACAGAAGACTGATATGTCAAAATGGGAATGAAGATAGGAATTCAAATCATTGACATTGGGCAATCCCACTTTTTGCAGATGGAGTGGAGGTGCTCGACTAAGTGGTCCCCCAATTTAGCTCGGGTCTGTACAATGTTGAGGAAACCGAATTGGAAATACTAGATACAGTAGATGACTTCAATAGATTTGCAGGTGAAGTGTTGCCTCATCTGGAATGACTGTTTGGGGTTTAGAATGGAGGTGAGAGAGGAGGTGAATGGGCAGGTGTATTATTTTTGTTGCTTGAAAAGAAATATGAATTATCTACCCTTTACAAATCCATGTTTTTTTTTCTAATAAGCTCAAACTTCTCTTAACTGTTCAAATTCTTTAGTTATATTTTCTAAAAGGTGTTGAGGTCCTTTCTATGGAAGTTGGTTTATTAAAGTTCAGGGCTTTAGTTGGTTCCTTTGGTCAGATATCTGCACGCCTCCTGCTCCGCTGCCAGATTTAGCTCATGGTCTGATCACAAGTATCTAGAGCTGCGGGTCCAGGTACACTTTCTATGTGCTCCCTTATTTTGATTTGAATGGAGTCTGGATGGAAATGTATGAGAAGTTGTGTACTTTTATATGTTTAGTTTTCTTAATAGTTAATATTTTCAGTTAATTTATATTCATTAAATAAAATTTCAAATTGCTACTATGATTGTATTAGTTATTTTAAATTTTATTTTAATCTATTTTCAGTGTCGCCTATAGTACAATTAACAAAGGCAAGGATGAGTTTCAGCAGTAGAAAAGCTGAGGCCAGGTCAAGTTTCAGCAATGTTAGAAAATGGAAATAAATATTCATGATGGGAGACAGAGCAAATTCTTGCATAGACGCCTACACATTGCCAAGGTTACCTGCTTCTTTCCCCTTCCTCAGTGTATGCAATAACCTTGCATGTCCAAGTCTTTCCCAATAATTGTCATCTGGAGTTGCTGTTTGCCTCATCCGTGCTAGCTCACGATTAAATAATTGTATGTGTAATTTTGCAAAGATCAGTCCATTTGAATAAGTTTAAAAAAAGCTCCCAGCATTTTTTGGCTCATGTAGTTGACCTGATGGTCAATACTTATTCAAGTCAGGATCTCACTTTAGAGGTACAGATGTATTTAAGGGCAAGAGGCTTTGGTTAGAATCAAATATTGGTCAGCAGAGTAAATCCTTCAAAACTTGTTTTAAATATTTGTCAGCTATTGATGAAGTGCAAGTAGGCTGCCATGGAGATGGGAGTTTCAGGGCAGGAAACTAAACTCGATGTCAGATATGAAGTAGAGGATCATGGGTACCACCTAGTACACCTCAAACTCTTGGGATTGCTGGATATTAAACACTATTCTGGGGAAATGTGTGATCACCCCATAGTCAAGTAATTGTATGCTTTCCACAGTGGTGGGGGTAGGGGTGGAGTAGGCTACAGTCACTATCAGAAAACTGACTGATTTGACAAATGTCACAAGAACAATCATGCTTGTCTTACATTTTACCTAGAACAGCCTCCCATGATAGTATTTTGGATGAGAGTGGTCAAAACTGTGTATCCAAAGGATTGTCCATTCTCTTACATCGAAGTGCTGAGAGGAATGATGTTGCAAGATATGAATTTTGGAATTCATTTTGCCAGTGCAGCATGCAACTTAAATTGGAACAAATTTGTTAAAAAAAACAAGATGAGTAGCTAAACAAAGTAGGTATTCACTTTAAGAACTCAAAACTTGAGTTGTCATTTTAAGCTGAGCAGTGCTACCACCAATGAACTGATGAGAAAGCTGCACCATTCAGTGAAATATCTACTATATATATATAGAATCCTTAATGAAAGAGGTGCTGACCATCATTGGTCCCCAGAAGACTCATATCATTCTTAATTCTAAGATTCAACTTTCCATGGAAAAGTTAGTTTTTTGTGCTTGTCCTAATTCTAAAGACATGTTAATGCCATAGCCAAGTATATAAAGGTAAAATTGAGGGTCCTGCTATATCTATTGTCAAGATTCAAGATTGTTTAATGTAATTTCTAGTATACAAGTGTAAAGGAAAATGAAACAATTGTTACTCTGGATCCAATACAGAACAAAAAAAAATCCAACAAAATAAAGGACACAATAATGAAAAAACACAATAAATATAAATATATAAGATAGGTTATACTGTGCACATTGATTGTATGTCCATAAAGTGATGCTAAGCATTACAGCCCTGGCGTGGAGGTTACATAGCCTCTGATGGGAGTGGGACAAACAATTGATAAGCAGGGTGGGTGGGATACTTCCTGATGTTACTGGCCCTTTCCTGGCACCTTTCTGCATATATGTTCATGATGGTGGTAGGGTGGTGCCAGTGATGCATTGGGCAGTTTTGACTACTCGTTGTAGAACCTTCCTGTTAGCCGCATTGTAGTTTCCATACCACGCAGTGATGCAGCATGTTAGGATGCACTCTACAGCCCATCTGTAGAATGACATGAGTGTAGGTGAGCATAGTCCACATCTCTTCAGCCTCCTCAGAAAGTAAAGACATTGGTGAGCTTTCCTGATTGTGCAGAATGTGTTCTGGGACCATGAGAGGTTGCGCAATATACACACACCCAGGAGTTTGAAACTGCTCGCACTTTCCACTGCTGTCCTGGCAATGTAATGAGGGATATAAGTTGTACAAGTTCTCCTAAAGTTGAAAACATTTCCTTTGTCTAGTTGACATTAAGGAAGAGGTCATTTGCCTGGCCTCAGGCCTCGAGCTCTATCATTTCCTCTCTGTAGGCCATCTCAGCATTTTGGTGATGAGTCCCACCACTGTCACCTCATCAGTGACCTTGACAATGTGATTACTCAGGTGTTTGGCTGTGTAGTCAAGTGTATCCAAAGTGTACAGCAATTGGCTCAGCACACAGCCCTGAATACACTCGTGCTTAGGATGATGGAGAAGGAGTGGTTGTGCATCCTGGCTATCCGAAGTCTGTTGTTTAGGAAGTCCAACACCCAGTTTTACAGTGGTTTAATATCAATAATTCTTCTATTTTAGCTGTAAATTTAGCTATAAAATTCAAACTCTGTCACAAACAAAATTTGACTAAGAATCATTGTCAGACATGTTAACTATATGGTGAACGGCATGCACTTTAGGTATTTTTGTTTGTTCAAGTTCAAAGTTTATTCCAATGTTTCTCAGTAGGTGGCAATAGAGTAATGCTTTGAACCCCAGTTGCAAAGATATGGTCCAGTGAATGTTGGGTTTTGCAACATCCTTAACTTATTTTTTATGAAATGTACTTCTTTTCCTATATCCTGCAGAATTTTGTGCAGAATTCCATTTTGAGAAGTAATTTTGAAATGGCTTTTGGGAGAAAATGGGTACTCAAGAATGGTTCTTATGGTAAAACATCGAGACTACTTCATATCTTGGGAGCCATCGCTCAGCTAAGGAAACCATGATAATAGTCATCATCATATGCAGTGTGCATATGACCATCCTTGGAAAATACCGTTTGAAGTTCAAAGTTCAATCGGTTTATGGTCCATGGACAACTGTGTTCTCTGCTGTTCTGTATGCTTTGTAGATGAGGATTATCAACAGCAGTTATCTTTAAAGATTTGGAGAGGTAATACCAAGGCTGTATCTGCAAAATTCTCCACATGTATTCGAAGGATAAGCAAACCATCATTAACTTGACCAAGGATGAGAAGCCAAAATGATGTTGGCTAAGTAGATTGTTGGTATAAGTGAATGCTTTAATTTGAATGCTGCAGTGGAGAGGATTATGCAACATTGAAGCATTACAGAGAGTGAAACTTATTAGCATATGTGCCACCAGCAACAATTCTGTCATGAAAAATGCAGAGGTTTTAAAATCAAAGTGAGGGACAATGATCAGTACATTTACACGTACAAAATGCCGGAGGAACTCAGCAGGTCAGGCAGCATCTATAGAAAGGAGTAAAGCGTTGACATTATTGGGCTGAAACCCTTCATTAGGACGGATCAGTAGGTTAATATACATGTCGATTGCTTGGTTGCTCAGCCAACTGTAAGCAAACATCCAACAAAGTACCATTAACAAAAAGCATATTAAAATTGAAGTCATATTCTGATGAGACATTAGTTTTTCCATAATGGCCAAAATATTAACTTACCATTTCATGGTTGACTGGGAATCAGACTATTCTTTTTGGAGGTGCTGGGATCTGAAAATGCTGGGGGTACTCAACAGGCCAGGCAACATCTATGAAGGGAAATGGACTGTCAAAATGTCTTGGTTTGATATCCTTCATATGAATCCCTGAATCAGTCCAAAGGATTGGTCTCAACCCAATACATTGATTCTCCATTTCTCTTCATAGACGCTGCCTGACCTGCTGCGTTCCTTCAGTATCTTGTATGTTGCTTTAACCAAAAGATTGGTTTGAAGAATTAAAATTGGTATGTAAGTATATATTTAACACAAGCACTCTGCACTCTACAACCATGTTCAATTGAGTTTAATATTCAGGTATTTGCAAGAATCTATATACTGACATTAAGAGTTGCAAAACCTGCATACATATTAAATCATTCAGTCCATTAAGTTTGTTCTGCAATTCAATCATAGCTGATTTATTAGCCCTCTCAACCCTGTCTCCTGCTTTCTCCTTGCAATCTTTGATGACCTCACTAATCAAAAACCTATCAACCTCTACTTTAAATGTACACAATGATTTAGCCTCCAAAGCAGTCTGTGGCAATGGATTCCACAGATTCACTAACATCTCGCGAAATAAATTCCTCCTTATCTCTGATCTAAGTAGATGGCCCCTCTATTCTGAAGTTGCGCCCTCTGGTCCTAGACTTAACCACTGTAGGAAGCATCCTCCCCACAAACACTCTATCTAGGCCTTTCAATATTCAACAGGTTTCAATGAGATCCCTCCTATTCTAAACTCCAGTAAGTACAAGCCGAGAGCCATCGAATGCTCCTCTTATGTTAACCGTTTCATTCCTGGAATCATTCTGACGAACCTCCTCTGATGCCAGTACAGCTTTACTGGAGCTGAACGACATTCGGCTCATACAGGAGACTGAGGAAATGATAAATAGGAGCTATACAGGGAGGTAGTCAACCCTAGGGTACAAAAAGCAGATAACGTAGTGGCTGTCAGGAGAAGGAAAGAAAATGGGCAGTCATTACAGAGTACCACTATGGCCATTCCCCCCCAATAATAAGTATACCATTGTGGATACTGTTGAGGAGGACAACCTATCGGGGGGAGCCGCTATAACCAGGTCTCTGGCATTGAATCTAGTGCTGTAGCTCAGAAGAGAAGAGAGGTGAAGAAGATTGCAGTAGTGATAGCTGATTCCATAGAGATGAGATTCTATGGACACAATAGACACCAGGATGGTATGTTGCCTCCCAGGTGCCAGGGTCAGGGATGTCTTGAATTGGCTCCAAAGCATTCTAAAGGGGGAGAAGGAGTAGCCAGGACTCTTGGTACATATTGGCACCAATAGCATATGTTCGAAAGGCAAAGAGGTCCTGATGAAAGAATTTAGGGACCTAGGTGGAAAGCTGAAAAGCAGGACTGCCAGTGGGGTAATCTCTGGATTGTTGTCTGTGACATACACCAGTGTGGATAAGAATAGTCGTGGATGTTGTCTACATGGCAATTGATAAGGTCCTGCATGGGAGGTTGGTCAAGAATATTCAGCTGCTCAGCATTCAAGATGTGGTTGTAAGTTGGATCAGATATTGGCTTTGTGGAAGAAGCCTGAGATTGGTAGTAGATGATTTCCTTGCTGACTGGGGGCCTGTATCTAGTGGAGTGCCTCAGGGATCAGTGCTGGGTCCATTGTTGTTTGTCATCTATGTCAAAGATCTGAATAATAATGTGGTTAACTGGATCAGCAAATTTGCAGATGACACCAAGATTGGGTGTTTAGTGGACAATGAGGAAGGCTATCAGAACTTGCAGCAGGATCTGGACCAGTTGGAAAAATTAGCTGAAAGATGGCAGAAGGAATTCAATGCAGGCAAGTGCAAAGTGTTTTACTTTGGTAGCACCAACCAGGGTAGGTCTTACTCAGTTGATGGTAAGTCACTAAGGAGTGCAGCAGAACAAATGGATTTGGGAATACAGGTCCATAATTCAGTGAAAGTGGCGTCAAAGGTTGATAGGGTCGTAAAAAACCTTTGGCACATTGGCTTTGTAAATCAAAGTATTAAATACAGGAGATGGAACATCATGTTGAAGTTGTATACAACATTGGTGAGGCCAAATTTGGAGTATTGTGTGCAGTTTTATTGACCTACCTACAGGAAAGATATTCTTTCAATGAGGTGGAAAGGGCACAGAAAAAATTGATAAGGATGTTGCTGGGTTTGGAAGACCTGAGTTATATGGAATATTGAATAGGTTAGGACTTTATTGCTTGGAATGAAGAAAATTGAGAGAAGATTTAATAGAGTATACAAAATTATGAGGGTATAGATAGGGTAAATGCAAGCAGGCTTTTTCCACTGAGGTTGGGTGAAGCTTCAACAGAATATGATGGGTTATGGGTGAAAGGTGAAAAGTTTAAGGGGAACATGAGGGGAAACATCTTTACTCGGAGGGTCGTGAGAGTGTGGAATGATCTGCCAGCGCAAGTGCTTGAGAGCTCAGTTTCACACTTAAGAGAAGAATGGATTAATAAAAGTAGACAGTTTAAATGTCTTGGCACATACTAGATGGGCCAAATGGCCCATTTCTGTGCTATGCTTTTTCTATGACTCTATGACACATAATGCATGGCTGAGGAACTGGTGCAGAGGGCAGGGGTTCAGATTTTTGGATCATTGGAATCCCTTCTAGGGAAAGTATGACCTGTACAAAAGGGACCTGAGTGAGACCAATATCCTTATGGGTAGGTTTGATAGAGCTGTTTGGGAGAGTTTAAGCTAATTTGGCAGAGGGATGGGAACTGAAGTGATAGGGGTAAGGATGTGGCAGTTGGTTCACAAACAGAAACAATGCGCAGTCAGACTGATAACAAGTACAGACTGGTGATGTTACCGTCAGCGGGATAAGTTGCAATGTAAAAATTGGACAAAATCAAAAAGGCTGATGAACACAGGACTGCAGGTGTTGTATTTGAAACATGCAGTATATGGAATAAAGAAGATGAACTTGTAGCACAGTTGGGTATTGGCAGGTATGATGTTGTGGACATCACTGAGTCATGGCTGAGAGGAAATTATCTCTGGGAAAGAGGTGACATAGGATCAACAGGTATAGAATCCTTGTGGATAGAGCTAAGGAAGTGCAAAGAGCAAAAAGACCCTGATGGGAGTTGCATGCAGACCTCTGAGCAGTAGCCAGAATGTGGTGTACAAATACAATGGGAAATGGAAAAGGTATGTAAGAGGATAATGTTACAAAAGTCACAAGGGATTTTAATATGCAGGTGGATTGGGACAATTAGATTGGTGCTGGATCCCAAGAGGGGGAATTGTAGAATACCTACAAGATGGTTTTTTAGTGCAGCTTACGGTTGAGCCCACTAGGGGATCAGTGATTCTGGATTGGGTGTAGTGCAATGAACTGGAACTGATTAGAGAGCTCATGGTAAAGAAACCTTAGGAAACAGTAATCATAGTATAATAGAGTTAACCCCGCAGATTTGAGAGGAAGAAGCTAAAATCAGATGTGTCAGTATTACAGTGGAGTAAAGGAAATTACTGAGCATGAAAGAGGAGCTGGCCAAAGTTGATTGGAAGGGGACACTACCGTGGCAAAGCAGCAATGGCTAGAATTTCTGCGAGCAATTTGGAAGATGCAGGATAGATACATTCCAAAGAAGTATTCTGAAGGCAAGACGACACAACTATGGCTGGCAAGGGATGTCAAAAGCCAACATGAAAGCCAAAGAGAGGGCATATAATAGAGCAAAAATTAATGAGAAGTTAGAAGATTGGAAAGTATTTAAAACCAATGGAAAGCAACTAAAAAAGTCATAAAGAAAGAAAAGATGGAATACAAAGGTAAGCTAGCCAATAATATCAAAGTGGATACCAAAAGTTTCTTAAGACATATAGCGAGTAAAAGAGAGGCAAAAATAGATATTGGACCACTGAAAACGACACTGGAGAGATAGTAATGGTGGACAATCAAATACTAGGCAAACTGAATAAGTATTTTTCATGGGTCTTAACTGTGGAAGTTACCAACAGTATGCTGGAAGTTCAGGAGTGTCAAGGGGCTGAAATTAGTGAAGTTGTGATTACTAGGCAGAAGGTGTCTGGGAAACTAAAAGATCTGAAGGTAGATAAATTTCAAACAAGGGTGGTCTACACCATAGGGTTCTGAAAAAGGGGGCTGAAAAGATTGTGGAAGCATTAGGAATGATTGTTCAAGAATCTATAGATTCTGGCATAGTTCAGGAGAACTGGAAAATTGCAAATATCACTTCAAGAAGGGAGGCAGAAGAAAGGAAATTATAGGCCAGTTAGCCCAAGCTCAATGGTTGGGAAGCTGTTGGAGCCAATTTTTAAGCTTGTAGTTTTTGGGTACTTGGAGACACATGTTAAAATAGGCCGATGTCAGAGTAGTCTTTAGGGAAAATCTTGCCTGACAAATCTGTTGGAATTGTTTGAAGAAATTACAAGCAGGGTAGACAAAGGAGAATTGGTAGATGTGGTATATTTGGATTTTCAGAAGGCCTTTATCAAGGGATTGCACATGAGGCTGCTTAATAAGTTACAAGCCCATGGTTTTACAGAAAAGAACCTAGCGTGGACAGAACATTGGCTGATTGGCAGGTGGCAAAGAACAAAAGGAGCCTTTTCTGGTTGGCTGCTGGTGGCTAGTGGTGTTCCACAGGGGTGTATGTGGGACTGCTTCTGTGGTGGACTGTGCCCAATTCATCATTCTTCCCCACCATGGGGAATATCCACAGGAGACATTGCCTCAGAAGGCCACATCCATCATCAAAGATTTCCCCCATCTGAGACATGCCATCATTTTGCAGCTACCATACTTACAGAGAATAAGAGCAGGGAGGATGTACTAGACAGTAATGAGCCAGAGCTGCATTTTAGTGCATAGTCAGGTCTCAATAATGAAGGATATGACCGAACCAAGAAGGTACAGGGGATATTTCCAGAGATGTTATCAGGAAGTTAAAGTTTCAGCTTTTAGGAATGATTTGACAGTTTGTATTTGCTTTCTTTGAATAGCTTCCTTCAATGCTATAAATTTCTATAATTTTATCTGCACAGTCCTTGCATCCATCAGCAATGCAATCTTTTGGAATTATAGCAATAAATCATCACCCAATACACGAGTCAGCATGTTCTACTGAAATCTGTTCCATCTAGTTCTTAAAATCAAATGTTGCAGAAATATGGAAGAGAAGGCCATGAATAAATTTAAACAAAATGAGGTTGGGGATGCGAATTCACAACTGGTAGCATTTGGAATCCAGGAGATAAATGAGTCCTGCAAAGATAGACAGCTGAATGAGCATGGAAAGGGGAATATTGGGAGCTGACATTTACAGGAAATGGATGACTCTCAGGAGATGATTAGTGCAGTCATATCCAGAGGGTCTTGATGCTCAGGTGAGGACCTAACAGAAAATCTGTTTTGAGCAGAGGTGTAAAACTGCAATTGAATAAATTGATCTTCATAATGGAGGGATTATGTTGTGGGATACTCAGTTTAGGGCTAAAGATGGAAACAATCTGATTTTATCCAGAGTCAGCGCCAGAGGAAAAGGGTAGATTAATAAATTTCCATAACTTCTGAGCTGATCGAAGATAATTGTACAGACCTTTTGCTTATGCATTGTGACTTGCAGTCTGGATAAATTGACTGACAACCTTGAGGTAAGAGAATGGTAGAAAGGTGGAGGTGGGTGTTATTCATGTGCCAAAGTCAAAGATCTTAAAACTCTAGAAATCTTTTGGACCATCAATGAAGTTCCGGTGTTTTGTGACACCTTCAATATAAATGGCGAAATGGAAAGATGTGAAAATTTGAGTATATGTTTAAACCATTTATTATATATAGGCTACATTTTCCCACCAATCTAGTTACTTCATTAACACAAAAAAATCTGCAGATGTTGGAAACCCAAAGCAACACACACAAAATGCCGGAGGAACCCAGCAGGCCAGGTAGCATCGATGGAAAAGATTAAACAGTCAACATTTTGGGCTGAAACCCTTCATCAGGACTGGCTAAGGACTGATTAAGGAACCAAGGTTGCTATATTAACTAAGAAAATGAGGATAGGTTTTATAGAATTCCATTTTGGCTTGCACCTGAAAAACGTTGCCATCATATGGCTGTTTAATCAATGTGGTTCATGCTATGTGAAGATTTCATTTCAGCTTTTGCTCAGGGGAATTGAAACAGAAAGTAGCCATTCTACTCTAGTCATGGCTGCAAATTAGAATCTTCCTCAGGATGGAATAGGAATACAACGTGAATTTAAATATAATTGTTTCTTTCTCAGTTTTTGGCATGTTGAACAGTACACACTACATGGAAGATTTTCCTCTGTGTTATGTGGAATACAAAGGTAATCATTTTCAGGTAGTACACATAGACTATATCACTCCCTATGGCACAGAGAAAATCCTACTCCTATATGCCTAGTTTTAGAAGGTGTGATAAAAGCTATTTGACCTTGATAAAACAAACACCGTCTTTTGCATTCAGGTATTGCTTGCCAGTTTTTCCTGCTGGGCATCAGAGAAACTAAAGCAGCATTACAAAGGTGAAGCTCAGATGGGAGCTTTGCTCTAAGTGGAGGCAGAAATGCGATGTTCATCAGTGGGAGATTGGCTCTCAAGCAGATTCTCAGAAAGGACGGCATTTACCAGCTAAATACTTGGCAGAGGTCAAAATAATGACCAGACAACATGCATTAGAGAACTGAAGAAGTCTTTTATTCCATGTTGCCCATAACAAGCTGAGTGCTGACACCTTAAATACTTCTCAACCAATTTTAAAGTGATGCCTGGAACAAATTGCCATTGCTTTAAAATCTGCTTCCTGATTCTCACGCAGCAGTTGAACAGAGCAGCCCTTGTCAGAAATGGTCACAGCAGAATGGAGCAAAATCATTTTGATTCTTCCCAGGGACTGTCGAGGAAGCAGGCAATTTTATGCCCATTTGGATACAAGGCCATAATTAAAACTAAAAGTAACTGGAAACATGCAAGCACAAAAATTTAAATGCTTATTGCAATATGTGGTATGTTTGCTGATCATCTATAGGAAGTCACACAGCTAAACATTAATGACAACAGCTTTAAATGTATGAGGTAAACCCATCAATATGACTTGACATATTCATGCAGAATATATTGTATTGTGTATAAACATACAGAAAAGGTCCACATCTCTTCTGACAGATATCCTCTGAGTGCTGCTTTGAGATCAAGGCACACTGCTCAATATCATCCCACACACAAAATGGGACAGCTTGTTTTATTCTGCAGCAATGATTGCAAAGCTTTAATGTTCTATCATGCAGCAGAAAAAATGTCAGCACACATTTCTAATAAACATTCCAATTAGCACGGAATGATCCCACCAGAATTACCTGGCAATTTCTTCCTAACATTGTACTGGGAGCAAAATGAAGCAATGCAGATATTCTCAGCGGCAGAAACTGTTGACAAGGGATTGTGACTCGTGATTCACCAAATACAGAGAGCTAGAACGTTGTGTAATGATGTGCCAGCTCCCCAGCAGGGTCTGTGAAGGCTGAGTCACGGGACTATTGGAGAGATCCAAGTGAGCATTTTTTTCCCAACAACCTCTAAGAGGAATTGAAGGCTTTTGGCTCTATTTTGCCATGGACATTGCCTACAAAAACACTTCGTTCAAATACTGCATGAGGATCAAGAGGAGATCTCAAATGAGCATGTAAACTCTGAAGACCTTTTCCCAAAATTTGCAGCAGCTAATGTTTGAGATGCTGAGATCTATTGCTCATCTTCAGTATTACAAGAAAAGCTTCTCATAGGAGCACAAGGCAAATTCAGTGGCTTTAACGGTCATAGTCAGCCTCATTAGTGATCCTCCATGAAAATATAAACTCCAGCTTATTATGCACTTAATATTTCAGTAATATTGTAAATATATTACCTGATTAAGCACTCTTTGTTTAAGTAATTCATTGTGGGTTAAATGTAAAAGTACACAAATGGCATACATCATTACGCCATCGTATCATATGTGCCTCTTGCTAAAGTAAAAATGAAACTAAGTATGTGCATCTCTGATTCTCCTGATTTTCAATTATTTTATGTTTTGAAGTTTTAAAACTGATTTTCAAGCACTTCTGAGGCCATGAGAGCTCAAATAGCAGTTCATGAGAGCTTTACTTCTCTACATCATATTCATAAGTCAGTCATTCAGCTATACAGATACTTGAATTTAAAAATGATGGGTGGTTAGAGAACTCAGAGGGATAATCCTGAAAAAAGTTAAGAATTGCGCATCTCTGGTAAGGTGGTGGTGTGTTCGGACGCAGCTGCCTCTCTGAGGCCAACCAAAGGTGCTTTTCTCTTTGTTAAATTTGTTTTTATACAGTTGCAAGATGTGCTGGACTCCAAGAGCTTTGGGTGCTGTGTGTCTACCTCATCAGTGAGCTGCTCATTAATCGGTGCAGCGGGCCAAGGTGTCCAGAGTGCGGTTGGTGGAGCCAGCTGGCCTGTCAGGACTGGAGCCAGCTGGCATATCAAAGGAGCCAGACTTGGTTCAGAGGAGCTGGCCTGGGTGCGGACCATGTTGCTGCCTGCTACTCGAAGGCTTTGAAGTCAGTGTGCGAAGGTGGCATGCAATGAAACTGTGGGTGATTGTCTTGGACATTTCTCGTGACCACACGACCCTGTTGGACATGGATAATGAAAGATGCCGCAGGCCTATTCCCCTTGTTTGGTGGTGTGATAGGTGGCGTGGGAACTGTGGGGCCTCGGTTGTAATGACTAGACCTCAAGCTGTGGGGATGCGTGCTGCTGCCATCCTGGAGATGGCCTGTTCTCGTTTGGGGGCTGCCCTCCAGTGTTTAATCAGTGGAATGATAGGCTGCATTGCAGAGGCTGCACTCCACTGGTAATCTGTACAATCAATTCGCAAGATGGGTCACTCGATCAAATAAGTTCAAACATTCATACGAGTTGGAGTTCTTCATTTAACTAAAATAAATTGTCCAGGGCGTAGTAGAAGAAGTTTGATCCAAATGTCTGCATAACCAATGGAATTAGGGGACTTGGTAAGGAAAAAAACAAGAACAGAGAAGGAATTTGATATACTGCTAAAGAATGATAATGGGAAGAAATGAGCAATTGGTTTCCGAGAAGGGAAGAAATAAGAACGGTAAAAGTCAGTCAGAATTCTCTAACACTTATTTATTACTACTAGAAAATAATACCAAAGTTTTAATGTTTTTGGACTTGAAAGATTGATAGAACATAAATATTGCCATAAAAGTGTCACTCCACATTAGATATATTGTCCTCAAGCATTCTGCAACATTTAATTATTATTTCTGACTCAAATACAACATCTTTTGCATTTTACAATGTTAAGACAGCATCAGTCTTTTGCATGGGTTATGCATCATTATGGGTTTTTTGCATCAGTGCAGATTGTCAGCAAACTTTAGCCATTTGCAATTCCTCCTTGCCACATTGCTGGGTTATTTTTTTCATACTAATAACAGAATATATATTAAACTTATTGAGCTAGAAATTCAATTATGTAGTGTTTATTTCAGCAATATGCAATTGAAAAAGCATTCTACGCTGATTGAAATATGATTATGAACATTTCTGGTTGTTTCATGTCACTCTGGGAATTTAACCAGAACCTTTCCAGGGTAAATCACATTCTTGCTTGTGAGACATCAGCTTTGGATGGTCCAATGATTCACTGGAATGTTGCAGAGCAAGATGGACTATATGCTATTCTTTTTAACTCCTAGAATAATCATTAATTTCAAAGCTTTCCACTCTCAGTCTTCATGATGCTTCCCCAATAGCCCACCCCTCTCCCCAAAAAAGACTTTCCTTGTTCCAATCTCACAACTTTCCTGATCCAGAGTATTCAGCGTCCTAATCCCCATAATCATAGGGATTGCAGAACCATCAGGTCCCAACTGCAGATTATTAATTCCTTCTGCCTTGTTTTAGTGCAACACTGATTCCGTTGCTTGGGTTAAATTTTGCAGCGGCAAGACCATTATGAAAATAGTCTTTGGCAAACTGTGCTGTAATGAAACAGCACATGCCTAGTGGAACAAGGTAATTTCTAGGCCATTGCTTTAAAGCAAATTTTATTAATTTATGTACTTTTTCACTCAAGGAAACCATTGAAGTATGGCTGGTATTAAATAAAATAGATACAAAAGCAATGTCACACTGAATAATTGCAGGTGCTGGAAGAAATTCTGTTTTAACTCTTAAAAGTAATGTGGACCAGCTCGATAAAATAACACGGACTTTATTCTGGCTTATCTTTCTACACAACACATGCAATATCCTACTTTAATAATTTGAATTTGAGTGATTTTTGTCAACTAGAGGGAATTTAAACAAATGTGCATTAGGTAGTAGTTAAATCATCTGTGTACAGTGCTAAATCAAATTGACATTTGTCCAATTTAAATATGATAAGGACAGCAGAATTTTCTGTCAAAGAAGGAATTGTTTCCAATTAAACATACATTTCTGCAGCTTCAAAGAAATGATGTTTTACTGAGATTTTCATCTATTCTTAGCTAAACAAATTACAGAAGACCGTTTTTGGGAGTGAAATTCATTTGTCGTTAATGTAATTTAAATGCCATTGGAATGAAGTGAATGATGTTACAACCTTCATATAAACAGCTTAGCGTCAACGATAGATAAATGTCACGTTGAAATACTGATCAGCCAAGATTCTGACTGATTCCAAACACAATGCATGTGGAGAGACAAATATCTAAATGGGTGGCTACTTAACAGTTGATAACACTAGTTTGTACAGCTAAATAACTAAAATGAGCAAAATCCAGATAAGTATAAATATGAAATTACAGAGTTATAAAATTGTAGTAAAATCAGTACGTTTAGCAGTTGTAACAATGCATAACAAAGAAAAACAGAGTTATTGATTGGGAAACAAAAACTGCAGAACATGGAATCTGAAACAAACGCAGAAACGTTGGAGTAACCAAGCAACATTTTGGGTCATCAGTTCTTCTTCTAAGCTAATGGAGAGGCTGAACTTGATGAACTCTTGACTTTTCAAACCACCTCAGTGTGACCCTTACACTTTATTTGTCTATCTGCACTGCACTTTCTCTGGAACTGTTAAACTATCCTCTGATTCTGTTTCTGATGTAATTCTGTATGAAATGGTTCATTAATGTCATTACAGCCAAGGATGGTAAAGAGGATAAGCTCCCAATTCCTATTAGATGCTCCCAATGGCATGTGTCCTAAATAGCCTCTGACAGTCAAGTCCAGCTCCTGGCCTTCACGTGTGTCTCAGTTACTAAATCTGGTGGAACTGTTTCTACTGACAGGAAAGGGGTAAAGGTGGGTTACTAGCGTCTTAAAACCAGTTGCTTTGGGCAGATGGGACTTGTCAGCTGTGTTTGCCATTCCATCTAGGAGAGGGAAATCTCTGATCTCAAACCCCTGTTTCCTTGCAGCTTTATCCACTCATAGCAGAGGCTTCAGGAGTAAACCCTAAGGAAAAATCCAGAGCAGGAGTCCCTAAGACAGTTGTGCATTGCGTTCAACACTTGGCAAGTCCTGCAATGCGCTGGTGCCAAACAGTATCAGTCTCTGCCGCTCCTTTGTGTTCAACAGCTGCATGGAGTGGCAAAGACTGCTACAAGGGCAATGGCTTGCTCTCCATGTCACACTGCCCTTGCTTGTGTATGAGCTGGCAAAACACATAGACAGCTAGGATGCAATGTCCAAGGTCAACCTCCACCTATGATATGATATGTTTGGATGACATGGAAAGAAAAGCTGTTTTCTGTGTCTTAGTACATGTGGCAATAATAAATAAATATCAATACCAGTATCAAAAGTGGAAGTCTACAGTTTTCAAAGCAGAGCAGGGGAAAGAGTGAGGTGTATGACAGGACCATATTGAGATGGTCAAGATAATCAGGAAATAAGAAATATGAGTCTCAGAAAGAACATGAATCTCAGGGTTGTATATGGAGACATACATATAACCATATAACAATTACAGCACAGAAACAGTCCATCTCAGCCTTTCTAGTCCATGCCGAACGCTTACTCTCACCTAGTCCCACTGACCCGCACTCAGCCCATAACCCTTCATTCCTTTCCTGTCCATATACCTATCCAATTTTACTTTAAATGACAATACTGAACCTGCCTCTACCACTTCTACTGGAAGCTCATTCCACACAGCTACCACTCTCTATATGTATCGTGATAATAAATTTGCTTAGAATTTTTGAGTATTGACTGTCAGCAAGAAAGGGAAAGGAGCATAAGTGTGATAATGGGAAGCAATGAGAGAGCAGCCTCTCTGGGGGGAGAATTCAATATTCATACCAGAGGTTGCTAAGTGTTCTTCCACTTTATATTTGAGCCTCATTGCCAGTAGAAGTCAACACAGAAAGACAGGCCAGAATGGGAGTGGAATTGAGAATTAATGTGCAATGCAAAAGGGAGGTCAGGGGTATCCACCCTGTGTTTTTGATTCCCCAGTGTAGTGAAGACCACTTTGTGAACATTGAAAGCACTAGACCGGGTTGGAAGAAGTTATTTCATTTGGTTAATTTGCCAGTTAGATACAGATTCAAAAATATAAGAACTTAATAAATAAGAGCAGGAGCTGGGGATCTGGCCTCTTGTGCTTTATAATATCAATATGCATGGAGTAAAGTCAGAGAGTTTCTGCAGTTCTATTCCATACCTCCTGATTTTATGAACATTGTTCACCAAACACACTCTCAGTGAAATACAATTCTCTTCATTCCTCTTCCTTCCCAAGAACTATATTTAACTAATTATGGAAAAGAAAAAGAAATGATCTATAATAATAAAAATAGTTTCTAGATTATCCAAGGAGAGCTAATTTCAGTGAACAATCCTTAAAGAATTGGAACTAAAGATTACTATGTAAAAGAGAAAACACATAATCCAAAGCCTTCAAGAAAGATATTACTTAAGTGTATATCACATCTGATTAATTATAAACTTTGACCTCTAAAGCTAGAGCTCTTTGGCTGATTAAAGGAATAGAAATTTTAATGAAGCAAAAGTAGAATGTTAATGAAAAGCTTGCAATTATAATGACATGGGAAATAGAAAGAGAACTTGCCCATCCAACCCTTTCAAACATATTCAACTTTCATCAAGATCATGTCAAGGCCATTTTCCTTGATTTCATTGTGTTCACAATGAACACAATAACTGAGCCTCTTGATCCCTGAAGAGAAGAGAATTTTGAGGATTCTTTTTGAGAATTTTTTTCCTTATCTCAGTCCTAACTGGCCCAACCTTTATTCAAAATAGTGCACCTTAATCCTTCGTATATTTGCCAGCCAGGGGATACAGCCTATCCATCTAATTCATTAAGAATTTAGTTTTAATGAGATCTCCTTCATTCTTCTCAACTCTACCAAATACAGTTACCATCTACACAAACTCCCAAATGGCAAACTTACTATAGCGGGAACTAGACCAGTAAATTCTGCTGCCCATCTTCCATGGTAAATGCATACCTACTAAGTAAGGAGAACAAACCTGTACCAGATGGATTGAAGCATGGCAATATACAATTGCAATCTCTCTTACTTAATTCAGCATTCAAGTCATTTTATTACCTTAATTCCAGTTGCAATATTGAGCTTCCAGTTGCAACTGAGTTCAATTCCCCTGCCTGTTTCCATGCCAACCCTGAGCTCCTCCACTGCAAGCTTGAAGCCAAATGGAGATGAAAGGACCTGGAACTTCATATCCCACCTAGCTGGTCGACATTTCAATGGCATGCCCACTGAATTCTCCTACTTTAGGTAGCCTATGCCATCTCTGTTACTTTCTTTTCCTTTCTGATCCACCCAGGTCCTCTTATTCACTCTTCTTTCCAGTACCCTCCCAGTTCCTTGTTACCCAACACTTTTGTACGTGTACTTGTTACCCATTTCCTTTCCCTTCCTCCCCATTCTGTTTTCATCTGTGTAAGTCTCACACTCTATGCCTTCTCAATCCTATCCTTACCCCATTCTTTTCACCTACCCAGTATTCCCCTCTAATCTGGTTTCACGCATCATCTCGTTTCCTTTCAGATTCCATATTCTGCAACTCTTTGTTGTTCTGACCAATCATCTCCCAGCCTTTGTTGCTATCTTTACTCCTTCCCCCACCCACCTGGCTCCAGCTGCCTAACCTCACTAAGATCCACCTATTGTTTGCCAGCTCCTTCCTTGCTCTTCACCCCTTATTTTCTCACTCAAGCCATCTCTCCTGTCCTGATCCAAGTTCTTAATCCTAAACATCAACTGTTCCATTGCCTTCTTGATATTGCCAGAACTGTTAAGTTCCTCTAGGAGTTTGTGTTTGCTCCAGCTTACAATTTTACAATCTTGTGCTTCCAATACCATTTTGTTCCTAATTGTTTGTTATTCCTCTGGTTGGACCCTAATGGTTTGTGTAAAAGTACACCCAGGACCCTTTAAACACTAATGCCATTCAACAAATACTCTGCAATTCCGTTGTGTGCACCAAAATGGGTTTCTTCACATTTAATTTTTTTTTAGTTGCTGCGTTCTTGCCCATAATTTCAGCTTGTCCTTATCTCCTGGACAAGTCATCCATACTCTCAATCTTATCGATCATCTGCAAGTTTGGAAACATGGCATTTTATCCACCAATGCAAATTGCTAACATAGACTGTGAACAATTGGGGCCAAATATTAATGTTTATGGTATGCTATCTGGCAACTTGACAAGTATCTGTTCACTCCCATTCTTTGCTTTCTGTCTGATTTGCCAATTCTCAATCCAAGTGCATACATTGCCACCAATTTCATGTGCTCTAACTCTGTTAATAAACCTCTTGTGGGACCTTATTGAAAACTTTCCAAAGGCTCAAAAATTCCACCAAATGGTTCCCCCTTATCTACTCTAGTAGCCACATGCTCAAAAGGATTATTGTGGAATAGTCAAAGGTGATTTTTCTCTTCATATATTTGTATTTACTCTGCTCAATACTATTATTCTTTTGAATCTGTTATTTTATTACATCCTTTGTTATAGATTTCAACATTTTCCCCACTTCTGACACTTGCTTAACAGGGCAGTAAGCAGCTTTACACCCTCCCTTCACTCATAAACAGTGGGGTTGTATTTTCTGTCTTGCATTCCAGGGGAGCAGTTCTGTCGAACTTTTGATGATGAATCATTGGAAGGTTCCTTATACCATGTGGAATCACGTTCAATACAGACTGCAGAGGAGAACCAACAAAATAAAAGAGTTTGCTGACCTATATTGGCCTAGATTCGGAGGCCTTGACTGCAAAGAGCAAAAGATTCCATTAGGGTGGAAAAACAACTACTACAAGAGAAGTCTGCAGTGTGACATCACATGCTGGAGTGAAACAAGAAGGTTGTTGTAGAAGTGAACAACATTGTTAGGAGGACTCATGAAACCAGCTTCATGAAACTAAAGGTTATAAGGCTAACCTGGTATATTTCCTCCATCCTTGGAGTGGAGGGGAAGGGTCTTCTTGTGGTTCATTTACATAACATTGCCTTAGCAGGCACAGCAGAAGATTCTGCCTGAATGGTTTGAGTAGGTAGAGTTTACACACACACAAAAACCCAGAACCACAAAGGAAATAACCTTAAAGTATACCTGTACCTTGAATGAATTGGCAAATGATTCATAGGAACAGGGAGATAAAAGCTTGACTGGTATGGGAGGAGAGAGTTTCAGTTTGTTAGGCTCTACTGAAAGAGAGAGCTATTCCATTAGGACAGATCGCATCTCAACTGTGCTGGGATCAGAGATGTGGCAAGTCATAAGGTTAATAGTGCTTCAAACTAGATGTTGGGGAGCAGGAGAAAGTCTTGGTGAGAGAAATATGGAATATTAAGGAGAGAAAATATTTTAAAAGTTGGATATGGATAATCAAATTTTTATAGAAAAAGATGGAAAAGAAGGCACCAACAGAGCTGGTCCGTGTATAAAAAATACAGATTGGTCCGAGGCCCTCCACTTCTTCCTTGATCAGGAAACCAATTGTTTTCTCTCCACTAATACATGCTTCACTTGGCTGAACATATGTGCTTGTCAAATGATCATGCTGTCATTTCTACCCTGGTCATGGTCACATGGCCCATCTATGTCTCCTTTCTTCCCTTTCTGGATCTCTTTATCTCTCTCCATGTAGTGAAAAAAACATCCACAACAGGCCCACAAACCCTCACAAAGAGCTTAAGAGCACACACAAAATGCTGGAGGAACTCATAGTTTCCCTTACTTAGCCTCCTGCAGGGTCTCTATTCCTTTCAGACCATTCCTCTTCCTCAGTTACATTTCTTCCAATGTAGAGGCTGAACAGATATGCTTCTTTTTTTATTTAAACCATGAATTCCTCTCTACCGTAATTTCTAAAACCATTGCCAACACATCAAATACTTCCTGCACTTCTTGTCTCAATCCTCTCCTCCTGCACAAAGAAAGGATTGAGCTCCTTTGGCTCTGACCCACCACCCCATCATCTACTACATTCACTGTATCATCCTTCACAATCCCTGCCACCCTCATTGAGTCTCCACCAGCAGACACATCTTCCACTATTTTCACCCTTCAGCATTCCAGAAAATAAGCTCTCTTTTCAAATCTGTGGTTTGCTCTTCATTCTTGGCCAGTCACTTCCTTCCTTTCAACACTTGCCCATAAAGTGATGCAACAATTATCTTTTCATCTCTTTCCTTCCTATCACCAAGGGAGCACTCCTCAAGAAACCTCTCTTTTGCTTCCATTTCTTTCAGCATAGTATCCTGTATTCAGTGGTCTCCTGTGCATGGGAGAAATAATACACAGACTGAATGTCCAATTTTTGGGGCACCAAACTTCAGTCCACAGGGGCAATGCAGGTGAATTGTTTTCCAATTAAACTCTCAAATATGCTCCCATTAGGGGTTATCTGCCCCCTGCTCCATTGCATCAAGGCCCAGTGTAAACTTAAGTGTCAGCACTGGTTGATTTTGCTCAAGTCACATATCTGTAATCTTGTCTACATTTCCTACTCTCCATTTCCTCAACCTGACCTGCCAGGCTCTCCTTACAGCTCTACATCCTGCAGCTTTATGGTTGTTAGTTTGTGCTCTTTCCCTATAACCACAACCATTCAACTGGATGCATTGTATCCACGCAGCCATCTTGGCCTCAACCTGTCAGAGAGATTCCATTTTTCTATCCATCCGTCCGCTAACCTCTTTTAAATTTGAAAGTAACTTGTTTTCTCCTCTTCTCACTTCTTTGTCCTGAAATGTTAAACTCAGTTTCTCTTTTCCCTCATGCTGCATGACCTGCTGAGTATCTCAATGTTAAGAAAATGCACAACTGAAGGTAAATTAATGTAGAAGGAGTTGAAAATTATTTGATATAGTACCATTATTATGTCTACAGGATGACAGTTGCCAGGAACTGAATATTAAATGATATTTAACATTTTCAAAAGTCTGTTATGGTCCTATGAAAGTGTAAGGATCCGTTTGGCTATAATAGATTGAGCAATTTCATTGAACGGCAAGACTGTGGATAATAATGGTTAACATTTAAGGAACAGTTGCAGGACCTACAACAGTAATACATTCCTTTCTGACACAATAAACAGGGGAAAGGGTAGCAACATGAAGACCTGGTTCAATTCCAACTGCAGGTGCTTTCTGTGTGGAGGTTGCATTGTCTCCTAGTGACTGCATGGGTTTCCTCTGGGTTCTTACATTCCAAATGCATGTTGGTTGGTAAGTTAAATAACCTCGCTGTCCAGGTGAGTGATAAAGTCAACATTGTAGGCCGAAGGGCCTGTATCCATTTCGTGCTGGTTTATGTTCTATAGGTAGATCCCTTTTAGTCAGCAATGGGGAAGTAAAATAGGATATAGTGAACCTGTCTTCATGAAAAGATGATGTGTACAATTTTTACAATTCACCTTGCATTGAAATAAATAGATGCAATTCAGAACATTAATCCCAGCATGAATGACCTTTCAATTCTCTTCTTTGTGTGTAGGCTTAACATCATTTTTTACCCAGAATCACTCCACTATCTGCTCTGGTTCCCATCCTCCTGCCACTCCAATACAAAGCCCCTACATCCCCCAGTCCCCACCCTGGGCAGCACAAGTGAATCTTCCTATAAGGATCGAGGGTATTAGTCCCTGTGAAACTCAGATAGAAGATAGAGCTCAAGGCTCCACTGATTGGATCTAGGAGACTCACTATGTGCAAGTATCTTGCCCATATCTACCAATTTGCATCACCAGCCTGACAACAGTTTGGCATGTGATGACCTACAAGTTTACAACATATAGTTTGTGTCGGCCTTCAGGTATGTTTGACACACAGATGGTAAATGATAAAGGCAACCAGAATTGGGATCTGCAACTGGTTTATTATCACTCTCTTATATGACATGAAATTTGTTGCTTTTGGAAACTATCCAGTGGAGAGACATAAAATTAATATAAATTGCAATATAAATAAATGGTGGAAAAACAGGAATAGTGAGATGGTTCTCATGGATTTATAGACATTTCAGAAATCTGATGGTGGAGGGGGAGAAGTTGTTTGTGAATTATTGAGTGTGGGTCTTCAGACCCCTGTACTTCATCCCTGATGGTAGGACCAAAAAGAGGTCATGTCTCAGATGATGAGGGTCCCCAGTAATGGGTAGCACCATTTGAAGCACCACCTCCTGCAGATATTGTCAGGCCTGCAGAGGCAGTCACATCCTAGTCTCCATACAGGTAGCAGGAGTCTCTTGCCATTCATTTTCAACTCATCACCTGCAACTAATTTAAACCCAGCTCTTATCCATAATCCTTGTTCACTCATCAAGCCAGCCAACCAGCCTCAACCAGTTGCTCCTAGCCTTCAGTTACTTTGTTGCCTGGTTGTATTAAGTATCTATTCCTGCTTCCTTTATGGCCCCTTGTGGCTTGTTATTTTGCAGTTTATTACTCACCCCTATATTATCTCCACTGGTCTGTGTTTAAATCAAGCATCCTCCACATGTTCTGACAGGATGAGTGAACCAGCGGTTGACCCAGCGGAGTTTGCTCACTCACCTGTTGACATGAGCATGTGCTGTTTCCCGTGGATGAGCCAACAGTGGAGATCCCATCCGCTAGGGCCCTGTTTTGCTGCCAGAGTGCTTGGAAGAGGGCATGGAAGGACATTGTAGCTGCCAACTGTGCCTATTGCCACTAAGCCAACTGCCGGTGGTGCCCAGCCGGGTTACGTTAGCCTGGGGTCTGTGATGGACTGTCCACCTACTCCCACAAGCTCTCCTCTGGTTCATTGACCCCTTCAAGATTACCCATCGCATCGATCCAGTCACTTTCTCTCTCCAGCTGCCACCATCCCTTAGGATTACACCTACCTTCCATATGTCCTGTTTCAAGCCTGTTGGCCACGGACCACTGAACCAACCTGACCATCTCCTCCAGAACCTAGGATGAAGGGAAGTGGTCCAGTGTACACGGTTCACCAGTTCATCATCGTGGATCCAGTCTGCAATATCTGGTCAACTACTTGGATCCATCGCTCAACAAGGAATTCTACTGGACCCACCCGGATCATCCTGGTGCCAGCCATAAGAGGGGGGAGGGTCCCCTCAGGCCTACATAAGACAGGTATCTCCCAGCCTCTACCCAGCTAACAGGAGTCACCTGCCCATTGTTTCCAACTCATCACTCGCAGCCAATTTAAACCCAGCTCTCATTTCACAATCCTTGTTCACTCATTAAACCAGACAGCCTCAACTAGTTGCTCCTAGCATTTAGATATCTTGCCTCCTTGTCATGTTAAGCACCTGTCCTCTTTTGTGGCCCTTCATGGCTTGTTATTTTGCAGTTTATTATTAAAATGAAAACTCCACACTGAATTGTCTCCACCGCTCTGCATTTGGGTCAAGCCTCATCTAGATGTCCTGAGAGATGTCCTCAATTGTGGGATGGAGCTGTCTTGAGTCTACAGTCACTTGCAGCCTCTTTTGATTCTGTGCATTAGAGCCTCCGGACCAGACTGTGATGCAACCAGTCAGAAACCTCTCCACTGCACATCTATAGAGATTTTCATGAGTCTTTGGTGACACACCAAATCTCATCAAACTCCTATGAAATAGAGGTACTGCTGTGCCTTCTTTGTGATTGTAATAATGTGTTAAACCCATGATGGATCTAATAAGATGCCAACACCCAAAAACTTGAAGCTGCTTGACTTTTGAGGACTTTTCATCAGAAATCAGACGTATCACGATCAAAGGAGTTGTTCGTGCACTTGGTTATAAAGAGGCAGCAGAGGAGTTTACAAATAAGATTCTTCAGATGCTGAAAATCTGAAATAAAATGGGGAAAAAAATGGAGAGGGTTAACAGCACACATGGAGAAAGAGAGCAAAAGTTTTAGTTCAATGAGCTGTCATCGTAACTCTGCTGATTACGCAGAGTGAAGGATGATGAATGCTGCCAGAATCATGGGCTTTAATCTAGTCCAATAATAAAAGCAAAAATGCCAGAAACATTCAGCATGTCAAACAGTATCTGTGGAAAGAAAAGCAACTTCACATCAAAACTATTCATTATCTGTTAACTCAGTTTTTCCATAGTCTGTGCTAGGCCAGCTGAGGGTTTCCAAAATTAATTGATTTTATTTCAGGCTTCCAGCATCTACAGCCTTTTGAGTTTGATTAATTGCACTGGTTGGAGATTGAGGGCATACATGCATCTTACCTGTAGTATATGTCCTAGTAGAAAAGCAAGGCCTACAGGATGATGTGTTGCTGTCAATAACATCCAGCACCATTTGATCACCTGAAACTTTGCTGAAGAAATGTTAGCTCTTCATTCTACCCCTTTCTACACAGAATCAAATATTCAGAACTTTGTGCCATTCTTAATGCCACGTTGTGTGGCAAACTTTGGGGTGGCACCGTAGCATACTGGTTAGCACAACGCTTTACAGTACGAGCAACCTGGGTTCAATTCCCACCACCACCCATAAGGAGCTTGGACACGACCATGCGGGTTTCCTCCGGGTGCTCCGGTTTGCTCCCAGAGTCCAAACACGTATCGGTTGGAGGGTTAATTGGTCATTGTAAATAGCCCTGTGATTAGGCTGGGGTTAAATCGGGAAATTGCTGAGGGAAGCGGCTTCAAGGACTGGAAGGGCCTCTTCTGCACAGTATCTCAATGAGTAATAAATAAAATTACATATATTCAGATCCAGCCTTGAATCAAATTGTAGAGGCCAGCGAAGGGCACATTTCAATGAGGAGTTTCTTATTGAAGTACAGGTACCTTAATAAGGTTCAAGTAGGAAAATTGCTTCTGAAAATATGATCAGCTGAGAATCTCTTATCTTTGTCTTTCTTCTGGTAGCTAGACCAGCTCTTGTATATTATGCTTACTCTGGTAGTAAATCTGCACTCCCAGGGAAATGCATACATGTTCATCCATACGGGGTTTCTATAGTATGCTTGAAGGCAAAACAAACTCTTTCAGTACCTAACGCACCACTCCTTGTCGTGCTTCACAACTTCCGAGAAGTCTGGAAGAAACCACCTTCACACCAGCTCATTTAAATCAAAGAGAAATTCCCCAGCAAGGAGCTGATTATCTCTGTAAATAAAAACTTACATTTATGCAGTGCATTGAATATTACTACCTGGGGAACAGAAAGCTTCGCAGCCAATCAAATACTTCCAAATGATAGTCCTTGTACTGCTGAAAATGTAGCTGTCAAATTTCACAAGTTCCCACTAACAGCTCACTGTACGATATTTGACAACAACCTATTTTAATGTTTTGATTGAGAGGTGCACTGAGCTTACCTCCACCGCTTCCTTCCAAAATAATGTTAGGATATTTTATTATTTATCTAAAATATTTAATGGGGCCTGGGTTTAACTCTTCCCCCAAGAATGCAGTTGCAGATGCCCATAGGACTGGCCCAGCTGTGAGGTTGGATCACTCTACCTGTGAGCACCAAGCTGATTTGATGAGATAGAGAGCAGTGAGATCTGGGCCCAGAGCAAGTCACTAGGTAGCTTGGTCTAGGCCTGGAGCCTTTCACTGCAGCTGGGTCTAGTGCAAGGTACGATTTGTTACTCAGACGATTTAAACACAGGCAGAGATTGGACGTGAGAGCCGATTTCCCTCATTCTCTGTGATGTTCACTCTTCTCTCTAGGACACTGGAGCCTTTTGCTGTCCATTGTTTGGTTAATTTAAATGCCAGCCCAGATAAACTGAAAAGTCAGGGTGACAGGATCCGGGACGAGAACTGATTCCATTCGTTCTCCACGATGGTCACTCTTCTCTCTATAGCGCTGAGGCTATGAAGACTGTCCCCTGTTGTTGTGCTCTGTGCTCACCAATATGATGAGCATGACTTTGGGCGTACTTTGGGCTGCTCCAGGGTTCAGATCTGAGGACTCAGTTTGGTTCGGAATGTAGTTGTTTGATTCAATTGTTTGCAAGATCTGTTTTTTTTTTCCTTTCTATTGCACATCGAGTGTTGGTCTTTCATTTTAGTTTTATACTTTTTTTTCTTTAATTGGGAGAAAATTCTTTCTGGTTTCTTGCTTTGTGGCTACCTGTGAGCAAGCAAATCTCAAGGTTGTACAATTGATACAATCTTTAATAATAAATGTACTTACATCTTGGATCTTGAAGAATTAGGACTTCAGATAATGCAGATTGATCTGTCGTTCTTCTCTAAATTGTAGGGTGGAGGATCGTATTGCTTCAGCCAGGTTCATCAGTGGAAAGTTGAGAGGGTGTTAACTAGAATGTTATGTTCCAATTTAGCAGCACTGGCATTAAATTGACATTGTGTGCTGATTGATGTCATAATCTGCTTACCTCTCATTCTTCTAGGGAATATTAGCTGCACAAGACTTGCTGTGCTCTTCAATGCCAACACAACACAAGCCACAAAAATGGGTTCACGCATCAAGCCTCATACTGAAATTGATTCTGGTTTTAGAAGGTCAAAAATTCCTAACAAAACATACATATGGTCCCTTAATGCTGATTTTCATAAATTATATTAAATACCTCCATGGGTAGAATATTTCATTTGTAAGATATAAAATTCTATGATAATATAAAATAGCCTCACTTTCAATGACTCTTCTGTATATCTATTGGCTATTTAGTTATTATAATGTTTCTTCTTTTTGTACTTGCACAGCTTGTTGTCTTCTGCATGCTGGTTGAGCACTCTAGTTGGGTGGCCTTTCATTGATTCTGTTATAGTTATTATTCTATAGATTTGTTGCATATGCCCTCAAGAAAATGAATCTCAGGATTGTATATGGTGACATATATGTATTTCGATAATAAAATTGCTTTGAACTTTGAAAATGTGTCTCCTTTTTGAGGCCATCACCTTCAGGCCATCCTGATAGTAGTTCCGTAACAATGGATATGTTCCAAAGAGCTATGATTTTTTTTTACCTGTTAATAATAGTTTTCCTTTTTATCTTTATTCTTAATACTTGATATGAGGATTGTTACTTTGAAGATGGTACCAGACAATCTGCTCAGCTTTCTGTTTTTATATTTGACTAGGAATGATATGACTCATCTCCAAGCTGATCAGAAGATTCACCCACCCACACACTTACCCTCTCTTCCACCTCCCTCCACACCCCTCCTCCAAATTCTCATTTCAATTCGACTTCTCATCAATATTCCAATATGTCCATACCATGACCTTCTCTGCTGCCATGACAAGGTGACTTTTGCATTACAGGTGCAACACTTCTTATTCCTCCTGGGTAGCCTCTAGCCTAATGGAATGAACATCGATTTCTCCATCTTCCAGTAATTTCTCCCTCCTCTCCTTTCTCTCTTTTTTCATTCCCATAACTGGTTCCCCTCTCACCTCTCCTCTTCTCACCTGCCCATCCACTCTCTCTGGCACCCCTTCTCCTTCTTTTTCTTCTGTGGTCCACTTCCCTTACCTCTTCCAACTAATGCCTTCTAGCTTCTTACTTTATCCCACCTCCTCTACCCACTATCTACCCCCACACCTTTTCTCACCTATCACCTGCCAGCTTGTGCTCCTTCCACTCCTCCAACATTCTTCTTCTGACTTCTGCCCCTTCCTTTTCAGTCCAGCCTGAAACATTGAGTGTCTATTCCCCTCCTTGGCTGCTGCCTGTCTTACTGAGTTCCTCCAACATTTTGTGTGTTTACGCACTTCTATTTTGACACTTGGTTCAGCTCCTAATGTGGGAGTAATCAGGCTTTCAGCTTTCCCAAACCTGTGCTCCCAGGTTTCCCAGTATGTTGTTTTTGAAATGGAAACTCAGTACTACTTTACATGCCTTGAGAGTAGCATGTATGTGAATTTGTTAAATAAAGTGCCACAAATCCAATCCAGTTCCTAAATCAATCATATCAGAAATGCACGTGACCATCTAGTCTGAACATACCCTTAATTTTCCTCCATGCTTCCACATACCTTCAATCTTCCATATTTTTAAGGAGCCAACTTCACTTTGGAAATATATTTGTGCTCTTTCCCAATAATAATATGGTCAACAGTTTGACTTTGTACCTATTCTCTGTTCCTTTTCATGCCATCAGTCCCTATCTCAGATTCTCCACCAGTAGAGCTGGCTTTCTGTCTGCCCCTGACGGCTCTGGAATTACTTCCATATGTTGGAAGTGCATCGTTCGCTTCTGCACCTGCATTATTGATTTGATACTTTCTGCAGTTATTGGCTGAGACTGATAAACTATGAGAGAATAGATGTGGGAACACAGTCCTCTCACAAAGTCGTCTGTCAATGTCTCAAAGATAAATGCTGGGAATCTTCTGCGTGCTTCTTCACTGTACCTTTGGCAGAAGTTCTGTGATACAAATTACCATTAACATCGGTCTCCTGCTTGATCTTCGGGAGCTAAGTTAGAGGAAATCTGGAAGAATTTTATGACCTTGTAATAAAAAGAACACTCTGTCACAGCCTTCTGTCTGCAGGGACTGCAATACCAAAGCAAACTAAGTGTTATGAAAATTGTCTTTCCTGACAAATTGCAATTTCTAGCACTTTCACTTGGGGCCATGCAGTTCCAGGTGGATTAATGCCAAATGGGATGGTATTTTAGATTTATTTTTGATGTAAAGCTGAAGCATACTTTTGCAAAATGCTTTCATGAGCTGTGCCCTTTAAATCAAAATACTGTTCAGTTGCATGAACTACACTTTCACATTACTAAATTAGTGATAGCAATGTCGACAAATTAGTTTCAGGTTTGCTGTAACAAAGTCACTCCAGAATTTTATCGACCTGCTGTTAAGAATATGGCTCACTGTCCAGAACTACCACAAGAGACCACTTTGATTTGTAAGAGCAGACTGACTTTAAGTAAATAGACAGGAAGTAATGGCGCAAACACTGGAGCTGCACAAGCTGCTTAAATTTCCTAAAAGAAAACAAATTCTAAAAAATTCTGTACTGCCAAACTATAGTATATTGCCAAATGAGTGGTAAAACAGTCATATGCATGAATGTAATTGTAATTAGGAAAGTGATAGGACAATTGAGTATCCAGGTGCTGCTGAATTGATTTCTTTTCCCCTTCTATCTATAGCAATTGCAGCATTTGCAAACATCATAAGCCATCACCATTAGAAAGGGCCAATACACTGCTTTGGCTGAATGCCATGTAACCATTACCTTGCCACAGAGCTACAGTAAAAAGCATCCAAAGATTGTCAGCTGGCAATGAATTAATGTTCTCACTAAAATCAAAATTGGGGAGGGAGGAGCAGAAGGAATTTTTCATTTCTGGTAAATCTTATAATATATTTTGTGTTTTTTAAGGGCAACTATCTTGAGGGCTGTGGGCCATCACAGAATAAACAGTCTGCAGCAGTAAGATTATACCAATATTGCGATTTTTATCCTCTTTCAATTACAGTATTGTCATCCCTGCACCAGAAGATTTGTTAATGATGAAGCATTTTTGATTCCATGGCTATCAGGTTGTTACGGTCTCAGAAGAAATGACAAACCACTTATCATCTGTGCATTTAAATGTTTAATGAACCCTTAACAGCTGGTGCAATTTGGACCCAATTGATAACGAATGAGTCCATGGGGTAGCTGCTGTCACCAGCTTTAATGCCTCTGCAAAGACCTTTGAAGTGCCAATGAAGCACAAAGGACTTTATTAAAATAGCTCTGATGCAGCCTGTCATCTATCCAAAAATCACCTTCATCGGTGCATTAGAAAATCAATGATCTGAAATTCTAAGCATTAAAAATAAAGCAAAATAATGATATTGTATTGCATATTGTGTGACTGCTAGCTAAAATAGATGGTGAGGGATCCATATTTTGACTCAGGTGCACACAAAGAGTCAGAGAAGCTTCTCCCTCTTCACTCCCTCCTCACCCTCTCCTCCCCCCTCCTCATCTCTCCCCACTACCTGCTCCCCTGTCCTTACCCCTCCTCACACCCTCCTCTCCTGTCTTTACCCCCCCCCTTATCACACAAACACACACAGTCAGAGAAACTCCCCTCTCCTCAGCCCCTCCTCACCTGCCACATCTCTCTCTCACACACACACAACTGTAAAATACATTAAAATGTTTTGAATTCATGCACAGTACAGAGAAGTTGGAAGTTTATGCACTGATTGTTTCTGCACAGAAGAAATCAAGCTTAGAAGAGATCAGTTTAATTTAGGGCGGAGTTTTGCATTTGTGTGGGAGGAAATAAATTTGGGTAAATACTGACACCAGAGTTATATTGAGAATGCCAAGCTCTACAACCGTGTCAGGTTGCAAATTGTCTACGACTGCCAATTGCCTGTGAAATGACTATTAAAATATTCTTTATTTTTTATTGTAATGTGTAGATAAGTTGATTGACTCAATAGAAGGAACAGGATATTTACAGTTAAGGAACAGCCAGTTTGAGTTATGCTACCTTACAAGTAGGTATGGATATTAGCTAGTGTCAGGAAGGAGCATTTTCAGATAATTGAAACCAATAAACCACAATCACACAATACGTGTTGCATCAGTGCTTTTTGTACACTTGAATCCAAGTATATCAATTGTGCGTATTGCAGGGTGTCCCTAAAGCTGCCAAATATTTATTTTTCTTCCTTCCCACCTTCTGTTCTTCTGCACTTCTGGTGTTTGTACATATTTTCAGTCAAATTCGCTTCAAAGCAATGTCCTATTTTACATTGCAATCTTTTCTACTTTACACCAGTGAGTAGATCCACAAGCAGATTGGTTTTGGTTTATGTGCCAAGATACAGTGAAAAGCTTGTCATGCACACTGTTTATGCAGATCAAACCATTACCCAGTGCATTGAGCCAGAATAATGTAAAACAATAACAATGCAGGATAAAGTGGAAAAGCTATTGAAAAGTGCAGGCAAGGGAAATGACAAAGTGCAAGATCATAAAGTTCAAAGTACATTTATTATCAAGGTATGTATGCAGTATACAAGCCTGAGATTTGTCTTCCCACAGACAGCCACGAAACAAAGAAAACCCAGGAACACATTCAAAGGAAAACAGACCCCTGCCCGTGCACAAAAAAACCCAAACGGCAAAAAAACAGCACAGAGTATAAAACACAAAAATGAAAGAGTCCAGGCATATTCAGTTCAGCTCAGTTTAGTTCAATCTAGCACTGTGTTGTTCATTAGCTGCAGGCCACCTCGATCATGAAAACACCCAGAAATAGCAACGGAACCAGAAACCAGAAATACGTCATCTCATGAACTACAGAGTCCAATTCACAAACACATCAGTTACCCTTGCCCAGGACCCAGGACTCCAGCACAATCCTCCAGCAATGTTGAGCGAGAAGGAGCAAGAACACAGCCACCTTCCTCCAGCAGCAGCGAGCGAGAGGCTGAGAGACAGCGCTGAGCACCCGCTTGCCCTCCGCTCCCTCCTGGACAATTTCAATCTTCCTCGATGCTTCAATCAGCAAGAAATGGAGTCGATCATGGACTCGCTCCTGTCTCCAGGATTCTTGGCCTGGAGGCTGCACGTTTCCTCACGGAACACCCTTAAACACCGCAAAGTGCCAGATCTCTCAATCGGCCTGAAAGTTCACCACCAAAATGTAGATCACAGGCTCCAACAGCAGCAGAACCATATTTGAAAGAAAAAGATGTAAAAGAATTGAAAGAAGTGGTTTTGTGTACCATCTGCGAGACGGTGCCCTTGGTCATATTGCTAGCTACTGCCATCTTTTTCCCGAGGTAGATTGTGAGGCCAAGAGTTCATAATATTGTGCAGGAAGTCTCATAAGTGTAGGATAGAAGTTGTCCTTGAGCCTGGTGATAAATACTTTCAGTCCTCTGTATCTTCTGCCAGATAAGAGAAGAGATGACATCTGGAGCGGGGTCTTTGATTATGCTGGCTGCTTTACTGAGGCAACAAGAAGTTCAGATAAGATCCATAGAGAAGAGGCTGGATCCTGTGATGTGCTGAGTCTGTGCCTATCACTGTCTACAGTTCCTTGCGGTCGCGTTCAAAGTTCAAAGTAAATCTATTATCAAAGTTCACTTACATCACCATATGTAACCCTGAGATTCTTTTTTTTTGAATCAGGAAGCTGATGACTGAGGGGTAATAACTGTTCCTGAATCTGGTGGTGTGAGATCTGAGGCTCCTGTACCTTCTTCCTGATGGCAGCAGTGAGAAGTGAGCATGGACTGAATGGGATGAATCCCTGATGATGGATGCTGTTTTTCCTGCGATAACCCTCTATGTAGATGTGCACAACAGTGGAAAGAGCTTTACCCTTGATGTACCAGGCTGTATCCACTACCTTTTGTTGGATTTTCCGTTCAAGGGCATTGCCGTTTCCATACTAGGCCAGTCATGCAGAATAGTTGCCATACCAGGCAGATATGCACCCAGATAGGATGCTTCCTATGGTACATCAATGAAAATTGGTAAAGTTGACGGGGACATGCCGAACTTCTTTAGTCTCCTGAGGAAGTAGAGACATTTGTGAGCTTTCTTGGCCATGACATCAACATGCTTGGTCCAGGTAAGGCTGTTGGTGATGTTCACAACTAGAAACTTGAAGCTGTCAACCATCTCAACCTCGAGAACATTGATGTGTACAGGAGCATGTGCACTGGCCCCCATTTCTGAAGTCAATGACCAGATCTTTTCATTTTATTACATTGAGGGAAAGGTTGTCATCATGACACCGTGTCACTCAGCTCTCTTTCTCCTTGTACACCAGCTCATCATTATCTGAAGTGTGGTCCACCACAGTGGAATCACCTGTAAACTTGTAGATGGAGTGAGAGCAGAATCTGAAGTGTAAAGGAGTAGGGTGAGGACACAGCCTCGTGGAGCATCAGTGTTTAGTCATCATGGCAGAGCCGTTGCTGCTTTTCCTTACTGATTGTTGTCCGTTGGTCAGAAAGTCAGGCATCTGGTTGCAGAGAGAGGCATTAATTCCAAGGGTCCCGAGTTTGGTGATGAGTTTACTTGGAATAATGGTACTGAGGGCATAACTGTAGTCAATAAACAATAGTCTGATGTTGCTGTGCTTGCTGTCCAGATGCTCCAAGGATGAGAGCAGATGGCATCTGCTATAAACCTGTTTCAACAGTAGGTAAATGGCAGTGGATTGAGTTTGCCTGGAAAGCTGGAGTTGACACATGCCATGACCAGCCTCTCAAAGCTCTTCATAATGGTAGATGTTAGAGCCACTAGGCATTAGTCATTAAAGCACGTTATCTTGTTTTACTTAGGTACCGGAATGATAGTGGTTTTCTTAAAGCAGGTGGAAACCACATGATGAAGCGAGGTAAGGGTAAAAGTTTCTCAAGTAACCCTGCCAACTTATCCGCAGAGGATCTGAGGATACGGCCAGGGACACCAACTGAGCCCAATGTTTTCTGCAGGTTCATCCACTGGAAGACTAGTTTTACACACGCAACTTTGAATTGGATTCAGGGGTAGACTCAGAGTGTCAGCCTGTTATTCAGTTCTGCCTCCCCATTCTTTACATTCTAAAGTTTGGCATGATCTTTCCTTGGTGATATCACATTCTGCACAGTAAGTTCAATTGCTTCGTTGATTTTGATGTTCAAGCTGGCAGATGTCAACAAAATGGATGTCGTCTCCAATCTGTTGACTGAATGGGTGTAAGTTACTATGCTATGCAATGTCATCCGTAGGGACGCAGTGCAGTAACACTCCTGGTCAAGGCCAGATTGGCCAGCCTAGTTCAGGAATAAGTTCCTCTCTGAGCTCTAGACACTTATAGGCGGATTCACTAAAGTTATGCAGGTCTGTTTCTCTGACCTTTGACAATTTTTGTCTGATTGTCACATACAGGAAGTCCAGAAGGATATGGAAGATGAACATGATAATGGCAATCCAAAAACTCAGAGGAACTTGTGGGAATGAAATGGTTCAGAAACTCAAGAAAACTATCTTTAACAATAGATTGGTGAGATGCAATCAAAGCAAACATTATTTTTTTAAATTTAATTTTCAATTTTGATTAAAAAGTAAAACAGAGGAAGAGGAAAGTGGACCAACTCTAGGCAAACATGCAGAAACTGATGGGCCAGACCATCAAAAGGAGCTCCAAATGGTAAAAACCTATCACTATAGATCATTAGCAGATCTAAGCTCTTCCATGGAGCAGAGTGAGACACAATCATGCTACTTCTTTGAAGAGGTTCACTGAGGGACATGTATGATTAGGAATCTAAGAGAAGAAGATAACCTCCCAGCCAGAAGTAATGATTTGCAAATCCTTCTGTGTCAGATAATGAAACCTGAAGGCTAGGGAAAGCACAGCAGCCAAGAATTACTGCCTTCTACTTCAGTAAAGAGCATCAACAGAGGATTCTAGACCATCTTTCTTTCTGGATAAACTAACAACCTCTATTCTTTTTTTGAAGCAAGTGCATCCTCTAGATTTGATGACTTACCAGATGAATAATATTTGGCTCAGAGTACAGCATTCCCTTGGAACTATGTGAAATCCATTTAGCTGGTAGCATGTTGCAATCCATGAAGGACATTATCATCCTCAACTGCAGGTAAAATGTGGGAGAAAAGGTAAGATCAGTAGTTAGCAGCCCATCTCAACATTTAATATGAATTACAAGATTCTGTCCGAAGTCATCACGAGTTGAGTCAAGTCTGCATTAGGCCTAGTCAGATCAGTTCTGTGAGGCACCCAGCTGAAGATCTGCACCACCTTTACTCCATTCTGGGATACTGTTGACCTTGTGTGGGGTGGAATGGCCACTTCTTAGTCAGCTGGGCCAGGCCTTTGAAGTAACTGATGGACATAATAAAACCTGAAGGTTTCAAAGGTACATTAATGTCAGAGAAATGTATACAATATACATCCTGAAATTCTTCGTATTTGCAAACATCCACAGAAACAGAGTGCCCCAAAGAATGAAAGACAGTTAAATATTAGAACCCCAAAGTCCTCCCCAGCTCCCCCCTCCCATGGGTAAGCGGCAGCAGAGCAACAAGCCCCCCTCCCACACCAACAAAAAAAGCATTGGTGCCCCCCAATGAGTACTTGAGTGTGCAGCTAAGCATCAGTAAAGACACAGACTTGCAGTACCCCAAAGACTACTCGTTCACCTGGTAATGCAACATACCACAGGCTCTCTCTCTCCCTAATAAAGAAAAAAGAGGTGCCCCCATTTCACAGCGAGAGGGGAGACATAACAAACAACTCACTGATTTACGATGTTAAAAGTCTGCTGCATCACTTCTTCTGAGCTCTGTGCCCAAAGAATTTGGGTCTCTGGGCACACAGACAGCTCACTGCTTTCGATCTTCCATCTCCCACGACACACCAGTTTTCTGCGGAGGCACCGACCTTGGGGTCCGCCCGCCTCCAGAGCCACGAAATCCCGGAACCCTGAAGACCCTTTAGTCTTCTCGGCCATATCTTGGCATATCGAATAGTGGCCAGTTACAAGACATTGAGAACGGGTCCCATTTCCGCAAAGAACCAAAGTAACTCCAGGTCAGGGTCTTCAGAAAGAACCTGAAAGAGAGAAAAAGAGAAATTAAAGATGGAAATAGAGATATTTCTGAAGATGCAAGCGAAGGAGTTGCCATTAGGTGCCATCATTCTCCTAAGCTCCTCCTTCTTTCAGTGCATGAATCTGACATCACTACTTCTCTTTTGCACCATTTAGTTATTTATTTTGTATTGTAACTTACAGTTCTTTTTATGCCTTGCACTGTAATGCTGCTACAAAACAAAAAAATTCACGACAAACGTCAGAGATAGTAAATCTAATTCTGATTCTGATCTCTCCGTTTCTTTATTTTGTTTGATTACAATAAATATATACTGAGTAAATAATGAAACAAATCAGACTGGAGTTCCACATCAGCCATGCCTAATTCCAGTCAATATTCTGAATTTTGTGGGAATGTCTAGTTCTGGAAATAAAATTCATATGTATGAATCTCATTTAAGGAATGTAATTGGGAATATTGTACAGTATTTTGGTGAGTATTTTTAGCTGGTTAGGGGGTAAGTTCATATTTTTCCATAGCAAGAATATTGTTTTTTTTACCCTAGATGTTGGTCTTGGCAGTGTTGCTCCATTTTGCAAAACTTCCTAAAGCTGTTAGACATACACTGATAAGAGAAATCATTTTCCATGTTAGGGAAAATTTGAAATAGCATCTGGGACTGTATATAAATCAGTTTGCCTACCCTATGCCCCCTTTACAAGTGCATTTATCACAAATTAAACCAGGGTTATACTGAGTTCAGAGACAATATTATTCTTTTCACCAGAATCAGAATCAGAATCAGACTTTAATCGCCAAGTACCTGTACACAAACAAGGAATTTACTTCCGGCAGTTGTTGTCTCCCTGCTCATAACAATAATAATCATAAATATAAATGAAAATATAGATTATACATACAGGTAGTGCAATCCAAGTAATAGTTAGCCGACAGTTAACCGGCAGTTAACTGTTCAGCAAAGAGACCGCAGTAGGGAAAAAACTTCTCCAGTGCCTATTAGTCTTAGTCTGGAGGGATCTGAAAGTGGAAAAGTTCAACCACGCATTATTAACATAATGACCAGTGCATGATGGGATGATATATGGGATTGCAGAATGTGGATAAGGATGCATCCATGGAATAAAATATCTCCTATATATTGGTCATATCACAATTAACAGTTGTGTATATCCTAATGGGAAATAGGTGTGTGGAAGGTAAGTTCTTAAAAACTGAGCTCAGTGTAGGATTCATTGGACTAGTAACAAGTTTAAAATAAGATTTGTTCATTATGTGCCATGTTGTATGACGTGGGGAACAAGGTCTGTTGATGACCATGATTGTTCTTGGCGAATTTTTCTGCAGAAGGGGTTTGTTATCGCCTTCTTCTGGGCAGTGTCTTTACTAGACGGATGGCCCCAGCTGTATACCTCAGACTTCAGATACAACACTGGCTCATGCCATCTGCAGAAATTCTCTGATGACTCAGCAATGATTGGGTGATAAAGGGAGGATGGGAGGATGAAAACAGGGCCCTGGTAGAGGACTTTGTCAAGTGGTGCAAGCTGAATCATCTGCAGCTCAACATCAGTAAGACAAAGGAGATGGTGATGGACTTTAGGAAGACCGAGCCTGCACTGCTCCCTGTTACTATTGATGATGAGGACGTGGATGCGATGAGGACCTACAAGTACATGGGGGTGCACCAGAGTGAACAGACTTGAGTGGAGCACTAACACAGTGGCGTATACAAGGTCAGCCAGAGTCATCTCTACTTCCTGAGGAGACTGAGGTCCTTTGGTGTATCCAGGCCTCTCTTCCACATGCCCTATCAGTCTGTTATTGCTAGTACAATTTTCCATGCGGTGGTGTGCTGGGGCAATGGTATCAACACGGGAGATGCCAACAGGCTCAATAAACTGATCAGAAAGGCTGTCTCTGTATAGGACTCAAACTGGACACACTGGAGACTGTGGTAGAACAAAGGAGATTCTGGAAAATCTGGCAATTCTGGACAATGCTTTTGACCTTCAGCATGCCACCTTGGCTGAACAGAGGAGTAATTTCAGTAGTAGACTAAGACAACTGCACTGCTCCAAAAAGTGCTAAATGAGTTCTTTCTTACCCTCGGCTATTAGGGTCTGTAATGAGTTAATCTAAAGCCCAGGATGACCCCCTCCTGTTATCAATACTCTTCAGAGATTGTCTGATGGTGTCAGTGGTCACATACCCATAATTGGGAGTGCAGAATGGGCACTGCTGTATTAAAGGGAATGTGACAACTAAAGCCACAAGGCTGAAGGATGAGTGAGAAGCTGACCTCAAGATATTATGGGAATGAGGCCCTGGTTTAGTAATGCAGCATTAGAACAGGCCCTTCATCCCCTCTAATCCATGTTGATCACAGCATGCTAGTCCCAGTTGCTTGCATTCAACCCATAACTCTCTAGGCTCCTCCCCACTCCATGCACCTGCCCCTGCAGTTGCAATAGTACCTGGCTCAGGAACCTCATTTGACAGCTCATTGTTCAGCATCATCTGCCTGCATTTGACTGGTGTGTCTCTCCCTCGCTCGCTGTTGCTCAGTGCTGGCAGAGGAAGATGCATGTGTATGACTGGTCCCTCTCTCTCCCTCTCACTCGCTGCTTCAGGAGGAACTGAGCATTCTTAGACTGTTTTGATGTTTTATATTCTGTGTTTTTCACTCTTTTTTGCTGTTGGCACAATCTGTCCTTATTTTTATTGTGCTGGATGTTTGATATTTTTCTTTGAATGGGTTCCACGGTGTTCTTTTGTTTCATGGCTGTCTGTGGGAAAGACAAATCTCAGGGTTGGATACTACACATATACTTTGATACTAAGTGTACTTTGAATCTCATTCCAGGTAGTCTCAACACTGTGTAAAACAATTACCTCTAGGCTTTTTAAAAATCTTTTCCCTTTGGTATCTGCTCCTCCTATTTTGGAATCCGGATTCCTGAGGAGAAGATTATGACCAGGCACCTTATCCACACTCCTTAAGCTATGAGGTCATTCTGTACCACTCCAGGGAATAAAGATCCAGCATGGCCAGTCCCTCCCTACAATTCAGATCTTCTGGACCAGACAGCAGCCTCATAAATCTTAACTGTACCCTCTCCAAGTTGACAACATCTTTCCTATAACAGGGGGAACAAAACTGTACACTACACTCCCAGTGCGATTTCAACAGCAACTTAGATAACTACATCACAGTGTCCTGTGGTAACTTCTACTTTACAAAAGATCACTGGACAATTTTATGGCCAAAGAGCATCTTTATCTGGGACGGGAAATGATATTTACAATACAGAGGCTTCCAGGTACCTCGTGCGGCCTGGGTGGGGGAACTGTATACAATGCATACTGGGAGTAAAAAGAGTGGAAGTAAAGACCCCGCCAACCCCGGATCCCGCCTCTTACTACCAACAGCTTCCTGATTAGTATTAACTCACTTTTAATAATACTCACATTAGAACATGTCTCTACACCCAAACTCAATGCGGTGACTGATGAAGGCCAGCGTGTTAAACGTCTTCTTCATCTCCTTGTCTACTTGTGCACTGCACATGTACTTTCAGGTCCCTAGATTTTACAACACTGTTCACTGTTTAGGTCCTACCCTGGTTTGAATCTCCAAAATGCATGACCTCACATTATCTAAGTTGAAAGCCTTTTGCCTTTCCTCAGCCCATCTCCCAAAATGATCAACATCTCTCTGTATTTCATTGTAATCTGCTTCACAATCATCAAGAGCCCCTAATTTAGTAACACCATGGAACTTGATAATGATGTCAGGTACATTCACATCCAGATTATTTACAGAGTTCTTAGCATTGATCCCTGGGTCACCCCATCAATCCCAGGCCTCCAATTTTGAATATTGACAAAGAGATAGTAAGAGATTTCAAAGTGGGAGGGGGAGGGGAGATCCAAAATTATAGGAGAAGATAGGAGGGGGAGGGATGAAGCCAAGAGCTGGGAAGTTGATTGGCAAAAGGGATACAAGGCTGGAGAGGGGAGAGTATCAGAGGATGGAAGGCCTTGGAAGAAAGAAAGGGGGAGGGGAGCACCAGAGGAAGAATGAGAACAGGCAAGGAGTTATTGTGAGAGGGAAAGAGAGAAATCTCTTACTATCTCTTTTTTTCAGTTAGTCCTGGTGAAGGGTCTCGACCTGAAACATTGACTGTACATCTTCCTATAGATGCTGCCTGGCCTGCTGCGTTCCACCGGCATTTTGTGTGTGGCGCTTGAATTTCCAGCATCTGCACATTTCCTCGTGTTTGCACTGAAATCAGCACCCATTTGCTGAGCTATCAAAGAAAAAAATCAAACATCCAACACACTAAAAATAAAGAGTGCAGAGGAGATTTACAAGGATGTTGTCTGCATTGGAGAGCATGTCTTATGAGAATGAATTGAGTGAACTTGTCCCTCCTCAGAGTGACGGAGGATGAGAGGTGACCTGATAGAGGTGTAGAAGATGATAAGAGGCATTGATTGTGTGGATAGTCAGAGGCTTTTTCCCAGGGCTGGAATGGCTAACATGAGGGGGCACAGCTTTAAGGTGCTTGGAAGGAGGTGCAGAGGAGATGTCAGGGGTAAGTTTTTCACACAGAGAGTGGTGGGTGTGGGGAATACACTGCCAGTGAAGGTGGTAGAGGTGGATACAATAGGGTCTTTGAAGAGACTCTTAGATAGGTACATGGAGCTTAGAAAAATAGAGGGCTATGCTGTAGGGAAATTCTAGGCAGCTTATAGAGTAGGGTATGTTACATGGTCGGCACAACATTGTGGGCTGAAGGGCCTGTAATATGCTGTAGACTACCTCACTTTTTTTAATATGCGGTATTTCTGTTTATGAACATTTTTAAAAATCTATTCAATATACATAATCGATTTACTTTATTATTATTATTATTATTATTATTATTATTTTATTTTTTCTCTGTATTGCATTGAACTGCTGCTGCTAAGGTAACAAATTTCATGTCACATGCAGGTGATAATAATCCTGATTCTGATTCTGATTTCTGTGTTCTATATTAGGATTTTTGAATAGTGGGATCTGAAGAGCTGATTTTTATGCAATTCCTTACTGAACTCTGAATTAGCACAAGAACATTGAGTCGCAGAGGGACTCTTGGACCAGCATTTGCCAGGAGAGACCCTGATTCTGGGAAAAGAGAAATAAATACTGGTTTTGCATTGCACAGATCCAGAATTTTTATAAAAAAGTCCTGTCTATAGGCTTTACTAATATTGTTGGAGACACATTTCTTCCCACTTTCTGAGTTCAGCCGCTGTGATCTAAATTAATTCTGAAGTGTTTGTCTTCGAGGTAATCTTTTAATTATTTCAATATGCAACTGTTCAATTGGAGCCCTGAAGAAGGGTCTCGGCCTGAAACATTGACTATCATTTCCATAGGTGCTGCCTGATCTGCTGAGCTCCTCCAGCATTTTGGTTCAGATGCAGATATTTCCTGGAACCTTCAGATGGACTGGTTATCTCTTCCCTCACTCTTAACTTATTCAAAAAGTTGTTAGTTTCTGCACATGAATAAAATAAACCTGACTTTCAACTGGCAATAGAAAAGATTGATTAGCAAGTTTTCCATCATTGAGGCTAAACTGAAATAATGGCAAACTAATAGCGATAATTACTAGAAGTTTGGTCAAGCTATATGTGGCCAGACAAAATGATGAAGTCTTTACACTTTTCCTCACTTGGTAAAGTGAAGTCACCTCACATTTAAATCACAGCAAAAGGTGGAGAGGGAAGAGGAGAGGTAGAAGAAGCTCAGAGAGAAGCTGTTTTTTTTAACTGATTGCGGCAAAGAGGCTAGACTCCACAGGTGCATGACGTAGCGAGCCAAAGTTTTGAAAGAAAGACCGCCATATACAGCGGCCATCGTCGAAGTGGACTGAGGCAGAGTGGGACGGCTTTGGCTCAATCAGGCTTCAGCGAGAACAGGCAGAGGCGAGGTTGAACGGGGTACGACTGCGCAAGCGCGTGAAAGTCAGAGATCAGCGGGGGAATTTAAAAAGCGAGCAGAGGCTGAGTACGAGCTTCACTCCAGGTGAGGTAAGGACGGGTAAGCTCCTTTAATTAGTTACATTAGGAGTAGGTAATGGAGGCAGCAGTTAGGGCAGTTGAGTGCTCCGTTTGCAGTATGTGGGAAGTCAGGGCGAGCACAACTGTCCCTGATGACTACACCTGCAAAAGGTGCATCCAGCTGCAGCTCCTGACAAACCGTGTTAGGGAACTGGAGCTGGAGCTGGATGAACTTTGGATCATTCAGGAGGCAGAGGCAGAAATAGACAGGAGTTGCAGGGAGATAGTCACCCCTAAGAGTCGGGAGACAGTTAGTTGGGTGACTGTCAGGAGAGGGAAGGGGAATAGACAGGAAGAGCAGAGCACTCCTGTGGCCGTTCCCATCAACAATAAGTATACCATTTTGGATACTGTTGGTGGGGACGACCTACCAGGGACAAGTTGCAGAGGTTGCGTCTCTGGCACCGAGACTGGACCCTCAGCTCAGAAGGGAAGGAGGGAAAAGAGGAGAGTAGTAGTGATAGGGGATTCAATAGTTAGGAGGACAGATAGAAGGTTCTGTGGAAGAGATCAAGAATCCCGGATGGCCTGTTGCCTCCCTGGTGATATCTCGCATCGAGTTCTCAGTATGCTCAAGAGGGAAGGTGAGCAGCTGGATGTCGTGGTCCATGTAGGGACCAATGACATGGGAAGGAAGAGTGAGGAGGTCCTGAAAGGTGAGTTTAGGGAGCTAGGTGCCAAGTTAAAGGACAGGATCTCCAGGATAGCAGCCTCAGGATTGCTACCAGTGCCACGTGCAGGTGGGTTTAGAAATCGTAAGGTAGTGCAGATTAACACGTGGCTGAAGACATGGTGCAGGAGGGAGGGCTTCAGATTTATAGATAATTGGGCAGTTTTCCAGGGAAGGTGGGACCTGTTCCAGCGGGACGGTTTACATCTGAACTGGATGGGGACAAATATTCTTGCAGGTAAGTTTGCTAGAGAGGCGCCAGTGGATTTAAATTAGATACGAAGGGATAGGGGAACCAGAGTGTAGGAACAGATGTATGGGAGAAGGAAGAACAAGAAGACAGTAAAGTTCTTTGTACAGTTAGAGATAAACAGAGAGGAAGAGGTGGAGAATTTCTTAAATGCATGAGCTTAGAGCATGGATTGATATCTGGAAATATGTTGTAGCTATTAGTGAAACATGGTTGTAGGAGGGGTATGACTGGCAACTAAATATTCCTGGATTTAGTTGCTTCAGGTGTGAAAGAATTGGAGGGACAAGAGGGGGAGGTGTTGCATTGCTTGTCAGAGAAAATATTATAGTGGTGCTCTGGCAGGATAGATTAGAGGGCTATTCTAGGGAGGCTATTGGGATGGAATTGAGGAATGGGAAAGGTGTAGTAACACTTATAGGGGTGTATTATAGATCACCTAATAGGGAGCGAGAATTAGAGGAGCAAATTTACAAGGAGGTAACAGATATTTGTAGTAAGCACAGGGTTGTGATTATGGGAGATTTTAATTTTCCACACATAGACTGGGAAGCCCATACTGTAAAAGGGCTGGATGGTTTGGTGTTTGTAAGATGTGTGCAGGATAGTTTTTTGCAGCAATACATAGACGTACCGACTAGAGAAGGGGCATTGTTGGATCTTCTGTTAGGGAATGAGATAGGTCAGGTGACAGATGTATGTGTTGGGGAGCACTTCGGGTCCAGTGATCACAATGCCATTAGTTTCAATATAATTATGGAGAAGGATAGGACCTTAGAGAATCAGAGGGGACAGCTATGTGTGGAGCCAAAAGAGCTGGGGGAGATATTGAACAATTTCTTTTCTTTGGTATTCACTAAGGAGAAGGATATTGAACTGTGTAAGGTAAGGGAAACAAGTAGGGAAGTTATGGAAACTATGACAATTAAAGAGAAGGAAGTACTGGTGCTTTTAAGGAATATAAAAGTGGATAAATCTCCGGGTCCTGATAGAATATTCCCTAGGACCTTGAGGGAAGTTAGTGTAGAAATAGCAGAGGCTCTGACAGAAATATTTCAAATGTCATTAGAAACAGGGATGGTGCTGGAGGATTGGCGTATTGCTCATATGGTTCCATTGTTTAAAAAGGGTTCTAAGAGTAAACCTAGCAATTATAGGCCTGTCAGTTTGACATCAGTGGTGGGTAAATTAATGGAAAGCATTCTTAGAGATAATATGTATAATTATCTGGATAGACAGGGTCTGATTAGGAACAGTCAGCATGGATTTGTGCGTGGAAGGTCATGTTTGACAAATCTTATTAAATTTTTTGAAGAGGTTATGAGGAAAGTTGATGAGGGTAAAGCAGTGGATGTTGTCTATGTGGACTTCAGTAAGGCCTTTAATAAGGTTCCGCATGGAAGGTTAGTTAGGAAGGTTCAATCATTAGGTATTAATATTGAAGTAGTAAAATGGATTCAACAGTGGCCGAATGGGAGATGCCAGGGAGTAGTGGTGGATAACTGTTTGTCAGGTTGGAGGCCGGTGACTAGTGGTGTGCCTCAGGGATCTGTACTAGGTCCAGTATTTTTTGTCATATACATTAATGATCTGGATGATGGTGTGGTAAATTGGATTAGTAAATATGCAGATGATACTAAGGTGGGTGGTGGTGTGGATAATGAAGTAGGTTTTCAAAGCTTGCACAGAGATTTAGGCCAGTTAGAAGAGTGGGCTGAACAATGGCAGATGGAGTTTAATGCTGATAAGTGTGAGGTGCTACATTTTGGTAGGAATAATCCAAATAGGACATACATGGTAAATGGTAGGGCATTGAAGAATGCAGTAGAACAGAGTGGTCTAGGAATAATGGTGCATAGTTCCCTGAAGGTGGAATCTCATGTGGATAGGGTGATGAAGAAAGCTTTTGGTATGCTGGCCTTTATAAATCACAGCATTGAGTATAGGAGTTGGGATGTAATGTTAAAATTGTACAAGGCATTGGTAAGGCTGAAGTTGGAGTATTGTGTACAGTTCTGGTCTCCAAATTATAGAAAAGATGTCAACAAAATAGAGAGTACAGAGGATATATACTAGAATATTAGCTGGGTTTCAGCACCGAAGTTACAAGGAAAGGTTGAACAAGTTAGGTCTTTATTGTTTCGAGCATAGATGGTTGAGGGGGGACTTGATAGAGGTATTTAAAATTATGAGGGGGATAGATAGAGTTGACGTGGATAGGTTTTTTCCATTGAGAGTAAGGGAGATTCAAACAAGAGGACATGAGTTGAGAATTAGGGGGCAAAGGTTTAAGGGTAACATGAGAGGGAATTTCTTTACTCTGAGAGTGGTAGCTGTGTGGAATGAGCCAGTAGAAGTGGTAGAGGCAGGATCAGTATTGTCATTTAAATTAAAATTGAATAGGTATATGGACAGGAAAGGAATGGAGGGTTATGGGCTGAGTGTGGGCTAGTGGGACTAGGTGAGAGTAAGCGTTCGGCACAGATCAGAAGGGCCGAGATGGCCTGTTTCTGTGCTGTAATTGTTATATGGTTATATGGTTAAAATGTTAACCTGAGTCAGAGTCAAATCCAGTTCTGAACATTTGACTAAGCTGCTACAAGCAAACCAATCAAGAGCAATATAATCTTGGAATTGTCGTATCCCAAATGCAGCACTGAACTGTGATGGATTCCGTTCCCTTACTTACGGCACCACTTGATAAAACCACAGAACTATTGCCAATAACTGATTTTTCATTTATCCTCTCAGGGGTTTCCAACCTGGGGTCCACAGAGCACATTGTTAATGGTAGGAGTCCCTGGCATCAAAAAGCTTGAGAACCCCTGCCTGAAGTAATACATCAAAGAGATGGTCAAAACACTCACACGGTTCCTGTACATGTCGAACTATGCAATACTTGGATCAGTCGCCTTGGTTTTACAGCACAAAAGTGACAAAACTGAGGAAGAATATTATTACTATTCTGGAGGTTAGGTAACATATCTGGGTATGCTGTAGCTCTCTGGATGCAGTCTATAATGTTAGGTAATAGATAGTATATTTCTTGGCCTCTTTCAGAAATAACTACTCCTGCTGTGGGTCATCCATTAGTGGTTTTGCTTCTGTCTCCATTAACTGTTGGGCGTGCTCTAAGTCCTTCAGTGTTCTTTTCCTATTACATTTCTTTTCATAGTTTTTCTTCATTTCATTTCTTTGTAACTGGTCCCATTAACCCATCAGCCAGTTAATCTCTACACAGAAACTCTGGCCATGCACTACAGGAGATATTCCCTTGGTGTTATCCATTCCTAACCTATCATTTCCACAATTTAAAGTTAACTTGTTTCCTTTCTTTTCCAGTTCTGTTGAAGAACCTTTCACCTCAAACGTTATGCCAGACTTGCTAAGCGTTTCAAGCATTTTCTGTTTTTTTTTTCTATTTCAGATTTGCAGTATCTTCACTTTTTGTGATTTTCACTTTTATTGTCACGCTGACTTGAACTATCTTGGGGTCTGGAGCAGCATTGCAGTCTTGAAATTCTGTTCCAATCTAGTTAAACAATGACAATTTGAGCCAAAGTAAAGGTCTTAAAGCAATTATGTTCAAGAAGTAGGGATGGGTCCAATTTTTAAATAAAAACGGCAACTGAGAAAACCTTTTCATTCCTTGAATGGATTTTTTTTTAGAAAACGATCTACATAAAAGCCACGTATTTAAAGATTGTTAAAGAAAATCTTTTTCTTCTTAGCCCATCACTCTTATTGGGTATAAGCCGCTGACAGTTCCTCTATCCTGGGCAGGTCTTTCAAGTTATCCGCAGGTGTAGCCCGATTTCTTGATCCTTCCGCTCGCAGGGGTGAAGTCTTTGGAGCTGTTGTTGTTTTTCTGTAGCTCTGGGTTTTTATGGGATGGGGTTGCTAGCCCCGTGCCCAATCTCCTCCTTTCGTAGCCTGGCTTGGACCGTGCATGGTGGAGATGCCTATCATTAAAGCAGAAGATCTTACGATATGAGTCTGCTGGCTCAACATCGACTTTCATTTACAACTTCAGAGACAAGGGATTACAGTGAATTAATGGTCTGGTTTATGCTCTACTTGCTTGCCTCATCCGTGGAAGGGACAAATGAACTGATCACCTGTCAGCTCTCCATTGCTGATTTTGCAAAAAAAAAAATCCAACAGCAAAATCAACCCTTGTTTGCATATCGATCTTTCCTGTCTGGTACTTTTACACTTGATGGAAGGCAGTTGGATTAAACGACAATCTAACCAACCTAAAATTAATGCATACATGTCATAGCATTCAGCTGGCTTTGGAGTCATCATTCTGAAGAAAAGATGAAATAAGAAATTAGTGGTAAGGGCAATGCTTTATAGTACCAGTGATCCAGGTTCATTTATGAGTTAGCTAAACTTATCAGTTTCTTGCATAAAAATATTAGCTCTGTGCATTGCTAGAGAAATTAACTGATACTAAGGACAGAGAGAGGAGCTCATTGCATGAAATTGAATCATAACTGTGTATTTGTGCTTGTTATTCTACATTGCAAAATACTTCTGTAGAATATGACAGCATTGTGCAGACCGTGCCAGTTGCCAATTATCCAGCACTTAAATAAGTTCATTGTAGATTCAAAAGGTAAGTTTTGAGTTTGTAAAAGGAGTTTGATGGTAGAAATATATAGTTTTTCTGATTTTGGATTTACCATAAGTTTAGGAAAAACACATATAGTTTGAAACTCATTTTTGTAAAATGTTTTTAAAATGATGATTAAAACATCTTTTGCCCATTTCAGTACATGTACATATTTGTGGTAATCTGGTTCAGAGTATGTTTTTATTTCCAATAATTATACAGTATATAACAGGAAAGTATAATGGAGCAACTTACTGTTGGACATTAGTTGCCGCGGAGGGTACAGACAGGCGGCGAGGCAGCAGTGTCGCCTGGGTTGTAGCCAGGCCTCAGTCCTCAGGTTTGCATTGTGGCATGGTGTCCAGGTTCAGTTGGGGTGGCCTCTCCCTTCAGAACTGCCCTCTAGTGGTGGATCAGTGGAATTACAGGCTGGGTACCATCAATTTGTGGGACTTGTTGCTCAGGAACTTGGTCTAAAAATTTGTTTTCTTACGTGATTATGTTCTTTTTCCCCCTTCCACATTATCTTGAATGTGTTCATGTTTTTACAGCTTGGCCCCAGAGGAACGCTGTCTCATTCAGCTATACCTATGTATGGTTTGAATGACAATTAAACTTCATTTGTTTTGATTTACACAAGGAGCATGAAATAGTTGTGATATTGAAAACTACGACTTGTATCACTGCAGGATATTTTTAGAACAGACATTGAAATTAGCTGCAGAGGCTGTACAAATGGAGGGTTAAAGTGCAACTCTTTTTGAAACATTTGCAAGAGGCACTGTATCAACGTACAGGGGCCCTCCTTATCCACAAGGGATTGGTTCCGGGACCCCTTACGGGTACCAAAAAACGTGAATGCTCAAGTCCCTTACTCAACCTGTCTCAATGCGGTGGATCTTAGGACCCAGTGGAACCCCAGACCTTATTTAACCTGTTGCAGTGCAGTGGACATTAGGACCTGGCGGCGGAGCTCTGAATCCGCAGTGTTTCTGTTCATGAAAATAATCACGATCACGATTGAAAATAAAGTGGAAATAATAAAGAGATCGAAAAGAGGTGAAATGCCATCGGTCATTGGAAAAGCATCAGTCAATGATCGAAACAATTTTAAAGGATAAAGTGAGAAAGGCCCTGCCCTGATGAAAGCTACAATTATTACTAAGCAATGCAGTGGTTTAATTATTGGGTTTTTGATCCTCCACATCAACCCGGCACGGATGGAGAGCGCGCTCGGGAGCGATCTGTCACTGGATTGAACTCAGGAACTTCTGTTCCCGAGCCCGGTGCTGAAACATACATTTTTAAGTGTTTTATCTGCATAGAAAGGTGAAATATATACTATATACTAAGACAAACGTTTGACTAACTGATGCTAAATAATACCGGATGTACCTGTTCCGACTTACTTGGTAAGAGAACTTACAACTTTTTTTGCAATCCTGATCCATGGCAATCTACGGACACCCTCCCATATACTTCAAATCATCTCTAGATTACTTATAATACCTAATACAATGTAAATGCTATGTAAAACAGTTGTTATACTGCATTGTTTAGGGAATAATGACACAAAGAGAAGTCTGTACATGCTCGAACAACGAAAGTGCTGGAAGAGTACTTCTGGGTTTTCTTGATTTGCGGTTGGTTGAATTCACACATACGGAACTCGTGGATAAGGAGGGCCGACCGTATGTAATTTTCAAGACTGGATGGTGCATCAGCCAGTGCCAATTGGAATGTACCTACAGTAATTGCAGGAGAGTCTCGGGGAGGATAACGAGGAAAAAAGCTATTGGAGACCATACTAAGGTACAGGATCGATGCACTTTTGGAAAGACATGGCCTGCTTAGGGACAGTCAGCATGGCTTTGTACAGGGAAGATCAAGCCTTGCAAACTTGGTGGAGTTTTTGAGGAGTTGACAAAAGTGCTTGAAGCGGATGAGGCAGTGGATATTATATCTACATGGACCTTAGAAAGGCATTTGATAAGGTATCTCGCAGTAACTCGATTCAGAAGATAACAATTTATGAGATCCACCATGAATTGCACATTTCGATTCGGACTGGGCTTGCCCATGGAAGGCAGAATAAAGGTAAAAAGGTGGCTATTTTGGCTGGAGGTACATGACCAGTGGTGTTCTGCTAGGCCTCTTGCTGAGACTGAGACCGCTGTTCATTGTGACAGGAATCCATGATTAGATAAAAATGCAGAAATGTGGATTAGCAAGTATGCAGATGGCTCCGAGATTAGTGGAGTTGAGGACACTGTAAAGGAATATCAATGAATACAATGGGATATAGATCTGCTGCAGATATGGGTGGAGAAGTGGCAGATTCAGTTTAATCTGGGCAAGTGTGAGGTATTGCACTTCAGGAGGTTAAATTAAAGTAGAAGGCCAACCTTTAATGGTGGGCCCCTTAACAACACTGTAGTACAGAAGGATCTTAGGGTCCAGGTCCAAAATTCACTGAAAGCAGCTATGAAAGTAGATGGTAAAGAAGATGCAGAGCATATTTACCTTCATTGGGACGGTCGGGGTGTTGAATATAAGACGAAAGGAACGTGCTGCAGATATATAAAACTTCAGTTACACCACACGGAGTATTGCATACAGTTCTGGTCACCCCATAATAGGAAGGATGTGGAGACCATGGAGAGGGTGCAGAAGAGGTTTGCTGAGATGCTGCCTGGATTAGAGGGTAAGAACTATAAGGAAATGTTGGAAAAACTTGTGTTGTTCTCCCAAGAGTGTCATAGGTTGAGGGGACACATGATAGAGTTTTCTAAAATTATGAGAGGCATAGGTAGGGTAGATAATCAGAATCTTTTTCCCCAGGGGAGAAATCTCAAATGCCAGAGGATAAAGCTTTGAGGTTAGAAGGGAAAAGCTTAAAGGTGGTGTGAGGGCATCTTTCTTACACAGAGAGCAGTACTACCAGGTGTAGTAGAGGAAGCAGGCTATCTGATGGAGTTTAAGATGTTTTAAGATAGACACTAAAACCTTTAATTTTTAAGGTGAATTTCCAAGATGAATGTTCTATCAAAAACTAAAAGCTTAAGGGAATGGAGGAATATGGATAATACATAGGAGAACATTTAATATAAATTGGCATTAATATTGACCCGTTCAGTGCTATACTTTATTTCATCATAATAATGACAACATGAACTCAGTGGCCACCTTACATGTACCCCTGCTCATTGATACAATATCTAATCAGTCAATCACGTGACAGCAACTAAATGCATAAAACCATGCAGGCATGGTCAAGAGGTTCAGTTATTGTTCAGACCAAACATCAGAATGAGGAATAAACGAGATCTGTGACTTTGACTGTTGGTGCCAAATGGGGTGGCTTGAGTATCTCAGAAATTGCTGGTCTTTGGATTTTCACACAGAACAGTTTCTAGAGTTTATAGAGAATAGTGCAAGACACAGAAAAAAAAGCATCCAGTGAGCGGCAGTCCGGGGCAAAAACACTTTGTTAGTGAGGGAGATCAGAGAGGAATAGCCAGATTAGTTCAATCTGACAGAGAAGTGAAAGAAACTCAAATGTTTTACTGTGGTGTGCAGAAGAGCATCTCTGAATGCACAATACATTAAACCTTGAAGTGGATGGGCTACAGCAGTCGAACAGCACACCAGATTCCACTCCTGTGGCCACTTTATTGAGTACAGCAGTGTACCTAATAAGTGGCCACTGAGTTTATTTTACAGAAATGTGTATTTGACCAGTGAATAAATTGGTAAGTCGATGTATTATTTACACATGTACTGAGGGACAGTGAAAAACTTATCTTCCATACTGATCATCTCATTGCAACAGAACATTCAATTAGTTAAACCGAAGGTGAAGGACTAACAGGATGCAGAATGAAGTGTTCCAGTGTCAGAGAAAGTACAGGACAGGTAGTCAATGGGTGCAAGGTCATCCTGAGGTATGCTGTGAGGTCATGATTCCACCTTATCATATTAGGGGATTGTTCAACAGTCTTGTAACAACAGGATAGAAACTGTCCTTGGTCCTCACTTCAGAAATCAGTATCTTCTGCCCAGTGGGAGGGGGGAGAAGAGGAGATGTCTCGGATGGTTGGGTCTTGGATGATGTTGGCTGCTTTACTGAGGCAGCAAGAAGTGTACATAGAGTCCGTGTAGGAGAGGTTGTTTTCCACGGTGTGCTGAGCTGTGTCTATCACTTGCTGCAGTTTCTTGTGCTCACAGGCAGAGTAGTTGCCATGCCAACTCATCTTGCATTCAGATAGGGTACTTTCTATGGTACGTAGATAAAAATTTAGTGAGGATCATGATAAATGTCTTTAGCCTCCTGAGGAGTTTGGGCTTTCTTGGCCATGACGTCTAGCTGTTCCAGTGGTTGGATCAGGGCAGTGCAGTTTGAAGTCTTCACCCTCTCAAATTTAACACTCTGATGGAAGCAGATATGTGTGCACCATCACCCTCCCCAAAGTCAATGACCAGCCCTTTTGCTTTGCTGACACCGAAGGAAAGGTTGTTGTCACAGCATCATGTCACTATGCTCACTATCTCATTCTGGCACTCCTCTACCCCTCTAGCCCCCAACCCCCCTGTCCCCTCCCCCTCCTTTCCCTCCCCTCCTCCCCCCCTCCACCTCTCTCCTCATCACTCCCCCATTTAAGATGGAGCCCACCACTGTGAACTGGTTAATGGAGGTAAAGCAGAATCTGGTCATGCGGTTGTGAGTCTATAAGGAGCAAAGCAAGGGGGGGTGAGGATTCTCCATTCGGGAATAATTGTGCCGGAGGTGTGTCTGCCTGTCCTTATTGATTGCAGTCTGTTGTTCAGAAAATCAAGGATCCAGTTGAGTCCCAGGTCTAGGAGTCTAGGGATGAGTTTGCTTGGAATTACAGCTTTGAATGTGGAGCTGTAGTCAATAAACAAAAGCCTAATGTAGGTGTCTTTAGTGTCTAGATGCTCCACATATAGTTCCAGGGAGATGGCACCTGCCATGGACCTGTCTTGTTCCAATGCAATTTGCAGTGGGGCAGGTTTGTCTGGAGTTAATGTGTGCTAAGATCAGTCCCTCAAAGTACTTCATGATAGAAACATAAAAAACCTACAGCACAAAACAGGCCCTTTGGCCCAAAAGCTTTGCCAAGCACGTTCTTATTTTAGAAATTACCTTGGGTTACCCATAGGTCCTTTTCCTAAGTGCCATGTACCTTTCCAAGAGTCTCTTAAAAGACCCTATCGTATCTGCTAATTTCCTTGTTTTTCATAGCTACCAGGATGATAGCGGTCTTTGTAAAGCAGGTGGAAACCTCAGGTTGAATCAGAGTGAGGTTAAAAATGTCTGCAAATTCCCCTGCAAGCTGATGCGAGAGTTGCTTTATAATCCTGTGTTCTTTCAGGCATTTATAAATTGAATGTGAATTTTTGTCTTTTTCATTCACCACTTTTTTATATACTGTGTAATCCTGAAATGATGGCAGCAGGTTAGAGTAAAAATACGAGTGTTTCTGGAGTTTTCCAAGAGAATAAAGGGAATCAGTTAATTCTGAGACATTGATTTTATTCTGCTCTGAGAGTATTGGGGATGGACAGTGGGAACATCTCACTCTTCATAAACTGTCAAAATGTTTTCATCATTAACTTGTGTTTCATGTTTTTCATCTAACGTACCTTCAAATATTCATTCATGTATGGTAAATTTATTCTCAATCAGCTTCTTAAGAAATGTTTGAACATGATTACAGTTGGATCTTTTTTTAAACAATGCAGATGCATGAAAACACTACATGGTAATGTGGATATTTATTTTTGTTTTGTTAATTCAAGCTATTTATTAATTATTTTTACAGTCATCTTAATATCTGATCATTTTTAAAAATTGCTTTTTGAGATCTCAGTAGTACGATCTAATTGTATGACTTCTCTCAGTCATTGTCAACAGAGTGCATGAGATGACAGTTCTACATTGATAATGTTGGCACCATATTGCAGGAGTGAATCAGATTCAAGTTAATACAACATGAACTTTGTTGTTTTGCAGCAGAACACTGCAAAGGCCAGGTTACTATAAACTACAAGAATAAATAGTACACAAAAAAAAGAATTGTGGATTCTCAGACCATTCAGAAATTTGTTGGCAAAGGGGAAGAAGTTGTTCCTAAATCACTGAGTGTTTGTCTTTAGGCTCCTGTACCTCCTCCATGATGATAGTAGGGAGAAGAGGGCAAGTCCTCGACAATGAGGGTCATTAGTGCTGGGTGCTGTCTTTGCGAGGCACAGCCTCCTGAAGGTGTCCTCAATGGTGGGAGGGATTGTACCCATGATCGGTCAGTCTAAGTCTACGACCCTTTCAGACTCTTGCAATTCTGTGTGGTGGAGGCTTTATATCAGACTGATGTAACCAGACAGAAATCTCTTCACCACACATCTGCATCTTTGGTGAAGTATCAAATCTCCTCAAACTCCACTTTTTGAGTGAAACCACTGTCATACCTTCTTTGTCAATGTGTCAGGTCCAGGATAGATCTTCTGAGATGTGGACATCCAGGAATTTGAAGCTGCTCACTCCTACCACCACTGACTCCACAACGAGGAGTATGTGTTTTTCTGAATTCCCCTTCCTGAATTTCACAATCAATTCTTTGGTCTTGCTGACATTGAATGTGAGGTTGTTGATGTGACACCATTCAACCAGCCGATCTATCTTACTCTTGTATGTCGTTTTGTCGCTGTCTGAAATTTTACCAGTAACAGTTATGTCATCAGAGAATTCATAGATGGTGGTTGAGCTGTGTTTAACCACACAGTCATGGGTGTAGAGAGGGTAGAGCACAGGACCATCCATGCATATTTGAAGTGCACCAGAGGTTATTGTCAGCATGGTGGGGATGTTATTAGAGATTCATACTCACTGTGGTCTCCCAATAAGGAATTTAAGGACCCTGTTGCAGAGGAAGGTACAGAGACCCAGGTTCTGAAGATTGTAAGTCAAGTTTTTAAACAATAATTTATTGCAATAAATTCAGTGTTTATGTAGTACCTAGTGGTTATTTTAGAAACTAGTGGTTAACCAGCTAAACCACTAAGTCAAACAGTAATTATATCACATCCTAGTTTGGACGATATTTAGAAAATTTTCTTGAGTTTTGCATAATTATTGTAACTCTCGCTTTGGCTAGCAGCTTAATATAGGGGATAACAGTTCCCCCCCCCCCCCCTTACCATCCGGCCAAACTTAAGAAATCTCGTTGGGGTGGATGGTGCATGATGTGTCCCATATTACAAATTAGTACCATGAAGTAACGAACAGTACACAATATGCGATTGAACGATTGAGCTTTATAATTCTTAATTTGACTGTATGGTTAGTAAAGAAAACAAAAAAAAAGAAAAATGGCTCTTTCTCATGAAACAGTCTAATGCACAATGTTGGAGCTCACTGATAAGGCCGTTTGTCCACCATCGATCTCCTCCGGTCATCGCTGACCTTCGGACCCTCGCTCCAAGTCCACTCCGTCCGGCAGTCTACCAACTCTCTCCATTCCCGTCTTCTCTCCTCATCTCTCCCTGACAAAAGACCATGAATTCCTGGCTCCCAGACACACAAGATAGAACAACATCCCACTCATTGGCTAGCACGCCCCGTTATCTCTAGTTATAACCCAAACATTGCTGCTACAGAGAAATCATTACCTTAGCGGTGGAACATTATAGAGAAGCCATTACATTAACAGTGAAACTTTAGTGTGTTATGTTTTGAATTATATTAATAGAAGCAAGAACTATTTTCCAACAATCTGATCTATAAGCTTTATAATTTCCTTTGTGATTCCTTTTATGTCTCCCTGGTCTGCTCTTCCTTCTCCGTTGATTATCCCCTGTCAGATGACACTTTCCCTTTCTGTTTACAAATGGCAATAGCCATTTTGCCTCTCAACCCTCTCTTCCTTTTCTTTCATTTGTATATTCTGGCCTGCTGAGTCGGTCCCATTAGTAACACATTACATAGGCAGAGAAGTTTAACCTCACCTTATCAATGAATTCCCATTGCTCTCCTCCAGCTTCTCTGCCACCTAGATTAATTTGCTTCTCTCTCCCAGGTCTGAAACCTGAGACATTAACTGTTTCTGTTTCCAAAGAACGTTGCCTGACCTGTTGGAGATTTTTCTGTGTTTATTTAATGTTTCAGATTTATGATTTCTGATTAGAACTGGAAAAGAGTTAGAAATGAAACAAGCTGTAAGTTGCAGTTATAGGGGAGGGACAGAGGGTACAAAAGAGAAAATCGGTGATAGGGCGCAGGGCAGGAATCAAGGGGACATCAGATTTGTAAACAGAACATATCTAATGTTCCTCCTGCTAAATAGATGGTGCATCCTAATACTCTGGTGCACCATCCTCACTTGTCCCAAATTTTTCTTTCAGTGATTTATGCAGGTTACATGTAACACAAATGATCATATTTTCCTCCCTTTATTCCCTTATAGAGTGTTAAGATAATCTTTTGGATGAGAATATATTTGTTCTATCACTGAGATATAGTCCTACTTTGCTAACCCAAATTCCTACATTGGCAGGAAAAAGCATTCCTACTGAGTCACCTTCTCTCCAAGGATTATACCCTCCCCCGGTTCCTCTACAGGAAGGTTATTGAGCAATAGAGAAAATAAGTTCCATTCATCTTGTTGCTCTAACCTGCTAAAATGGTCAATTTTAGTGAGTTTGTATCCTTTGGCCAACACTGAAAGAATTACCGAATCTAAGTTTTTAACCTTTTCCATTCTTCACAGCCTTTAAAGTGCTTCAAAGCAATTGCAAGAATTAACTGAAAAAATTAACTGTTTCTCTTTTGACAAAGGCACCCTGACTTGCTGAGTGTTTCCAGTATTTTTTGTTTTCATTTAAGATTTCCAGCAACTGCAGTTTTTGATTTTCAGGTCAAACCTTCAATTTTGCTGTTTTCTTTGTCTTTAATTATTTCTCCCTTTTGACGCCTGGGTGTCTGTCTGCAATATTAATTGGAACTTCTAGTAATTACTGGTGTAAATGTAGATTTTGAGATAATTATTCTAGTGGACTTGTCTATATTGCCCAAGTTAATTTCTTTCCTCCTTTAAATAGATGCCTGTGTGAAGTCTGTTTTATGTTGATCTTTCCAAATAACTGAAAAGAGAGGAAAGAGATAAACAGCCCATCAAAAGATTTAGAAAAAATATATGATGCTTTTTATTGGCTAATGGGTCTCTTCCTATTGAGCCATTGTCTACAGAATGAAAAACTCTCAAGCAATAGTCTTATTTTTCTATCACAGCAGGTGGACCTGGAAAGCATGAAGATTTAATAACAAGTGCAACAGTATCAGTTAAATCCTTATAAAGGAATGTATTAAATTTTATTTTCAGAATTGGGAGACTTATTGCTTATCCCATTCAAGCTGCCTTCTTGAATGGGTGCAGTCCTGGTAATGATACATCTATAGAACTGCTAGATGAGCAGATCCAAGAACTAGACCCAATGTTGAGATGGCATTCTTGATACATTTCCAGATCAGAATGGAGTGCAACCAACAGTGGTTCCCCTTTAAGTTCCTGTTGAGAGCAGCTTGTGTGAGAATTACTATGCATTTTGTATACGGTGTGTACTGGAGCTATTGTATGCCAGTGGCAGAGGAAATGAATGGATGACAGGGTGCCAGACCAGCATGATGCCAATCTTCTCTCACACCACATTGATGCAGTCAAAAGCAGGCCTGTGAGCAGGGCCTTAGGTGTTTCAGGGAATTCCACATGTCATGAAAGAGTCTGGCAAATTTCAACATGTAAGGTGGAGAAGATTTTGGCTGTTTGCATCACACTCTGTTATGGACCCTCCCATGTACAGAATCATAAAGAGTCTCCAGTGCTGTAGATTCATCCAACTCCGGCTTGGGCATGGCCCACTCCAAAATCAAGGACACCTTAAAGAGGCCCTAAAAAGGCAGCCTTAGCCATTACATAGAACATTGAACGTTACTGCTTAGTACAGGCCCTTCAGCTCACAATATTGTGCTGACCTTTTACCCTACTCTAAGATCAATCTAACCCTTCCCTTTTACATACATGGGCACCCAGTTTTCTGTCATCTATGTGCTTATCTAAGGGTTTCTAAAATGATCCTAATGCATCTGCCTTTCCAACCAAATGTGGCAGTGTGTTCTACGCACCCACAATCCTCTGTGTAAAAAACCTACCTCTGACATAACCCCTAAACTAGCCTCTTCTTAAAATTATGCCCCCTTGTATTATCCATGGAATGGCTGTCCACTTGATTATTGTATACCTCTCATCCTCCTCCACTCCAAAGAGAACAGCCCAGGCTCACTCAGTCTATCCTCACAAGACATGATCTCCATTCCATAGAACATCCTGCTATATCTCCTTTACACGCTCTCCAAAGCTTCCACATCCTTCCTATATTCAGGTGACCAGAACTGAACACAATATTCCAAGTGTGGACTTACCAGTGTTTTATAAAGCTGCAACATTACCTCGCTGTCCTTGAACCCACCCCTTACTAATGAGGGCGAGCACACAATACACCATCTTAACAACACCATCAACCTGAGCGGCAACCTTGAGGGATCTGTGGAGGTGGACTCCAAGTTCTTCTGTTCATCTCATTAACCCTGTATTCTGCCTTCAAATTCGATCTTTCAAAATGAATCACTTCACACATCTCCGGATTGAATTCCATCTGCCCAGCTTTGCATCTTGTCAGTGTCCCATTTTAACCCACACCAACCTTCTACACTACCCACAGCTCCAATAGCCTCCATGTCACCTACAGACTTACTAACCCACCCTTGCACTCTGTCATCCAATAACCCCACACCATCTGGGACATCCCCTCTTTGTGTTAGTACCATTGAGGAGGGAGTACAGGAGCATGATGACCTGTAGATATTGGTGGGTGAGAAGAGGTGGTGGCAATACCATTGAATATCACACTTAGATGATTAACTCTCTTTTTGGAGATGATCTCTAAATGGCATTTCTATAACATGAATATTATTTGCCCCTTAACAACGCTTGATTATTTTTCCAGGTTTTGCCACATGCATTGTGCAATCGTCAGTGGATATCTCCACTTCTGACATTATGATGGAAGGAATTAACCTCGTGAATCTACGCTGCACTTCCTCTACAGCCAGGATGTCCTTCCTTAACCCCAGAGACCAAAACTGTACACAATACTCCAGGTGTGGTCTCACCAGGGCTCTGTACAAATGCAATTACGGATGCTGACATCTCTCTCTCTATTCTTGTAGATTCCATGCAGAGCTTAAATGTATGGAAAATCCCCAAGATTTGCTGGGAATTCCCTCGGCAATGACAAGACAGCCCAATCTGGTATAATCAGACTCTTATCCTTTGGACAGGAGTTCTCAACATGGAGATTAGACGGAGAAGGAAATAATTTTTTTTTAATCATCCTGCTTTATGTTAGCATTTTATTATTTCTTTGGATTTTGCTGTGCTTGAAACAATTTTACTATTTTTATATACTAAATAAAATTACCTCAGCAATCTCTGATGATTTACTTTTCTAGATATTAGTCATTACTCTGTTAAGGAGCTATGGGATATTCCACACTAAGGTAGTTTGTGAAATGGTGCGGAAACCCTTAATGTTCCATGTAAAAGTCAGATCCTAACATTATCTGATTTTGTCCACATTTGAGGTAATTCTATGAATGTCCACACTGCAATCTCGACCGATTTAAATCCATCTGAAATAACCTCTGAATTCTGTTCTTGTTGTGTGCTTCACATTTACCAGTAAAATTGGATTTGTAAAGTGCTGCAGTTTTTCACCCTTTTGACATTGATTCATATTGAAGGTTTGCATCCAGAGAATTGTCTTCCTCCGTAACTTTTTTGTTTTGTGTGTGATAGCTTATCAAACATGAAAGAACCAATAACAAATCTTTATGTGCAATGCGCAATTCTGATTTTGGAGATTTGGAGTGTTTTTGTGGTGCTGCAGAGGATAACCTGTGCTTACGCAAACAGTCATACTATATAATATGGTTGTTTTAGTTCAATGCTTCAATTCCACTTATTGCTTGGCGAGTGAATGAGCCTTTTAGCTATATTTTCCATCAGGCATGCATCTGGGGTGGGACAACAGTGACATTATTATTTTTTCTGACTCCCCAAACAATTATGAAATACATTGTGGAATTATACTGTACGAATGTGTTACGAGTATCCTCTGTAGTGGTCAAATGTGAATTCTTCTGCAGGTCTCTGTTCCCTGTATTTCTTTAAACAGAATTTAAGTAGTAATGTTGGTTTGAGATTTAATTTCTTTAAACAAATTTCATTCTGGTGGAGCAACATTTTCACAGAGGTATCTGAAGCTATTCTATCAATCAAATTCATAAATTATCCATTTGACCTAATTTGTAGAAATAAACAGATATTTTCTTTATCAATGTTAGATTATTTAGTTTGTTCTTTTGCATCTGATTTCTTAGTTCTAATTTATTTCTGTGATCTTTTCACTTTGTTTTACAAGATTAACCTGTCAATTTGTTGTTTGGCATGATGTAACAACAAGCATGAGGAACCTCCACAACTAGTGCAAACAATTCTTCAGGATCAGTGACCACACTTTTGCCTTTGAACTATGAAGCTATGGGTTTAAGCCAGAGGTCTAAGCCACTCGTTTATTGATATCTCTAGTGAACAGTAGGGCAAACAGATCAAAACTGCAAGCGCTGAGTATTTACAACCATTTATTAAAAATTCAACACCTCAATTTTAACTTCTCTCTATTTTTACAACTACTGATATTCTCCAAAGATTTTATTTATGGTAACTTGTCAAAGCCTTTCTTATATTTAATCATCACATCCCCAGAACTTCTATATTTCATCACCTTAAAGAACCCTGCTGAGTTCCTCCAGCATTTTGTGTGTGTTGCTCTGGATTTCCAGCATTTGCAGAATCTCTTGTGTCGACTCTTCTCCATAGGTGCTGCCTGACCTGCTGCGTTCCTCCGCTATATTGTGTGTGTTGCTGAAAGGACCCTTTTGGTTTTTCTAGTGTGACTATGGCTTGATTTACAAATTCAATGATCTCATCAAAAATGGGCTGAAGACTCACTGGTATACTTCAATCAGAACCTTTGGGTTTATGACCCAATTTTTTTTTTGTCTTCAGTTATCACCCAGTGTGAATTAGTTAGTCCATCAATCCTTTCAGGACCACTCCAATCCATTCAAGAAATATTTACTGAAAGCATTGAACATGTGAGGAGAGTGTGATTTTTTTAAAAATCGTTCCTTCAGAATTTTGTTTTGTTCAATATTGTGAATGAGAATCAGTGGTAAAAGCAGCATTTAACAATTGCTCGGTGGAAGGTAGTAATTCATGTTCCTGTACTGCTGTGGTCTGTGTGGGTAAGCATTGTCCCACTGTATATGCTGAAAGCCCCCTCTACCCCACAAATGCTGGAGATCTGTAATAAAATGGAAAATGGTGGAAGAATTTAGCAGATTAGACAGCATTCCTGGAGGTAACAGAGTCAATGTTTCTGGTCAATGACCCTTCATTAGAATTCATTGTCATTGTGATGAAAGTTTTTGACATGAAGTATTCAGTCTTCTTTGCTCCTTAGATGCTAAATTCTTCTCGCAGGTTCTGTTTCCTGTTAAATGGAGAGTTCCAGGATTTTGTTTCAGTGATGAAGAAGAAACCTTAATATACTTCCAAGTCAGAATAATCATTGCTTGGCCCCCTAGTAGAATGCTAATCACCCAAGTCTGAATCCTATTGCCCAGAACATTTGGGTAGAAAAAGCAACTTCATTAACTTCAAGAAGAATTCAACACAGCACAATAGTCAGCAATTGTCTCTACCTCTGACTTTATGAAGGAGGGATGATTGATGGTTGAAAATTGTTTGGGCTGGTACACTGCCTTGAGGAAATGTAAACTGAGCATCAAACACAGTTTTTGGTGTTGCTGATGTCTTCATGTGGACTGAAGACCAAATTGGATTTGGTCTTTTTTGCAAAAGGGAAAATGAAATGAGGCTGCATGATTTTCACTTTATCAATTAGATGCAGGGACATGGGTAAAATAGTTCTAGAGCAACAGTTTGCTGTAGAATGCCTGGAACATTAGCCCTGAACCAATCACACAGCATGATATCAGGACAGATACTTGGACCTGAGGCCAGCATTGGGACTTACTTTGGTATTTCTGCAGAAGACTATGTTTCCATTTTTGTCATGAACCTAAGTCAGCCATGGCAATTTCTGTTCTGTCCAAACCGGTGCCTGTAATGTTCTGCACCAACGGTCTCTGGAGATCAATAGGGGCTTCAAACTTATGTAAGTCTCTAAATTCTCAGAATGGGACAACCTGCCCTTGTGTCTGTGCTTGCTGAACCTGGTGCAATCAGTGACCCTCATGCAAATAGTGAGGTGGTATCATTTCCTGGAAGAAAGGCGAACAATTGTTCTTCAATTACTTATTTGTTATTTTGAATTTTTAAATTGGGAGCATTTTTTGGTTTTGCCTTTGAACTCAACAGCAAAGCTCCACCATCAATGAAGGTGGAAATGTTCATAAGACGTTCTTCTCCTATTAGCTACTTACTTGTCTGTCATGTTGTTTTAACCTGAAAAGGCATGATAATAGAGCATTGATTTGATTTCCTTATCTGTGGGATTAGTTAATTCAACCCAGTGCAAGCTTCCTCTTTGGTTGACAAGTGCCCTGTATTGCTGCTGAATCAGGTTGGTTCCTCATTTTTGAATTGCTTGGTTGCCATGGCATGCCATTCAATGGTCCCCTTTGAGTGGATTGGTTCCCTGACTTCTCCTCGAGACCCTTTCACTTTATCCTCCACACCCTGGGACCAGCAAACCAGGCCAGGATCTCTTGCAATCACTCTGCAGTGGTGGAGAGAGCAGAGGAGAACACCTTTGAGCTCATTTCATGTCCTAACAAATGAAGTATGTGGAACCTGAACCTTAGTCTTTTAGAAAGCTTATTTATCTTCAAGCCCTCAGGATGATCAACCAAAGTGGTGTTTAACAAAGATCAAAATAGTTAAACCAGATTATCCCTGGAAACAACAAAGACCCCAACTGGTTTGGAGAACTGCTGTCAACTATTTACATTCAATTATATGTATTAATATCTAAATTCTATACATAATCACAGCAGATTAGGCCTTGCCCACTCTGCACTAACTTTCTGTGCCTTAAGCATGATTAGATTTCATAGCAGTGAGCCCGTGATGGATGGTTAAAGTGACTTTACAAGCACTGAAGAATTTCAAGATCTGAGCCTTGAACTGAAGATTTGGTTAATTTGTTTAGATAGAACTTGTAAGGCCAAACTTTTCAAAATTAATAGAAGTCTCAAAAGTACCACTTCTAATTTTTTCTAAATTTAAACATAACATAGTTTGAGAGAACCAATTAAATACAGTGGGAGGATCAATTTCTTTCCAATTCAACAATATAGATCTTCTAGCCATCAGAGTTAGAAATGCAATCATTCGACGGGCTGAAGAAGATAAATGCAGTGAGTCTAACATTGGTAAACCAAAAATTGCGGTAATAGGATGAGGTTGTAAATCGATATTCAAAACCGCAGAAATAATATCAAAAATATCTTTCCAATATTTCTCCAAAAATGAACACGACCAAAACATATGAGTTAAAGTCGCAATTTCAGAATGACATCTATCACAAATAGGACTTATATGAGAGTAAAAACGAGCTAATTTATCCTTGGACATATGGGCCCTATGTACGACCTTAAATTGTATTAGTGAATGTTTGGCACATAACGATGATGTATTAACTAATTGAAGAATTTTGAAAAGTTATGGAGACCATTTATTCAACATTTTCCTATGATGTAATATGACTCTGTGCCAAGTTCATTTGATTTCCCAGCTTTTAGCTTATGTATTTTGAGAGGACCGGAAGTGACGGCATTGATGAATACTTATTTTTGTGAGATATTATAAACAGCCCCCCTTTTTTTTTTCCTTCTCTTTTTTTTGTTTCTTTTTTTTATTACTTATTAGTTATAGTTATTAGATCAGCTAGTTTTGCATTATAATTTTTTTTTGTTTTGTTTTTCTTTCCTTTTTCTGTTTTCTTTATATTATACATTATGAAATATTTAGATTTACTATGTCCATACATATATCTTATGGCTTAGGTCTTGGTAAACCCATATATATTGTAACTATTATGTATGTTTTTTTTTCATATGTAATGGAATGTGTATGTTGGTAATTTCTTTATCAATATATCATTTGTATTCTGTCCATATTACTAATACTAATAAAAAGATTTAGAAAGAAAGAACTTGTAAGGCCAGTGTGTTGATAAAGCAAATTTCTCCTTTTCTAACAATGAGTAGAATAATTATTTGTTTTTCTAATAGAACATAAATACACTCAAAAGCTTCCATAGATGTACCGTGGAGAGCATTCTGACAAGCTGTATCACTGTCTGGTATGGGGGGGTTGGGGGCTACTGCACAGGACCGAAAGAAGCTGCAAAGGATTATAAATCTAGTCAGCTCCATCTTGGGTACAAGCCTACAAAATACCCGGGACATCTTTAGGAAGTGGTGTCTCAGAAATGCAGTGTCCATTACTACGGACCTCCAGTACCCAGGGCATGCCCTTTTCTCACTGTTACCATCAGGTAGGAGGTACAGAAGCCTGAAGGCACACACTCAGTGATTCCAGAACAGCTTCTTCCCCTCTGCCATCCGATTCCTAAATGTACATTAAATCCTTGGACACTACCTCACTTAAAAAAATATATATATAGTATTTCTGTTTTTTGCATGATTTTTAACCTATTCAACATATGTATACTGAATATTATTATTATTATTATCATTATTTTATTTTTTCTTCTATATTATGTATTACATTGAACTGCTGCTGCTAAGTTAACAAATTTCACAACACACGCTGGTGATACTAAACCTAATTCTGATTCCAATTCTGTTGGAAATACTCATTTAGGAGAGGTTTTAAGTTAAAACTGAAAATGCTGGAAAATCTGAGCAATTCAGGCAGCATCTGTGGAAGGAGAAACAACCTGCTGAAGGGTCATTGTCCTAAAACATTGGCAATGTCTCTTTCTACAGCTGCTGCCTGACCTGCTGAGATTTTCCTGCATTTCTAAAATTTTCATTTATGTTTGGCATTTTGTCTGCTAAAGTGTAGTTAAAAAGGAGTTGAAGAATCTGCCTTGAATTCACCATGTGACAGGGTCAGATTCAGAATCTTAATGTGCTTTATTTTTGTTATTCCCCACTTCCTAACAAACGTAACGATGAAATGGATCTTACATACTCCGAGTAACTCAGCAGTAATATTGTTCTGAAGTCAGCATGACATCCAGAGATGGGAGGGTTTGTTGGATCTTGTCACTCTCTGGTAAAACATGTCTAATCTCTGAGGCAGTTCCCAGTCAATTCAACACAAACACTCCAATGTGCCTTCAAAATAAATCACATTCTATGGGAATCCTGCTAAATTGCACAAAACTGAATTGCAGCAGACACCCTGTGATTGAATTAACTTTACACTAAAATCTCATTCTGAAGAAACAAGCATTCATCAATAATTTGTATTAATTTCTGCAGTTCAGACTTAATCTTTTTCATATTAACTCAGACCGACATATTTTCAGCTGCATATTTATATGCAGCAGTTACCATGGAAACAGTGATGTTACACTTGGATATGGGAACAGTACTGAATCAGTTCAGCTCGAGTGCCTGCCTCAGTCACTGCAGAATAACAAAAAGACACCTGAATCTACATTCAACAATTCCAAATAGATACTTCTCTGAATTTTGGATTATGTCATCCCTCAGACGTACTTGCAGTAAATACCTGTTTGCATTTCAATAGACCCGAAGTGGAAGCCCTATCAAAGTCATATCAGTGGCTGGTCAGAAAGATTAAGATGCATGGGATTAATTGTGACTTGATAGTTCATAATCAGATTTGATTTGCCCAGAGAAGGCAGAGGGTGGAGGTGGAAGGGTATTATTCTGGTTGGAGATCTGTAATTGGTGGCGTTCCACAGTGTTCAGTGCTGGGACCTGTGTCATTTATGACTTCATGTCTATAACTGACTGAGACAAAAGTGTAAGTTTGCAGATGACACAAAAATTGCTGGAGTTGCTGACAGTGAAGAAGGTCATACAAGCATACAGCAAATATAGTTACAGTTATTGGTAGAGAAATAGCAGATGGAGTTTAGTCCAGGTAAGTGTGAGGTGTTGCACATAGGAAGCCAAATATAGGGGGAAAATATGCAATTAATAGCAGGACCCTTAGCAGTACAGAGGGATCTTGGGATCCAAATCCATACCTCCCTGAATGCGAGTATATTCAGTAGATACGGCATGATTATCTTCATCATTAATGGCATAAGATATAAGAGTCAGGAAGCCATGATGTTCATCTATAAAACTTCAGTTAGACCACACTTGAAGTATTGGGTGCATTTCCCATTAGAGCAAGGATGTGGAGGCTTTGATGAAGATGAGGTTCAGAACAATGTTGCTGAGTTAGAGGGTATTAGTTATAAAGAAAAGTTGAACAAACTTGGGTTGTTTTGCTTGAAGTGTCAGAGGGTGATGGTAGACCCAACAGAAGTTCATGAAATTCTGAGAGGCATATATAGGGTGGATGACCAGAAACTGTGGAAGTACTATAGGGCAAAGCTTTAATGTACAAAGGAGAAAGCTTAAAGGGATGTCCTCCAAGAGGATTACAACCTTGTCGTAGGGTTTGGAGGCTTGCGTGCCTGAATGATTCTGAGGGCTAAGGTTGGCTGGAGTGAGGGCATTATGATTTGGCTCTTGGTAAGGTTACCCATGCCAAACAGGTCAAAAGGTAGAGGCCAGACTAAGATTATACCACCAGTCTTCCAGGTTCAGGGGTTCAGTTCAGGGCTGACAACCCGGACTGGTAAAACAAAATTGTTAAGGAAATTGCAATGAAGAATCCTTCTACACCTGAGTGTGACAGTATTCAACCCAGGACTTGCATGATTGACAGTAGTGAAAACATAGAGGAAGCTACTCACATGAGGAAGGAAGCCTGAACACCACCAGAACTGGAGGACCAGTGGCGTAACAGGCCATAAGTACGTTAAAAGGGATGAACAGGGCAAGCTTTGTTTTTACACATAGAGCGATAGGTGCTTGGAATGTGGTGCCAAGTGTGATAATGGAATCAAATGTAATGGCAGCATTCAAGAGATTTTCAGATATGCATGCAGTTATGAAGGATTCAAATCATATGCAAGCAGAAGGTATGAGTTTAACTTGACATCGTGAGCCAAAAGGCTTGGTCTTGTGCTGTGCTGTTTCATGTTCTAGAAAGCATTTGGGACTCCAGTGGTTCAGCCTGAACTGCCACGGGTTTTGCAATCAGTGACACAGTGGCCCTGATGAAACTCAGCTAATCTCAGCTCCGGCAACCTGGATTTGATTCTGACCTCTGGTGTTCTCTGTGGAAGATTGTATGTACTCATTATGTTCCCTGCTGATGATTTGGTGCATTGGCTACTGTAATGTATGGATCTATTTCTTCTAGAGCAAAAGCTCCCCTTTGCTCTACATGATGTGCTGTCTACGCATGTGCATTGATCTGATATCCACACATGCACATTGATCACTCTCTCTCTCGCGCTGCAATGTGAATACACCAGTTAAAGCCATCTTCCATGTGCGTGATATTATTTAATTTATACTGTATGTAGTTGCACAGACACAACAAATGGTGAGGAGTAGGAACCTAAATGTCAGAAAGTATCACAAACGGTACCAACAGTTATGGCCTGAGACAGCAAGGGGAAAGAGCTAAGCAATAGAGAAAGGACAAGTGAGTAACAGTGCATAGTACACAATGGAAGACTCAACTAGCAAAGTTAAAGTGAAAATAATGTGGCAATGGCTTCAATGGGAAAGTTGATGAATTTGGTAGCACTAATGAAAACTGAGAGTTGTATATCAAGAATTGTAATACAAAAACGTGGAGGAACAAAAGAAAGCCCACATGCTTCTTAGCTTAATGGGTCCTAGGACATATGGTCTCTTACACAACTTAATAACCCCTGAAAAGCAAAACACTCAACGAAATTCTTACAATTTTACAAAATCACTCGAGCACTAAACTATTGGTGATAGAAGAGAGATCTGGATTTTACAAAAGGAACCAGTCAAAGGATGAAAGCATTTCTGAATACATTTCAGAACTGCAAAATATTTCCCAGTACTGTGACTTTAGAGTTAGATTTTATGATGCACTAAGAGACAAGTTTGTATGTGGCATGTAGAGTCAAAGCGCTCAGAAGAGGCTACTATCAGAAAGAGACCTAACCTTAGAATGTGCAGTGACCACTGCAATATCATTGGAGACTGCAGCAAAGGATGCAGCAGAACTACAGAGAAGGAGGTTAGAATGTGAAATGCATGAAATATCCCTGAATGGTGCAAAAATCCAAAAATTTTGTTGAGTTGGCAAATCCTCCCATGATGCAAGTGACTGTTGGTTCAAAGAAAAAGTTTGCAGAAAGTGTGACGGACAAGGTCACATAGAGAGAGTGTGCAGGACAGACAAAGAGCACAACTGAGTGAAAAGTCTCAAACACAAAACTAAACAAATGTATAAAGTGAGCAAATGTGAAACAGAACCAGACAACACAGATCCTGACAAAGATCAGCTGTTATGCCTAGGACTGCATGGTATAACTGAAGCATATAGATCACAATAGATATGTCCTGTGTAAAACTGAAAATGGAGCTGGATACAGGGTCAGCTTGGTCTATAATTGCAGAGGCTGACTCTAACAGACTGTCTTCGAAACTACCTTTAGAGAAGACCTCAGTGAAGCTAAAGATTTACATGGGCAAAAAAAAATGTCTCCCAAAGACAAACTGTAAGTGAATGTGACAAGTGGAAGCCAGACACAGCAGTTAAAGCTTTATGTATTGAAACATGGAGGGCCCGCACTTTTCAGATGTGATGGATTGAGAAAAATCTAACTAGACTGGCAGTGTGACATCAATAGGGAATGGCAGCCGAACTGGTAGCACTAACCAGAGACTGGTACAGCTGCTTAATGCTAATGAGAAGGTGTTTGAGAAGGGAATTGGTAAATTCAAAGGCATGAAGGCCAGAATTGAACTGGATGAAGCAGCAATAGCCAGATTCCATAAAGCATGTCCAGTGCCTTACACATTGTGGATGCTAAACTTCAGAAATTGGAGGAGTCTGGAATTCTCTCCAAGGCTGAGTGGAGTGATTGGGCCATGCCCATTGTCCTGGTGATCAAGAAAGGGAAGGCTGGACCCTTTCAGATATGTGGGGATTTCAAAGTGAGCATCAACTCAGTGCCATGTACCGTGCAGTATCCCGTATCACAACTAAATGACATATTTGCATCTTTGGCAGGCAGGGAGAGGTTTTCAAAGATTGACTTGTAACATTGATCATGTGGATAGTCAGAGGCTTTTTCTCAGGGCTGAAATGGCTAGCATGAGAGGACGCAGCTTTAGGGTGCTTGGAAGTAGGTACAGAGGAGATGTCAGGGGTAAGTTTTTTACCTAGAGAGTAGTGAGTGCATGGACTGGGCTGCCGGCGATGGTGGTGGAGGCGAATGTGATAGGGTCTTTTAAGAGACTCCTGGACAGGTACATGGAGTTCAGAAAAATAGAGGGCTATTGGTAACCATTGGTAATTTCTAAGGTAAGGACATGTTCAGCACAGCTTTGTGGGCCAAAATGCCTGTATTGTGCTGTAGGTTTTCTATGTTTCTGTTTCTAAGCCTATCTGGGTATGGATATTGAGGAGTCAAGCAGGAAGTTCCTCTCAATCACCTCTCTCAAGGGACTGTTCCAGTATCATTGTCTTGTCTTTGGCATCGCATCAGCTCCAACAATTTGGCAAAGAGCAAAGGACCAAATGCTCCAAGATATCCCAGGAACACAATGTTACCCTGACGACGTCATCATGACTGAAACGAATGATGAAGATCACCTGGAGAACATTGGTAAAGGGCTTACCAGGCTGAGTGAATATGGTCTGCATACAAAGAGACAGAAGTGTGAGTTTTTCTGTAAAGAAATGTCATATTGTGGACTTGTCATTGACAAGCCTGGCTTACGTAAGTCACAAGAGAAGATTGAAGCCGTGATGCAGGCACCCAAGCTGGAAAATGTGTTACAATTCAGGTCAAACTACTACCACTGTTTTCTCCAAACACTTATACCATGCTACATCCATTGAATGCATTGTTGCAGACATGAGCAAATTGGGAATAGTAAGAAAGATGTGAAAAGAGGATTCAAGGAAAGAAAGAGACTAATAACATCCGATTAACTGCTCACCCATTATGACCCATCCCTGCTCATCGGACAGGCATGCGATGCATCTCCTTATGGCATTGGAGCTGTTTTGGTCACACATTATGAAAGATGGATCGAAATGCCCAATAGCATTTGGTTCAAGATCACTGATGAGCACAGAATGCAACTATGCACAGATCGACCAAGAGAGCCTTCGTCTAGTATGGGAAGTAATGAAGTTCCACCATTACCTCTGCAGACAAAAGTTTACACTAGTGACATACCACCAGCCCCTTGAGTCCATTTTCAATCCCAGGAAGGGAATTCCAGTGATGACTGCTACCCGGTTACAACATTGGGCACTATTCCTAGCAGCCCACACTTAAGACATAGCATTCAAGGTACCAAACAACACAACAACACTGATGGCTTGCCACGTCTTTCACTGTTGGCAACTGAAGAAGAGAAGTCTTCATACTGTGACCCAGCAGAAATGTTCCACATTGCATTTGTTGGACCAGTTGCCAGTAACAAATTCCGAAATAGAAAGAGAAGCAAAAAGTGATCTTACATTGTTAAAAGTCTGTGAAATCACCATGCAAGGATGGCCAACTCATCATAACCCTATGGTTCCAGAATTTTCAGTGAGATGAGACCGACTGTTGATATGTCAAAGAACTCTGATGTGTGGATCTCGTGTTGTCGTCCCCTCTAAACTGCGCAGCAGGTTGTTAGAGAATCTGCACTAAGGATGCCTGGGTACAGTCAAGATGAAGAACCTCAACAAGAAATAGATAAACAGATTGAAGACTTGACCAAAAACTGTTCAGAATACCAAAAAATTCAAAATGCACCCCCACAGACACAATTACACCTTCACCATGGCAAAGAGTACGTATTGACTTTGCTGGGCCATTCAAGGACTCCACGTTTCTGATTGCCATGGATACTCATCCAAAGTGGCCAGAGGTTATACCAATGAAGCCATCCATCTCAGCAATGACTGTCTATGCTCAGAGGACTACCTTCACCAGAAATGGCTTACCAGAACAAGTTGTGAGTGACAATGAACCACAATACATGTCAGAAGAATTCTGACTGTTCTTGAAGAAAAACGGCATCAGACATTTCAAGTCAGCTCTTCACCACCCGGCAACGAATGGGTTAACTGAAAGTTTATCCAGACCTTCAAGAAGTCCATTAAAGCAATGGACAAGGAGGACATTTCTCTGCAGCACAAGGAGGACAATTTTGTTTTCGTGTATCAGAACTCTGTTCATGCAACAACAAGGTTAACACCTGCAAAGCTGTTCCCAAGCAGGAATCTGAGATCTCACATAAGCTTCCTAAAACCAGATTTATGGAGGGAAGTACAGAGTAAACAGTTCAACCAGTTGTCAAATGAAGCAGCAAGGAGCTTTGAGATTGGGCAGGAAGTCCTAGTGCATGATTACTGAGAAGACTAGTGGACACCCGGTAGGGTAGCTACAAGAACTGGACTGCTGACGGACACAGTGGATATTGGAAATCATATGCAGAGTTGTCATGTGGACCAGATACTGGATGCTCAACCAAACACACCTGAGTCAACTGCATTCAACAAGACAGACACGTTATAGCCACTGACAGCAACTTGACATGGGAAACTGAAAACCTTGTCTTAGGTAAGACACCTACCAAACCCAATGCTATTCCACAGGTCCAGAGGCATGATGAGAACGATATCATTGCCAGAGGTGCTATTAAAGAGGCTGAATCTTTAGCATAGTGAAATTAGCAATGGACCATTATTGTGAGATATGGTTTATGAAAGCAAAATTGAATGTTTGTACATATATAGTTTTATGCTGCATTAATCTAAAGGGAGAGGAAATGTAATGCATGGATCTATTTCTTTTAGCGCAGTAATTCCCCTTAGCTCTACATGCAATTTTTTGTCAGTGCATGTGCATTGATCTGTTCTCTACATGTGTGCATTGGTCTCTCTCTCTCTCTCTCTCTCTCTCTCTCTCACTGCCATGTGGGTACACCAGCTAAAGCCATCTCCCGCATATGTGCTTTTATTTAATTGATATGTAGTTGTACAAACGCAACAGCTACTGCAAATTTTCCCTGTAGTTGATTGGAGAATTGGGTTGGTGTCAATGAGCATATGAAAGAGAAAAGGTTGCAGAGAAATGAGAAGAGGAATGGGACTGATGTGATTGCACTGAGAACTGACACAGACATGGTAAGGAGGATGTGATCATTCTATGTCATAATGAAATATAAAATGGCACACTGAGAAAGCCCTGCATCCAAAATACCCCTGGGAGTTTTTACTGCCAGTAAAGGTCTGCTGCTGATAAAAACCATAAGGGATTATTAACAGCTTTTTAAATGGTAGAAATAATTAACAACCATTAAAATTAAGTTAATAATGGAACAGTATTAAGGAGCAATAATTAAGTTTTAATTAAAAGAATAAAACACTTAGAAACACTTCAAAATGATTAAAATATTAGAAAGAATCAAAACAATCATAACGTCAACTTAGCTTGGCAGTCCTACAGTTCTTTTTGAAATCAGTTGATCTCAGATAATGGGCTGATCTAGCCTGCCACTGGACCTGAGAGGTGATTCTCAGGCATGACAGCAGCTGAGGGAGCAGCAAGAAGGAGCTCCACTGTTGGACTCCATTTGCAGTCCAGGAGTTTTGTGAATGCAGAATGAACTTACTGTCAAATTCTCAGTGGCTGTAGAGAGTAGGGAAGGTGCAATCTGTCTGATTTGAGATGATATTTCTGTCAGTAGGGTCAACACTTCCTCATCGGACAGCATGTGGATGCATATCCTGGGATATGTTCCCATCTAAACAGAAAATTGCCAACCATTTTACCAACAATATCAGGGTCATTATAAATGCCAGAGATAGGTGAGAGTCCCAGGAGATCAGGGGTGAAATATCTAGACAGCGAGGCTGTCTTTAAAGTGATTTAGCTGATGTGTTAACAGTACAAAAAAAAACCCAGAATCAATTCTAGTTCTGGTATTGCTGATACTGTTAAGTTTAGGCCTTTCTTCAGATTGCATAGGTATCTTCCTTGACACATGGAGATGTAGTGTATTCAATAATTCAGTAATATTGTTTAATTCATTATAAGTAAGAAGTACGTGAATGGCAAACTTCATTATGCCACCATGTCATACGTGAGCGCCTCATGAAAAAAGAGAAAAAAACATCTAAATAGATGTTTTCATTCATAGATAAATTTCATCCCGGTTCCTGTGTTTTTCTTTCAATTAGTTTCTGCAGTTAGTAAACATAACAGAAGAGGCCTTGTTAAAGTAGCTAAATTGTGATATCATCTTTAAGACCACACTGGATAAGCAGATGTCATTCCAAGTCTAGGACACAAGAATACATATACATTGTTACTTCATAGCTGTATTGAAGACATGTGAAGGTGTATCACCCTGTTACAGATGTCTTCTTTAGAATGAGATATTAAACAAAGTCCCTGACTGCCAACTCAGACAAAAATAAAATAAACAGTGACAAATTTTGTGGAATAGAATTCATATACAGTCAAGGTCAAAGGCCACACTTCAACTCCTGGGGAAATGGTTTGCTACATGCTTTTGTTTTGTGGAATAGGGAAATCAGAAATTTGTGATTTGTGTAAATCATGAAATAGTGTTTATAAACTGCTACACTCTGTACACAATGGCTCAATCACCTTTTCCAAGCCTGGGATACTTTCCTCTGGGGCTGTCAGTGCTCCATTGAACTTACTGGATGCCTGAATGATAATATGTCACAAGATAATATTAACTCTCTGTCTGTACAATGGTGTGAAGAGCATGACTAGATCTGATAGGAATTCATTTTAATAATTCAACAATGGAAGATATGGTTTCAGGTTGATTATATTCATTGGGCTGCAGCTTTGGTGATGGTTTTTTATCTTCTTTTGAACTGCAGGTGGCCCTTTAGTCGCATATGGTGTCCTAAGCACCAAGAAACTAGAATTATCCCTCTCTAAACATAGGTCTGGATGCTTCGGTTTGCATAACACTTCTAGATTAGGGAGGTGCTCATCTCTTGAGGATCTTGCAACCAGGATGTTACCCAAGACCCTGGGAACGGCCTTTAGCAATCCGGCACAGTTCCCTGATGGTGCAGGTGCAGGTGAAACTCTGAGAGCCCTTAGAACATCTGATGTAAACAGCCCTTGTGTGTGCTGACAGACAAAAATTTCTTCAATTGATCTCCTAACATTATTCTTTGATGTCATTGGCTCATATCCCACATTATGAACTGCTATACTGCACTACTCTATGAATATTCCAGGAATGAGTATTGTTTAATAATCATCTTAGAATATTTACAAACTTGATGAGTTCACCGAGCTTTAAAATATTCATGATTGTGACTGACCAGCAGAGAATTTAACAGGTTCAATTCCTTTCTCTCTTAGAAGACAGTGAATTATTGCATCCAATTTTTGTTTCTTTACAGTGACAGTTACCTCAGCTTGTAAGACTACTGTGGAATTTTGGAATTCACTTGAATTTTCTCTTGGATACCTTATAAGTCTCCCGAGCACTCCCATAATGTTCCAGCCTCATTCATCTTAATCTGGTGAATGTCTCTCTGATCGAAAGACCAGTCTCTTCTTTACAGTTTTGATCTGAAGCCTGCAACAGCTACCAATGATAATAAATAATCTACGTTCAACAATTCCCATCATGACAACCCTTCTATTTAGTTTGATGCCTTCACCTGCTTTCAGAATTAGCTAGGCCTTTATGAGTAGAGAGGTACGGTTTTTTTGTCCATCCAACTGCATAAAATGTCAGATGAATTAAAGTAAATACGCAGAGTCAAGTTCACATTTCGTTCTCTGCTATTCAGCTTCATGGCAACAATCAACAGTTCTACTTTTGTTAAGTGAGTCCCTTTCTCATCACACACCATGAGCACCAGTTCTGTATTGTAGTCCTTTCCATTCTTTTTATGGGCACAGTTATAAAAATTTTGGAAATATTCACCACTTTTCTTTAATTTCTTACTTTAATGTTGTTTGTTTATCTTTGCTTTGTTTATTCCAACAAGCTCTGGCAATGTACCCTTTTAAACTATTTTTCTTGCCTGTCCCAGCTTTCAGATGTCATTTGTTTCCCTCCATAGCTGTTTTAACCTTTTCAGTGATGGTTGGTTTGCTTTGGAATAATGTTTGATCAGTTTCCAAAGTGCACACCATTACATTGAATAAGAAGTCTCACTTGCAAGCCCTTTATGTTTTTATTTGCCAGTCCTTAAATTTAGGCAACTTTTAGTGCATTCCCACCAATTATATTCACCTCAAAATCTGGACATCACTGATTATACATATTAACTTGTCTCTTAACTTCTGAGAAAATGCATTGATGCGTTGGCAAAAACACAAGCTACTAGCAATGTCCTCAAATCAGTGACATAGTCAGCAATATTTTGTTAAGTTGCCTTAACTTTGAATAAACTTCATCTCTGCATGATATCAATTGTCTTTGAATCAGAGCATGGTTTCTCAACTGGGATTCCATGGAACCCAAGGGTTCCACAAGAGGTCTCTTGGGGTTCCGCTAGAGATTGTGACATAAAAAATCATCATTTTTTTGAAATCCACTTGATGAACCATACTAGTTTTCACAGTGGTGGACAGTGACTGAGCAGTCCCATTAGCAATTTCATTTGTGGTCTCTCAGCCCAGCCTTGCAGAGCGCAGTAGGACCGTGTTTATTTGCCTGAGTATATTCTCAGTTTTTGACGCGTGATAGGGGAGGGGTTGATTAATGGTGAGTGCTATATTGCCAGGAGGAGAGGATGGTAGGCTGATGAGGAGCATGAAATGCATTTTCTGGGCTTTGAATTGACTCACCCATTTTTATACTTTATTAACTGCTGTGTTTTACAGACATGCCTGGCAGCCCAATGTGGCGATTTTTGTATTACAATCCGCTGCTGTGCCTAGTCTGTGGTAAACAATTTACAGATGTAGCAATGGCTCCATCAAAATTGAAAAGCCATGTATCTACAAATCACAGCCATATGATAAATAAAGGTGCTGATTATTTTAAAGGGCTATTGGAAACTCAAAACAAGCAGACTAATGTAATGGAGACTTAGTAGTGGAGCTTATTACCCAGAAAAAGAAACCTAATAATGTCCGCATGTAAAAATTACAGTGGGTTAAATGCTAGGACACGATGCGGTATGAGATGATTATGGCTAGTTCACTTGAGTAGATCAGGAAGGAGGAGGACTCCACAGGAGTGACAACATGATGGCTGGTGACTGTAGAGGCCAGTTCTGGATCTGCAGACTCTGGAGCAGTCAGGACATGGAAACAGCTGGATGTGGGTGCTTGGGTGGTATGATCCTCCCTGCATCTCCTCTTCTCTTCAGCAGTCGCTCTTCTGGGTTCCTCAAAATTCTTGGCTGATACATGGATCAGCGTTCTCCGGTGGTCTATGTCACAAGGCCAACTGCTGTCTCTCATTGACCTTGATGTTTGCCTGAGAGAGCTGGTGCTTAAGTTGGTCTTTGTACCTCTTGTGTGTGTCACCACGATATCTCCTGCCCTGAGAGAGTTCTCCGTAGAGCACTGCTTTTGGTAACCTGAAGTTGTCCATGTGAGACACGCGGCCTGACCAGCAGAGTGGCTTCAATGCTTGGAAGTTGAGCCTTCTCCAGGACCTTGCTGTTGGAGACATGATCTTGTCAGCTGATACCCATGATGGAGTGGAAGCAGCACTGTTGAAAACACTCAACCAGATCCACTTGCAGTACAAGACCCAGCCTTCAGATCTGTATAGCAATCTTGTGACAATGGCAGCCCTGTACAACTGGATTTTTGTGGACAGATGTACATTTCTGAAGGCGCCCAAAGGCACTGTTAGCTCTAGTGAGTTGATTGTCAACCTCCCTACCTACCATATCATTGCTGGAGATGATGCTGCCCAGGTAGGTGAACTGTGGTGAGAGGGTGGTCATCAATGGTGATCCGAGATGGGAGGTAAATGCCACGAGGGGTCTTCTGATGGAGGATCATTGTTTTCTTCAGAACGACCAGTAACTTCAAAGCCCTTGCAGCCTTGGCGAACTGGGACTGCAGTCTGTAGTGTGTCCTCTGTGTGCATGAGAAGAGCACAGTCATCCACATACAGTAGCTCAAAAATGGGCTCTTGCATGCTTTTTGTACAGACAAGGAGGCAGCCACCCTCAAACAGTATGATAAGATGACAGACATATTGATGACATCTCACACAATGCTGAAGAGGTTTTGTGTGATAAACTGAAGAACAACAGCTTCTCAATCTAGGTTGATTAGTCAACAGATTTCACCAATAAATGTCATGTTGCAGCATTTGTAAGATTTGTAAATGATGGTGAAATTCAAGAAAATGTTTTACTATTGCTGCCCAAAAAAAGCAAAGGTCAAGTTATCTTCAATGTTTTGTCTTCATATCGGGAAACAAAAGGTCTATCTTAGAGGAACTGCGTAGGCATCTGTACTGATGGTGTCCCATCAACGGTCATTGTAAAAAAAGAAAATCCTGACATTGTCACAACACATTGCGTTCTTCACAGAGAGGTGCTGATGTCGAAAACTCTTGGAGACGAAATGAAAAAAGTTCTGAATGATGCCAAAAAATGGTTAACTTCATTAAACAAAGACCAGTTCACTTGAGAATGTTTAAAAAACTGTGTGAAAACCTGGTCAAAAAGCATACCAACCTCTGATACATATAGAAATCTGATGGCTTAGCAAAAGAAGAGTTCTCAACAGAGTGTCTGAGGTGAAAGGTGAATTGCTGGAGCACTTTCAAGAAAATAGTAGGCCAGAATTTGCTGAGTGCTTTGTAGATGAAGAACTAGCTGCAGAAACTAGCTTACTTAGCGGACATTAGGGTATGAACCTGTTGAACAAGTCTTTGCAAGGCTCTGGAGAAAATGTTTTGACTTCAAGTTGAAAAACTCTTGAACTTAAAAGGAAACTGAATCTTTGGAAAAGTCATGTTGTATAAGGAAATCTTGAAATGTTTCCGCTGCTGCTTGGGCTTGAGAGTGAGGAAGGATATTGAAGAAAGTTTTGAGCCTATTGAAAACCACCTGAAAGAACTGTGGAACAAAATTGAACTGTATTTTTTTTTTCCTTTTCAACACGTATAAGATTAGGTGAGGGACCCTTTCCCCGAATCTTCTGCTCAGCCTGAGAATTTGACTGTGAAAGAAGAGGAAGAACTTTGTGAGATGCAGTCTAATCGTGTACTCAAGATGAGATTTACTGACCTGCCCCTGGACAAGTTCTGGATTTCTGTGGAAGAAGAGTATCCTGCCATTCATCGGAAAGCAATGAACATTATGCTGCAGTCATCAACTTCTTACATGTGTGAGCAAGCTTTTTCTTGTTTAACAAGCATCAAGAGCAAGGATAGAGATCATTTCATTTCAGTGAATTCTGTGTGTGCTTATCTCAAGTTCGACCCAGAATTGAGTATTTGTGCAGCAAAAAACAAGCTCAGGTTTCACATACTAGGCCTAGATTTAAGCCTGATCATGTCACTTAGTAAGAAAATGTTTTTCTAAAGTCTTGTATAAGATTGTGTCTTAGGCTATATTTTTATTCAAACTGCTTTGACTTATGGTTTTTAATAACTTTACTATTGAACATTGTCATTACTTTTTCATGTTGTAAATAGCATTAATTAAAATCAATTTATAACCTTTATTTAAATTAAATCTACCAAGCCTACTTTTAGAAAAATTAAATCCCATTTTGGCTTAAGCCAGTTATTTAACAGAAATTTATTACGCTTGCCTTATGAGTTGTTAAAATTTATGAAAGGGAAAGACAGAGATTAATTTCAAGAAAGGTAAACTAAGCTTAACAACCTCTTTTTTTCAAGAAAGGTTGGCTAAAAATTCATCCTCTACTCAAAAGGGCATTGATAATTATTTTTGGATTATTGTATCTACAACTTACTGATCATGCTAACGTACTGTGTATCTTGTGACTTCTGCACAGGAGTTCCCTGAGACCTGAAAATAATTTCAAAGTTTCCTCCAGGGCAAAAAGTTTGAAAAAGGCTGCTGTAGAGGTCCAAGCACATAATTCGTTGAAGGCAGCATCATGATTAAAGTAGTGCAAAAGGGATTTAGAACATTAGCCTCCAGAAGTGAAGGCATGAAGTTTAGGAGTTGAGACATTATGTCACAATTATAAAAATCATTGGTGAGGCTGCACTTGAGACGAAAACTGTTATGTCAAAGATGTGGTTAAACTGGAAAGAGTGCAGAAAAGACTTACTGGATGAAGCCTTTGCTAAAGGGAGAGGTTGGCCAGGCAAGGTCTTTATTCTTTGAAATCTACGAGAATGGGGGGCAACCATCTGGAAATGTTTAACAATATGAGAGAGGTAGATAAGGTAGATGGCAATGGTCTTTCCCCAGGGTAGGGGTTGTCCAAAACTAAATACATACGTTTAGGGCAAGATAAGGCAGATTTAAGTAGTTGAGGAGCAATTTTTCATGCAGAGGATAGTGAGTATATGAAATGAACTGCCAAAGGATGGTACAATTGTATCATTTAATGTATCATGGATAAATAGAAGGGTAGGGCTTAGAGGGATATGGTCTGAATGCAGAAAGTTGAGACTATCTAGTCTGGTTTGCATGGATTTGTTGGGCCAAAAGGCCCGTGCAATATTGTATTGCTCTATGACACTGTATAATTCTTCAACCTTTTATTAATGCTTTGCTTTACCATGTTTCTCTGAATTTAGTAGACTTCTCATGAAACTATCCAAATGGTCTCCCGCCACTAAAATTAGAATGGACTATTGTTTATTTTCATCGTCTACTGTATATCTTTGGGGTAAGAAAACATTTGTTATTATCTCCCAATACAGCACCAAAACACAGGTTTCAGAGTTACTCCCAGCAATTGTGCTCATTATTACAGCTAGTTTCAATTACCTTTTTAAGAAGTAATAGGTTTTAAGATTTCCCTCCCTCAACTGTTTTATTTTTGTAATAATTGTTTTCTTTGGTCCTAATGACAGGTTTGAAATGTTAACGCCGTTGTCCCTTTTCACAAATATTGCCTGATCTGCAGAGTGTTGCTGAGATTTTCTGCTTCTATTGCAAATTTCCATATAAATGGTTGGGTTGAGTTGTTCTCTGATCTTGGCAATCAATTTGCAAACATTTCATCACTATACAAGGACACATCATGATGATGTCTCCGAATATGGTGAAGAAACATTTGCAGATGGTCTGCCAAGATCAGAGAACAACTCAACCCTACAGTCAACCACCTGAGCTACATGCTTTTCAAGTTATTTCCAGATAAATGTTCATGCTCCATTGTGGTATAGACATAAGATTGTCTCATAAAATAGATATAAATGAGTGTTCTGGTTGTCAAAACGTTGTAAATGGTGTGCTTCAGGGATTGACAATTAACCTTCTACAATTTATTGAAATGACTTGAATGAAGGCACTGAAGGTGTGGTTGCTATACTTGCTAATGATATAAAGATAGGCAGGAAATTGGGTTATGAGGAGGTTGCAGGATGCAGAGGGATATTGAAAGAGCAAAATTTTCAGAATTGAATGCTGACTTGAAATTATCATCTGTTCTGATCAACTACAACATGACTGAGGGGAAAAGCAGATTCAATGGGAAGTGGGTAAGACATACATTTGAAAGCTCCATATTCAGTGACGAGTTCCTTTGATGCTTACATGCTCTAATTCCCAGTCCTGAAGCACACAGTCCTATGACTATTGTTCATCTTCCTCTGATTCTGTCCACCTTCTTGAACCTTGCTTCCATTCACCTTAGAGTCATTGAGCACCACAGTGCAAAAACAGGCTATTCAGCCCATCTAGCCCATGCCAAGCATTATTCTGCCTAGTCCCTTCGATCTGCACCTGGAATTTGAGCCTCCATTTTCCTTCGATCTATGTACTTATTCAAACTTCTCTTAAATGTTGAAATCTAACCCATATCCATCACTTCCACTGGCAGCTCGTTCCATTCTTTCGTTGCACTCTGAGTGAAGAAATCTCTCCTCACATTACCCTTAAATATTTCATCTTTCACTCTTAACCTACAACCTGTACCCTTCACAATTCAGTATACTTCCATTTTATCTCCCCTCAATCTTCCAAGGAATAAAGTCCTGACCTATTAAATTTTCCCTTATAACTCAGGTCCTCCAGCCCTGGCAAGATCCTTCTAAATTCTCTCTATACCCTTTCAACCTCATTTACATATTTCTTGTAAGTAGATGACCAAAACTGCACACAATACTCCAAGTTAGGCCTCACCAATGCCTTATACAACTTCAACATAACATCCTATGTCCTGTACTCAGTACTTTGATTTATGAAGGCCAATGTGATAAAAGCTTTCTTTACAACTCTATCTACCTGTACTGCCACTTCCAAAGAATTATGGACCTATATTCTCAGATCCTTTTTCTCTACCACACTCCTCAGTGACGCACCGCTGACTGTGTAAAGCCTAACATGGTTGGTCCCACCGAAGTGCAACACCTTGTACTTGTCGGCATTAAATTCCATCCTCCATTTTTCCAGCTGGTCCAGATCCCACTGCAAGCTCTGATAGTCTTTCTTGCTGTCCACTATACTCTGCAATCTTGGTGTCATCTGCAAATTTGCTAATACAATTAACCACATTTTCACCTAGATCATTGATATAGATGACAAACAACAACAACAGACTCAGGTCTGATCTCTGTAGCACTCTACTAGTCTCAGGGCAACAGTCAGAGAGGCAATCATCTACTACCACTCATTGGCTTCACAAAGTCAATGTCTAATCCAACTTACTGCCTCATCATTAATACTGAGTGACTGAATCTCCTTGACCAACCTTCCGTGTGGGACCCTGTCAAATGCCTTGCTAAAGTCCATGTAGATAAATCTACTGCCTTGCCTTCATCAACTTTCCTGGTAACTTCTTCGAAAAACTTAGTAAGATTTGTTGGACACAACCTACCATACACAAAGCCTTCCTGTCTATCCCTAATCAGCCCAAGTCTATCTGAATGCTCATACATCCGGTCCCTAGGAATACCTCCCAATAACTTTCCCACTGCTGATGTTAGGCTCACTGGCCTATAATTTCCTGGTTTATGTTTACAGCCTTTCCTAAACAACAGAACAACATTACCTGTCCTTCAATCCTCTGGTATCTCACCTGTCTCTAAGAATGATTTAAGTATCTCTGCTGGGGCCACTGCAATTTTTACACCTGCCTCCTGTAGGGTCCTGAGGGAACTGCTTGTCAAGCCCTGGGGGCTTATCCATCCTAATTTGCCTCAGGACAGCAAACACCTCCTCATCTGTAATCTGTATAGGGTCTATGACCTCACAGTTACTTCCCCTTACTTCTATAGACTCTCATGAGTAAATACAGATGGAAAAAAATCCTCCCCCATCATTCTTGACCCCACGCATGGATTAGTATTCTGATCTTACAGATGACCAATTTTGTTCTTTGCAATCCTTTTGCCTTTAACATATCTGAGGATTCCCCAAGCATTCTGCTTCAACTTGTCTGCTAGGGCATCCTCATGCCTTCTTATAGCTCTCCTGATTTCTTTATTAAGTGTCCTCTTGCATTTCTCATACTCCATAAGAACCTCATTTGTTCTTACCTACTTATATCTCCTATACACTTCCTTTTTTTCTTAACTCAATATCTCTTGAAAACCATTTCCTACCTATCTTTGTGCCATGAGCAACTATAACTGTAATGCCTTCAGCTAAGTTATTCCAATAAGCTGTAAAACATTTGTTGGCTCAAAAGTTATGACTGTGGCCAAGAAAAGCTCCACAAATCACAGTCTCCATGTCTTTGAGGACGTTCATATTTTTAAGCAATAAAATTAATAACATTGTACATTAGATTTAATGCCAGAAGCAAACAGTGTAAAATTGGGAGTGCAAAATGTTAGAAGGTGTATCAGCAGTCTGCTTTCCACTGTACATGATAACCACAAGAGTGTAAAAAGCTTGCAACATCATTGCTGTTTGATTTTCAATGTTGTTTAGCATGGATTTCTACCAGCGCCCAGTTCAAATTTCCTTTACCTGGGTAATCCAGCAATCTGAACACCAATCAATTTTTTTGACATGAGTTGGTTCTGTCAAGATCACTTTTATGCAAAAAATATTGTATTGTAACTAAAACCAACTTACCCTGTCGGGGAACTGCATAATAAGCAGAGTACAGCTATGCAAGAAAGTCATGTCCGTCTTAAAATGAGTTGCAATAAAATGTCTCAGTTCTCATCTTTGTTTTCATTTTCCTTATTCCAATGCAGTTACAAAATAAGACTTGATTTACAAAATAAAAGCTGTTGTTTCATGTTCTTAGTTGCTTCAGAGGATATGAATTATTAACACCATGCTTAATTGAGATTTTGATCAAAATCTAAGTTGGTCAGAATTAGCATTAGCAAGGCAATGACAACCTCCAAAATAAAGTTAGTTAGTGTCTTTGCTCGTTGATTTTTGGCTGTATTCCTTTCTAATGGGGTCTCTCTCTGCTGGTAGACAATGGGTTAATTTTTTAATTGATATATTGAAAGATGCAACATCGGAGCATATACCATCTTGTCCTGTCAGTGAGTTTCAAAGTTTCGAAGTACATTTCTTATCGAGTTATGTATGCAGCATACAACCCTGAGATCTGTCTTCCCACAAACAGCCACAAAACAGATGCACCATGGAACCTATTCAAAAACATCAAACACCCAATGTGTAACAGAAAAAAAACAAATCATATAAACAGCAAAAATGAGTGAAAAACACCATCCAAATATTCACAATCAAACCATAAAGTCTTGAAACAATCCTGGAGTGTTGAGTTTGATTCAGTTCATTTCAATTTAGCACTGAGTCATTTCTTGACTGTTGACTGCAGAGACATTTCATGCCGATCAACCACAACCAGCAGCTACAGCAGGCTTCAGCAAAGAAAGTGCAGAATATTCCATTTTTGATTCTTATAGGTATTTCAAAATGGAGACAGAAGAGATTGTGCAGATGTGGAAATCTTGAGCAAAACACACAAGATTCTTTGTCTGCCTACCATCTGGGATCTCCCGGTTCATTTCCATGTCGCATTCCCACACCAACATGCCTGTCCTGCTCTACTGTCCAAATGAAATTGGAGGAACAACACCTCATTTTCCATCTGGGTGATCTCCATGAGCATTGATTTCCTTAACCTGATAGCAACTCCTCTTGGTTTCCCTTATCCTTTCTTTTGTTTTTTCTCATTTGGGAGTCCGTCCCATACCCTTCTCTTCTCTGCCCACACCCTCATGACCTGTCCATCACTTCATTCTGGTTCCCCACCTCCTTCACTTTATTTCATGGTCCACTCTCCTCTCCTATCAACTTCAGTCTTCTTCAGCCCTTTACTTCTTCTTCTTATCACCTCCTAGCTACCAAGGTAATTTTCCTTCAACCACTCACCTCAAAACTACCCAACTGTCCCTTCCCTGGACTCACATAATCACCTGCCAGCTTGTACTCCCCCCACTCCCCCACCTTCTTGTTCTTGCTTCTGCCCCTTTTCCTTCCAGTCCCAATGAAGGGTCTCGACCCATAACGTTGACACTGCTTACTTCCTTCCATAGGTGTTTGGGTACTTCAAAATATTGCCTAAGTCATTCAGTCCATTGAGTTTATTCCATTCTGTCACCTTTCCTCAACCCTTGCAATCTGCATTTGAACCCTTTGACATTGAGTGGCCCTGAAGCTCATAACATATGGGTTAGATGATGGGCCTTAAATTCCAATTCTGTTTCTCTCTACACACAGGTTGCCTGAGCTGAATAAATAAATATCTCTGGCAATTTGTTTTTATTTCAGCTGTTTGACATCTGGTGAATTTTCATCTGGATTATGTATCCACTATTTCAGTTTTGGAATCTTTAATCCATATGAAAATCATTGTTTAATTGGTGTTTTCAGACTGAAAAGCCATTTGCACATCAATGTCAGAGGTTAGAAGCTTAGAGTGCTGATGTTGGACTAATAAAACATTCGGTGATTGAGAAGAGAATGCTCCTGGATTGAGGTTCTGCTTTGGAAATAATAAACACATCCCTTTGGATGTTCACAATGTTTGATTCCCTGCACCAATGATCTTCTCCTCAGAAATTCAGCAGTTTTGTATTTAAATTAAGAAGATTGAAAAATGCATCATTTGAGTCTTCTATTACATACTTAAAGCCATGTTCTAAAATATAGAACAGCAGATTGGTGAAGCAACAGTATGGTTTGATCTGTCCTTATTTCCAATATATCATCAGCAATGCTAAGTGCTTTCATGATGTGGATTATCTATATAGCAATGAGATTCAGACTAAAAGAGGACATAGGGATCCCCCTTGCACAACACATGAATCAGGACTGAAAGAAAAAGCAAAGTTCTATGCCCATTTTCTTAAAACAACATATGTTTTTTAATTATTCAATTGGACCAGGATTTAAAACCTTGAATCTGACCTGAGCGGAGAGTTTATTCTCCCTTACAGTTATAAAAATTGCATACAAATTAAGAATGTAGAAAGTTAGGATAAAGGGTGGATAATATTTTATACTGTGCACGTTTACCAGAGCAGAAACCCGAAGAGTAGTCAGGTGTGGCAGTTTAAAGAGGTTAATAACACTGAGATTTTCATTGCATAATCTGTGTGGTTTTGTTGAAATCTGACAGGCTTTTAACTTAAGGTGATGCTCCCGATGCATCTGCTGTGTCATGGAGTTTAAATGAACTTTTGTGTAATCCTTTGAAAGGATACATCGGCAAGAATTGAATGTCAAAGTCCTCAAAGATCAATAGGGTGACTAAAATCTCATTTACAGGATCACTGATCAGCACATTTTGTAAAGCGACTTGAACAGTGCTAGAATATTCCATTGTTATTGTGGGTAATTCTAAACTCTGAGCAAACCTTGCAGCTTTCAGAAAGTGAAGGAATTATAATTACAACTCTTGTGACTTTTATTGAATTCCAATTTCGCTCAATAGAGTGCAGAACCGACTTAAAACATTTTGAAATATTCCTGGTAAAATGTAATGTACTAAGCACCATTTCTGACATTATTCAAAATCACATCACTGGTTTTATTTTGTATTTTCACCCACTTTTGAACTTAGCAGCTTGCAATTTGAAAACAAATTACACCAAAAGACCAAAAGATGTAGGAGCAGAGTTAGGCCATTTGGCCCATCAAGTCTTCACCATTTCATTATGGCTGATGCATTTTTCTTCTCACTCCAACCTCCTGCCTTCCCCCCTGTATCCCTTCATATCCTGACCAATCAAGAATCTATCAACCTCTGCCTTAAATATACATAAAGACTTCGCCTCCACAGCTGACTGTGGCAACAAACTCCACAGATTCACCACTCAAAGTCTAGAGAAATTTCTTCTCCTATTTGTTCTAAAAAGACGCCCCTCTTTTCTGAGGCTGTGTCTTATGGTCTCAGACACTCCCACCATAGGAAACATCCTCACAACATCCACTCTATCTAGGCCTTTCACCATTCGATAGGTTTCAATTAGGTCATTCCTCATTCTTCTGAATTCCAGTGAATACAGGCCCAGAGCCACCAAACACTCCTCATATGACAAGTCATTTAATCCTGGATCATTTTTGTTAACTCTTTTTGAAGCCTTTCCAGTTTCAGCACTTCCTTTCTAAGAAAAAGGGCCTAAAATTGCTCATAACACTTCAAGTGAGGCCTCACCAATACTTCATAAATTCTCAACATTACATCTTTGCACTTATGTTATAGTCCTTTTGAAATGAATGCTAACATCACATTTACCTTCCTCACCACAGACTCAACCTGCAAATTAACCTTTAGGGAATCCTGCACAAGGACCCAAGTCCCATTGTGCCTCAGTGTTTTGTGTTTTTTACCCTTTCGTATAGTCTACCCTTTCATTTATTTTATTAAAGTGCATGACCATATACTTCCCAACACTGTTTTCCATCTGCCATTTCTTTGCCCATTCTCCTAATATGTCTAACTCCTTCTCTAGCCTCTCTACTTGTTCTAAACTACCTGCCCCTCAACCTTATCTTCGTAGTCTCTGCAAAGTATGATGCCATCAATTCCATCAACCAAATCATTGACATATAACGTAAAAAGAATCGGTCTCAACACAGACCCCTGTGGAACACCACTAGGCATGTGCAACCAACTAGAAAAGGCTTCCTTTATTCCAACTCTATGCTTCCTGCTAATCAGCCAATGCTCTATCCATGCTGGTATCTTTCCTGTAATACCACGGGCTTGTAGCTTGTTAAGCAGCCTCATGTGCAGCACCTTGTCAAAGGCCTTCTGAAAATCTAAGTACACAGCATCAACCAATTCCCCTTTGTCTATCCTGCTTGATATTTCTTCAAAGAATTCTAACAGATTTGACAGGCAAGAGTTTCCCTTGAGGAAACCACACTGACTACAATCTATTTGATCATGTGCCTGCCAATACCCTGAAACCACATCCTTAACAATCGACTCCAACATCTTTCCAACCACTGTAATCAGACTAACTTGCCTATAATTTGCTTTCTTCGGCCTCTCTTCCATCTTGAAGAGTGGAGTGTGACATTTGCAATTTTCAAGTCTTCTGGAACCATTCCAAAATCTAGTGATTCTTGAAAGATCATTACTAATGCCTCCACAATCTCTTCACCAGCTCTTTCAAAACCATGTGGTGTGCATCATCTGGTCAAGGTTACTTATCTACCTTCAGACCCTTCGGTGTCCCAAGAATCTTCTCTCTAGTTATGGTAATTTCACACACCTCATGACCCCTGACTCCTGGAACTTCCACCATATTGCTAGTGCTTTCCACTGTGAAGACTGTTGCATAATACTTATTCAGTTTGTCTGTCATTTTCTTATCCCTGTTGCTACGTCTCCAACATTGTTTCTTAGCAGTCTGATATCCCCCTCACCCTTCTTTTACACTTCATGTATCTGAATATTCTCTTTAGTATTGGCTAACTAACTTTCATATTCTATCTTTACCTTCTTAATGACTTTTTTGGTTGCCTTCTAATTGTTTCTTAAAAGCTTCCCAATCCTCTAACTTCCCACTAAATGTTGTTTTATTATATGCCCTCTCTTTGGCTCTTACATTGCTTTTGACTTCACTTGTTAGCCATAGTTGTGTTATCTGACCTTCAGAATACTTCTTCCTCTTTGGCCTCCAAATTGCTTCCAGAAATTCCAGCCATTGCTAGAAATGCCGTCATCCTTGCCAGTGTTCTTTTCCAATCAATTCTGGCCAACTCCTCTCTCATGCCTCTGTAATTCACTTTACTCCACTGTATTACTGACACATATGGCTTTAGCCTCTCCTCAAAATTCAGAGTGAATTTGATCACATCATGATCATATGCTCCCAAAGGTTCCTTTACCTTAAGCTCTCTAATCAATTCCAGTTCATTGCACAACACCCAATCCAGAATAGGGGGCTCATCCTCATGCTGCTCTAAACAACCATCTCATAAGCATTCTAGAAACTCTCCCTCTTGAAATACAGCACCAACCTGATTTTCCTATTCTATAGTACCTACATAGTGAAATTGCCAGTGAATATTGTAACATTGCCATTTTGCTATGCTATCTGCCACACTATATCCATACTCCTGTTTGGAAGTCTGTATACAGCTCCCATCAGGGTCCTTCAACCCTTGCAGTTCCTTAGCTCTGTCCACAACCACACCCTCTGACCCTATGTAACCTCGTTCTAATAACTTAATTTAATTTTCTTACCAATACAGCCATGCCACCCCCTCTGCCTACCAGCCTGTCCTTTCAATACAATGTGTATCCTTGCACATTAAGCTGCCAGCTATAATCTTCCTTCAGCTCTGATTCAGTGATCCCTACAACATCATACATGCAATTTGCTTTACTTTATGTTTCACTCTAGTAGGTCTCTGGGTCATTATTCCATTTGCAGTTGCAGCACTTCTGAAGCACAGAAAGAACATTGCTCAGATGGAACGTTACATAGCATTTAGCCCATTGTGCTTTAGCTTTTCCATGACATGCTCCTATCACATTCTCTCCTAATTTATGACTATAATTGAAGAAAAGTTTTTCAGAATACAAACAAGTATACTTCTTTAGAGAATTCATCAGTGGCAACTTCAGCAAAGGGTAAAGAAGCTGATAATCTATAATGACCTCATCACTTTCAGCTGGCATTCTTTTGAAATGCTAAAATTATCTCCCACACTATCATATGGGATGGGATTGTGGGGGGGGGGGTGAAGAGGTGGGGGTGGAATATCAGTGGAGTTCCCAGCCATTCTTACCCCCTGGTACACTCTGTGGAAATTATACATAGAATTATGGATATATCAGTTCAGTAGTAGGGTCTCTCCTGGTTAAGTATTACTGTCTGGATTGATGAGGTAAGAATTGCCATTAATTACATGAACTTCTTGTCTGGTGGGAGGATAGAAAGAGTTAGTGACTAACATTTCACTTTCTCAATTATTTAAGTCATCTTTCAGGTTTTTTTCAGGGGCAAAACAAAATCCTTCTTTTTCACATTGCGCCAAAAGACCACGTTTTTCCAGCATGTTGTGCGATCTATACTTTGCCACCATGGGTTCAGTAGCTGTTGGTGAAACTGTTTGCAGATTTAGACGGCAAAACAGATCTCATAAAATAGCACTGTTGCCATTTGTGCGTCAGCAGTCAGATAAAATTTTCATCAAATGCAGCCAACCTCTGCCAGGGTGGACAGGTTGTATAAAGGAGGAACAATGACCTTCCCCTGAAGGGAGAGTGTGGTTCACCAGTAACAGTATATTCTAAACACTGAAGGACAACATAAGGTCTGATAACAGGTGATTTTAACTTTCCATATATTGACTGGGACTCCCATACTGTAAAATGATTAGATGGGATAGAGTTTGTCAAATGTGTTCAGGAACGTTTCCTTAATCAGTACATTGTAATCCCAATTACAGTGTATGATACTTAATCTGATATTAGAAAATGAGGCAGGGCAGGTGATAGAAGTTTGTATATGAGAACACCTTGTATTTGGTGAAACTAATGCCATTAGTTTCAAAGTAACTATGTGTGGTGAACTGCAGGGACAACTGTGTGTTCGGAACCACCCGCCTTGCTATACATGGGTATGTCGTGGAAAACGGGGTTATTGGCCCTGATCCCGAATGTATGCACCCCCTGTTAGAACTCCTTCTTCCCACCACTCTCAAGGCCCTCAGACGGTGCCTGGGTTTTTTTTCCTATTACGCCCAATGGGTCCCCCATTACGCAGACAAAGCACGCCCCCTGGTCAAGTCTACCTCGTTTCCCCTCTCTGCTGAGGCCCGCGCGGCCTTCAGCTGCATTAAAGAGGACATTGCTAAAGCTACGATGCATGTGGTGGACGAGACCGCTCCCTTCCAAGTGGAGTGTGACGCCTCCGATTTTGCTCTGGCTGCTACCCTCAATCAGGAAGGCAGACCAGTAGCATTCTTTTCTCGCACCCTCCAAGGCTCCGAAATTCGGCACTCTGCGGTGGAGAAAGAAGCCCAGGCCATAGTGGAGGCTGTTAGGCACTGGAGGCACTATCTTGCTGGCAAAAGGTTCACCTTGCTGACCGACCAGCACTCGGTTGCATTCCTGTTCAGCAACCAACAGCGGGGCAAAATCAAAAATGATAAGATTTTGCAGTGGAGAATAGAACTCTCCACCTACACCTATGATATCCTGTACCGGCCTGGCAGACTCAATGAGCCCCCTGATGCCCTATCCCACGGTACGTGTGCTAGCACACAGCTCGACCAGCTGTACACCCTTCATGCACAACTTTGCCATCCGGGGGTCACCCGATTTTACCATTTAGTGAAAGCTCGGAACCTGCCATACTCCCTGGAGGACATCAGGACAATGACCAGGGACTGCCAAATTTGCGCTGAGTGCAAACTGCACTTCTACCGTCCTGACACGGCACAACTTGTCAAGGCCACCCGCCCTTTTGAACGACTGAGTGTTGACTTTAAGGGCCCCCTTCCCTCCACTGACCGCAATGTCTATTTTCTCAGTGTTATCGACGAGTACTCACGGTTCCCCTTTGCCATCCCCTGCCCCGACACCACTGCCACGTCCGTCATAAAAGCCCTGCGCCAGCTCTTCACTCTGTTCGGGTATCCCTGCTATATCCACAGCGATAGAGGGTCCTCCTTTATGAGTGACGAGCTGCGCCAGTACCTGCTAGCTAGGGGCATTGCTACCAGTCGGACCACGAGTGGTAATGGCCAGGTGGAGCGGGAGAATGCCACAGTGTGGAAGACCACACTTTTAGCCCTTAAGTCAAAAGGGTTGCCGGTCTCTCGATGGCAGGAGGTCCTCCCTGAGGCACTGCACTCTATCCGCTCTCTGTTATGTACATCCACCAATGCCACCCCTCATGAACGCCTATTCTCTTTCCCCAGGAAGTCTGTCACTGGGACCACCCTACCAGTTTGGCTGACGTCCCCGGGGCCAGTGCTGCTCCGGAAACATGTGAGGAGCAATAAATACTCCCCGCTGGTAGAGAGGGTTCACCTTCTACATGCGAACCCCCAGTATGCTTACGTGGTCTTACCTGATGGGCGGGAGGACACGGTCTCCATTCGCGACCTGGCACCCGCAGGTGCAGCAGACCACTACCCTGAAGGTTCTCCGGTAACTGTGAACCCTGCACCAGAGGTGACACCGTACTCACCAGGCCCTACACAGACTCCTCACGACACTTGTATACCGGGCGTTTCGTACGCATTTATACCAGGCGCCTCGCACATGCGTGAGGGATCACCGGCGCCTAGTGGGCAGGAACAAGCGCAACCTCCGTCCCCTGTGCAATCACCAATGTCGCCGGCATCCATGCGATCACAGCCAGTGCTACGTAGATCGCAGCGACAGATTCGACCACCTGATAGACTTGACTTGTAAGAAACTTCGCCACATGGGGACTCTTTTAAACAAAGGGGGGTTGAATGTGGTGAACTGCCTGTCTGGACATGCCCCTTGCTGAATGCTCCTGTGGCTCCTCCCACAGGCCCCTGTATAAAGGCAATTGAGGCCTGACGCTCGGCCTCAGTCTCCAGGACATAGTACGATGGACACTCACTCCTGATTCCTTCTTCCAGTCAATAAAAGCCGATATCTCGCCTTACGTCTCAGTGTGAGTTATTGATGGTGCATCACTATGGAAAAGGATGGGTCTTGTCCGCAGCTTGAGATTCTGAATTGGAGAAAGGCCTATTTGGGTGGTATCAGAAATTATCTGCCAAGTGTTTGGAGGGACAGGCTGTTTTCTGGCAAAGGTACACTTGGTAAGTGGGAGGCCTTCAAAAGTGAAATTTTGAGAGTACAAGGCTTGTAGGTGGCTGTCAGAATAAAAAGGTAAAGATAACAAGCTTAGAGAGCCTTGGTTTTCAAGAGCTATTGAGGCCCTGGTTAATGAAAAAAAGAGCAGGTAGGAAAAATGAGGTACTTACGGAGTATAAGAAATACAAGAGAACAATTAAGAAATAAATCAAGAGGGCTAAAAGAAGGCATGAAGTTTCCCTAGCAGACAAGGTGAGGGAGAATTCCAAGGGATTCTACAGATGATGTATTTTAAGAGCAAAAGGATTGCAAGGGACAAAATTGTTCCTCTGGAAGATCAGAATTGCAATCTATGAGTAGAGCCAAAAGAAATGGGGAGATCCAAAATAGATTTTTTATATTTTTTACATCTGTATTTACTCCTGAGATGGGCACAGACTCTGAGAAATGAGGCAGCCGTGAGGTTATGGACTCTATACAGATCACAGAGGAGGAAATGCTTGCTATCTTGAGGCAAATTAGGGTGGATAAAACCCCAGGGTTTGACAAGGTGTTCCCTCAGATCCTGTAGGAGGCAAGTGCAGAATTTGAAGGGGCCCTAGCAGAGATATTTAAATAATTTTTAGCGACAGGTGAGGCACCAGAGGATTGGAGGATAGCTAATGTTGCTCCTCTATTTAAGAAAATAATAAGCCAGTGAGCCTGACATCAGTAGTGGGAAAGTTATTGAAAGATATTTTAAGAGTCCAAATATATAAGTATTTGGATAGACATGGACAGATTAGGGATTGTCAGCATGGCTTCGTGCATGGTAGGGCATATCGAAACAATCTTATAGAAATTTTTGAGGAAGTTACCAGGAAAGTTGATGAAGGCAAGACCGTGGATGTTGTCTACATGGACTTTTGACAAGGTCCCACATGGGCAGTTAGTTAAAAATATTCACTTACTCGGTATTCAAGATGAGACAGTAAATTGGATTAGACATTTGCATTGTGGCAGAAGCCAGAGAGTGGTAGTAGATGATTGCCACTCTGACTATTGACTGTTGACTGTGACTATCAAGTCAAGTCACTTTTTATTGTCATTTTGACCATAACCGCTGGTACGGTACACAGTTGCACCTCCTCTCTGTAAGCTGACTCGACTAACCACGGTCGTGTCATTGGCGAACCTGGTGATGTGGTTCGAGCTGTGTGTTGCAGCACAGTCGTGGGTCAGCAGAGTGAACAGCAGTGGACTGAGCACACAGCCCTGGGGGACCCCGTGCTCAGTGTGATAGTGTTGGAGATGCTGCCTCCGATCTTGACTGACTGAGGTCTCCCAGTCAGGAAGTTTAGTATCCAGTTGCAGAGGGAGGTGTTCAGGCCCAGTAGGCTCAGCTTTCCAATCAGTTTCTGAGGGATGATTGTGTTGAATGCTGAACTGAAGTCTATGAACAGCATCCGAACGTATGTGTCTTTTTTGTCCAGGTGGGTTAGGGCCAGGTGGAGGGTGGTGGCAATGGCGTCATCTGTTGAGCAGTTGTGACGGTATGCAAACTGCAGGGGGTCCAGTGAGGGGGGCAGCAGGGTCTTGATATGCCTCATGATCAGCCTTTCAAAACACTTCATGATGATGGATTTGAGTGCAATGGGACGGTAGTCATTGAGGCAGGACACTGAAGACTTCTTTGGCACGAGGACGATGGTGGCAGCCTTGAAGCACGTTGGAAAGGTGGTGCTGCTCAGGGAGATGTTGAAGATGTCAGTGGGAACATCTGCCAGTTGGTCTGCACCTCCTCTAGGCACTCTACCAGCAATATTGGTGCAGTTGGTGTGTTGCAGGGATCAGTGCTAGATTCTTTGTTGTCTATCATCTAAACCAACGATCTGGGTAATACTGTGGTTAATTGATCATCAAATTTGCGGATGACATCAAGATTGGGTGTATAGTGGACAGTAAGGCAGGCTATCAGAACTTGCAGTGGGATCTGGAGCAGCTGGAAAAATAGACTGAGAAGTGGCAGATGGAATTTAATGTAGACAAGTGCATTAAAGTTGCACTTTAGTGAGACCAACCACAGTAAGTCTTACACAGGGCACTGAGGAGTGTAGCACAACAAAGGGATCTGGTAACAAGGGTCCATAATTCATTGAAAGTGCCATCACAGGTAGATCAGGTCATCAAGAAAGTTTTTGGCACTTTAAATCAAAGTCTTAAGTACAGAAGTTATGTTGAAGTTGTATAAGATGTTGATGAGGCCTAATGTGGAGATTTGGATGCAATTTTGGTCACCTGCCTACTGGAAAGATGTAAATAAGGTTGAGAAACTACAGAGAAAATTTACAAGGTTGTTGCTGGGACTAGAAGACCTGAGTTATAAGGAAAGATTGAATAGGTTCGGACTTTATTCTTTGGAACATAGAAGAATGACGGGAGATTTTATAGAGGTACATAAAATTATGAGGGGTATAGATAGGGTAAATGCAAACAGGCATTTTCCACTGAGGTTGGGTGGGACTGCAACTAGAGGTTATGGGTTAAGGGTTGGAGCTGAAAAGTTTAAGGGGAATATGAGGGGAAACCTCTTCACTCAGAGGGTCATGAAAGTGTGGAGTGAGCTGCCAGCACAAGTAGTGCATGCGAGCTCGATTTCAACGTTTAAGAGATGTTTCGATTGTGCATGGATGGTAGGGGTATGGAGGGCTATGAACCGGGTGCAGTTGATGGGAGTAGGCAGTTTAAATGTTTCAGCATGGACTAGACTCTATGACAATAATGTTGGGAATGGAACATTGTAAGCTACATTGGAATACATCCTCACTTTATAAACATTAAATAGTTGTGAATAACAAATGGAAATGCATAAAGTGTGAGGTATTTGTGCACAAATTGCTTAGCTGGCTGCCCCTTGGATCAGTAAGTATGTCCCTTTGTGACTGCTTTTGTTCATTCTTTGAAAACTTTATTGGTTTTCTCATGGTGAGGCGAAATAAAGCACCTGCCACAAGAATTTTCCTTTGCAAAGATTGTGCAAAAAGAGTTAATTTTGCTGCAGAGATCAGTGGAAATAGTCTCTCGTACCAATTCTGAAGCATACTTGTTCCCTTTTGATGTAAATGGAGCAGATTTTAATTAAATCCTCTGGCAAAAATGTTTCTCGGTTAATCAAAGTTAAATAAAAGTAAAGGAAGTGGATATAAACTGCCAAACTCCATGCATACAGGCTTGCAGTTGTGCAGTCTTTGACATTAGCTTCAACCTCTTCACATTTGCTTCTCTGTGAAGCTTGTTCTCAGCTGAAAACACACCATCATGTCCATGCTTGCTCTTTTCCTATTATCATGTGTGAGAGAATGGAATTACTCATTTTCATATTAATTGCTTCAGTTAACTGAGATAATGCTGATATTGAAATGAGCAGTGGTATAAATCACTGAAATGCTGTCATGTATAGCTAAACAAATTTCTCAGGGGCCACACAAAAGACTGCCTTAATTTGACTTTATATAATTGCTTATCATTAAGCCCAGCAGCTCCATGAAGTACCTTCATTTATTGAAGTCTGCTGTGAACCTTGCTTTGATTCTGAATGAAAATTAGTGAGTGGCCTATCAGAGAAATCACACAGCTCTCCTACCAGACAACTTGGCTGGTAGATACTCATGAGAACCTCAGTGTAAACAAGTTGATGTGCATTTTGAATATCAAATTTAAAAAGTAATTAAAGTTGTTGTTATACCCCATGACACCAAGGAATTATTAAACAAAGTCTACCTATGTTCAAATACATTTTGTTAATAATATCATAGAGAAGAGCCCTTTGTCAGAATTCTCTCACCCATTTCAAAAATTTTAAGAGCATTCCCATTATTTCACCTTTAAAATTCTAACTAATTATTAGCTCAGAAAATTAAATGTAGTCCCATTTGAAAGAGCATGTAAAAATTTTATTAATGCATACACACATGTCCTTAAGGTTCTGGCGATGACCTTCTGAGTATGGCATTTTTGAAGTTTTTAACTTGCACAATTGATTTTATCTCCACTGAAATTCCTCCAGGTGTCTAATGAAAGGAAGAAATTAAAAATCTAGTAAGTTACAGCAACAATTAATAATCTCCAAAAAAAAACCCTGTAATAAAATAAATAAATAAATCTCTTCATAAATGGAAATTCCAGCAGGTCAGTAAATGGGTGCAAACTAATCAGTTGATGTTTTGTGTGTTCACTGTTGTGAAAGGTTTAACGAGAAAACATTTATTTTTTACCTCGTTCTGCAGAAGCCAACTGACCAGTTGAGTATTTCAATTTTTCTTCCATTTTTTTTTTTCATTTCAGACCCTTAGCATTAAATTACTCGGTGCCGTTTAAAGATTATGTTTAAGTCATCATAGTTTACAAAATAAAATGAATGTATTGATTCTGGTTGAGAGGATGATTGGTTAAAAAAATATAAGATGGCTAAATTAAAGAATCGTTGTTAAAAGAAGCTCAATAACTTGAATGAAGAGAAATTAAGCAGAGATTGGAGAACAAAATTCGAAGTGAATATATTATCAAAGTACAAATACCTCACCATAAACTAACCTGAGATTCATTATCTTGTAGACATCCACAATAAATGAAAAGAAACACAATCAATATGCAAAAGACTACAAATTGCGCAAGGGCAAAAAGAAAAAAAAACATGAAATAATAATATAAATAAATAAATAGTAAATATTGAGAACAGGAATTGTAAAGTCATTGAAAGTGGAATCAGTTCAGTGTTGAGGTGAGTGAAGTTATCCCCATGTTGGTTCAAGAGCCTGATGTGTCAGAGGTAATAACTGTTCCTCAACCTGGTGGAGTGAAGTCTAGGTAACTACATAAAGACAGCGTGCTGGTTTACAGTAAAATATAGTTGTGGGTGGAAGCACAACACCGGAAGAGCAGAATATCGGGAGGTGAATTGAACAAGGTCATGAAGAAATTCGAATGCACTTTGGTGAAGAGTTAGGAGCCAATGAGCTCATACAGTAGATTAGTAGATTGCTGGCCTTTGTCCTCCATGCCTGCTGACCCAACCTCTGGGGATCACTGACCTTAACTTGTGGGGGACTCCAACCTGGCCCACCGGCTCATTCACAACCCCCGACCTCTACTTCCCTTTTAGCCCTGTACTTACTAAATCTCTCATTTAAATGTTTTGCTCATTATCACTAACTTCCACTGCAAAATAACTTAAAGTCATTATGAAAATAAATGCAAAGTTATTAAGCAGATCCTATTTCTAAATTGGTCTGCAGGAACATGCTCCAAAGTCTCCAGCACCAATCCTGATGAAGGATCTTGATGCAAAACAACTACTGTTTATTCAGTATAAATGCTGTCTGACCTTGCTGAGTTCTCAGTACTTGGTGTATGTGTTGCTCTGGATTTCCAACACCTGCAGAAATTCTTGTGTTTACATTATTGCGTTGTTGTTTTGGGGAATACCTTCTGTAGAGCTGAACCTATTTCACTTCACAAGAGAACACTTGCAATGTTAATCTAGTGGCTTGTATTTAGTTCTTGTTCAAGTATTTGCCAATAGTTCCATTTGACTGTTTGTTTCTCTTCATCAATTTATGGGATATTTCTATTTCTTTCAAGGCCAGCAATGCATCCCTGTCTGTTCTAGGTGATGTGTGAACTACTTTCTTGAACCGCTGCATTTTATCTAATGGAAGCAAATCCAGAATGCTGTTGGTTATGGAGCTGAAGGACTTAGATTCAGCCATGACTACCCATGTATTTTCAAGACAAAATAATGTCCACATGGAGGACCCTTGCAAGGAGAAACATTTTTACTTTTACCTACTGTCTTTGTCTTTCTTGGTGTTGAAAGTTAAAGATTTTGGAAGAAGCCCTGGTGAGTTGCTGCAGATGATACACACTGTTCTGCTGCTGGAGGAGGGGTTGAGTGCCAGATGGTTGAATAACAATCACACTGGGTGGGCTGGTGATGCTGAGACTCCTGACTGTGATTGAGAGTGTGCTCAACAAGAGCAGCCCATCTCATTCTGAATATATTTTACAAGCAATGGGAGGACTTTGGGAAGTCCAGAGGGAAACATTGGTTACTGGTTAACCTGTTTCTGGCTTACAATGTACCACACCATTTATGTTAACATTCTCGTTAATACTGAGCCCCTGGATGGTGGGAAATATACTAATAGTGTTACAATAAATACTACATTAAGTAGTATTAATAGTATTACAATAAATCTTCACGACGGAGTTAGACTCCGTCATGAAGATGGTACCAATTTTTGTTTGGTGTGAGTTCTTATTGCCATACAAGTAACTTTTGGTTTGTGGCTGATAACAGAGTGATAGAGTGATAGAATCATAACTGTGGATACAGGCCATTTGGTCCACTGGTCAGTATTGACCTGCAGACACCCTTCCATATTAATCCTATTATTCATCAATTGGTTCATTGCACTCTTTGCCTGAATGATTCGAGTGCTCATTCGGACACTTCGTAAATGCTGTCAACTGCCAGAAACCCAGCTCCAGCCATTTTATGAAATAGTTTATTGCAAGTACTTACCATCCTCGGGTGATGAAGGACCCCTTCGTACCTGATGAAGTCTTTTCCCTTTAACCTATAACTATGTCCTTTAGTTTTACCTATCAGTGATAAGGAGAAAAGTTATTGACCCAAATCCCTCATAATTTTATATACACCTCTGTCACATCTCTTCTTAACTTCCTCCGTTCCAGCCTAAAACAAATGAATGCCACTGTAGGAACATGCCTTCCTCACCACAGTATCTACCTGTGTTGCCCCCTTCAAAGATCTATGGACTTGTGCTCCAAGGTTCCCAATTCCACTAATAGTTTCATTAGCTCTCTGAAAATGATTCATCTCACATTTTTCTAGGTCAAATTCCAATTGCCAATTTTCAGCCCATTTTCAGTGCACATCAGTATCTTCTGTGCCACTGATGTTAGGTGCACAGGTCCATAGTTACCAAGCTTCACTCTGCTGGCCAGCTGGCTGGTGGTGTAGTGGGATCAGATCCCAGGTTCAAATCCAGCTGCCTCTTTGCACGCTTTCCAGCTGTGGAGCTAGCAACTCGGCCTCGTAAAAAAACAGACAAATGCTAAGGAAATGGCAAAAAAAAAATGCTATCTGATGTGCCACAAAGCACAACAAAGAAAAACAACTCTGCCAGCTTGAAAGCGGGGGATATGTTTGCTGTCTCCTTAGGTTGTTTCATGGAATTATTATGAACAAACTTTCCCCATTCTGAACTTGTCATGGAGGGAAGGTCACAAAACAGCTGAATATGATTAGCTCTAGGGCACTGCACTATGGAGCTGAGCAAAATAATGGCACTGAAATTTAATTGCTAATGGACAAGGCTACCTTCCATCGTGATAGGACTGTAAATCCCTTGTTTCCCATTAACTTCAGTCTTACTAAAACTCTTTAATGTCACCTTTTATACAATACTGCCTGAAGGGTAACACAGTGGCATAACTAGTGGAGCAGTGGTGCACTGCCCCACAGCACCAGAGGCCAAGGATCAATCCTAACCACAGGTGCAACATGTTCAGAGCTGAGACATACTCCTTGTGGGTGAGCTGCGTGGGTACACTCCATGTGCTCTGGTTTTCAGACGAGTGTGATGCTCGGTTAATTGGCTTCTGTAAATTGAACCTAGTATGTAGGCGGGTGCTAGAATCTGGGGAGTTGAAGAGAATTTGGCGACTATAAGTGTAGTGGTAGTTAACAGAGGTATTCCTATGCCACGAGCCACTCCTACCTGGAATGAGTTCACATATGGAACAAGGAGCATTAGCAATAAAGTTTTGTGGTTAGGAAGGCATGCGGTGCATTGGCCTTCATCAGTCATAGGATTGAGTTTAGGAGCCGAGAGGTAATGCTGCAGTCATATAGGACCCTGGTCAGACCCCACTTGGAGTACTGTGCTCAGTTCTGGTCGCCTCACTACAGGAAGGATGTGGAAGCCATAGAAAGGGTGCAGAGGAGATTTACAACGATGTTGCCTGGATTGGGGAGCATGCCTTATGAGAATAGGTTGAGTGAACTCGGCCTTTTCTCCTTGGAGCAACGGAGGATGAGAGGTGACCTGATAGAGGTGTACAAGATAATGAGAGGCATTGATCGTGTGGATAGTCAGAGGCTTTTCCCCAGGGCTGAAGTGGTTAATATGAGGGGGCACAGTTTTATGGTGCTGGGAAGTAGGTACAGAGGAGATGTCAGAGGTAAGTTTTTTATGCAGAGTGGCGAGTGCATGGAATGAGCTACCAGCGGTGGTGGAGGTGGAAATGATAGGGTCTTTTAAGAGACTCCTGAATGGATACATGGTGCTTTGAAAAATAGAGGGCTATGGGTAGGCGTAGATAGTTCTAAGGTAGGGACATGTTCGGCACAGCTTTGTGGGCCGAAGGGCTTGTATTGTGCTGTAGGTTTTCTATGTTTCTATCCTGCAAAGCTGGTCTCTCTGCACTGCCCCTTGTGGTAGTTAACTGTTATTGCTATGCCACTCAGTTAGCCACACCCTCCTGGAATAAGTTCATATATTGCACAAGCAGCATTAGCAATAAAGTTCAGTGGAATATCCTGCATACTGGCCTCCTGGTGTGTGTTCTGCACTCACCCTCAATATCGAATGAAGCAATAAAAATTTATGATTAATGTAGGATTGATATTTGGCTCTGACACTATTGGCTGAAGGTGTATTTCTCTACAACACAATTAATACTATATTCCTTATGACATCATCAATATTACCATCACGTCCAGTTACTGCAGCTTACCTCTGCAATACAAATCTCTTGCCCATGCTTAGACCAAGGTATAATAACGTCTAAAGTCACATGGTCCTGGCTGAGCCGGCTCACTGACACTTACTTTGTGCTACTGGTAAAAAAAAATGCAACATCCATTACTTTCCTGTTGATTGAAAGACTGATGGCAAAATGACTAGCTGGATTAAATCTGTCCTGTATTTTTTTCTGGATCGCTTTTTGGATATGACAGAAAACCCACACCTTGTTTGTTCTTTTAGCACTGACAAAACTTCTTTCAAGACAATGTACCAGAGAACAATCACATCTCTCGACTTTGTAGGGTCTATAATTTTTGTCCTGCTTCCATTATTCCATCTTCAAGAAGTGGCAGATCTGACAATACACTTAAAAGTTAAGTCCTTTGTGACTACTACTGTGCAACTGCTAAAATAATAGGAAACTCTTGTTCTGGTATCCTGAAAGACACAACAGAGAAGACGCCTGCCAATGACTAATACTTCATTAAAGGGCTTTGGGCACAGAGTGTACATTCAGTTCAGTGCACTAATGTTGAGAGCATCAACCTGTGAAGGACCTAATCTATCCCAGCTCCCTCTTTGAATGAAATTTATCTCAACAATTATTAATAATTTGTGTTGAACACAAATTAGCTTGGTGCAAGAATCCAAAGGAAGCCTCCGGAGATAGAAAGCTCAACGTCCAAGTTCAAGTTCAAATATAATTGTCATTCAACCATGCATACTCATGAATACAGCCAAACGAAACAGTATTCCTCCAGGGTCAAGGTGCGAAACACAATACCGATAATTATACACAGCACCAGGCACATGTAACACATATAAGATAGCAGTAAACATACAGTCACACAAAAATTATATGATGCAGCCTAAGTTCCTGAGTGTAGTGCCCTGTAGATTGATGGTACGTGGATGCTGTCGGTAAGAACAAGCTCACAGCAGTCTGCAGACGAATACAGTTCAGCTTCTCTTCCATTGAACAAACACTAAAGCACAGTACCAATGTGAGGGGTCTGCCCCTAACCCAGCCTTGGATTTGCCTTTCCTGGCATGCAACAACAGGCGACCCTGTGGCATGAGGGCCTGGTCTGTCCTACAGCCAAGATCATGCAGCAACCCGCTGTCGGTCTCCCCAATGAACCAATGACATGGACTTGCAGTATTCTACCTCACCAGACAGTTCTTGGAACAATCTAAATAAGGTTAGGTTACCTGCGTATTATGTTTCAATCAAACATCTAATTGGCAAAATGGAAAAATCTTTGATTTTAAAGACATAGTATTCTATTTTTCTTCTCAATCCCTTTCCAATCACTTTTGGAGATATACCTATGACATATGCATGCATGTTAACTCCAATTTTTACCTATCTAGCTTAACAAAATCAACATATCAGAATTTCTTGATTTTGGATTTCACTTTTCTAGACCAAGATATCATAAATGAATGATTATTATGAGGTGTGGGTAATAAATCATTTCAACTACAGGGCTTAACCCTTTTTCAACTTAAACACAGCCGGACAGCTAAAGTATCTGTCTGCCAAGAAAATATTTGATAAAACTTGCTCAGTTTGTCAGACCCCAATTTGAATTCCAAAAACTTCTTCGAATATGGCAATAAGGTACACTTTTTCAGAAACAATTCAAGATGGTTAAAATGGAAATATCAAATACACATAGAGAAAGGGCACAGTTAAAGATTTTGAATTTTGAATCCAGCTCATGAGCAAAATGTACTTGATCTCAGACCAAGATTTTGAAGGTTTTCTTTGAAAACATTCATGATACCTTTCATATGACTTTTGTTTCTATGCAGTGATTTAAGCAGCAAACCAAATAATTATTAGTAGACAATGTATTTAAATAAAATATTAATTATTTGTATGCTAATGAATAGTTTAGTTCCAAAGCCTGAAATGCCGTGAACAGAAGTTACTTCATTTTCCTCAAGGTCTAAACTTAATGAGCACAAACATCCTTGACATTTATGAAGGCAAATAAAATAATTGAATTGCCTAGGAAAACATAAGGTGAAGGCGTTTGTAATTGTTTAAGACTGTCTATTTCTATTTCCAATACATCATCTAATATCACACCTTTTGTACGATACCTGCTGCTGAAATCTTCATCTATACCTCTACACATGACTTGCAGCCCTCTCCTGGACCTGCTCACCTGTTTAATCCTCAGTATCAGGATGTACAAAACTCTGCTGCCCACATCCTGAATTGTATCCAGAAGTGTTCATCCATCACACCTGTGCTTATTGAGCTCTTTTGTTTCTGGTTAAGCAATAGCTATATTTGAACACTTACAGACTCCCCTATGGCTTTTGTTCACCCTTCCACTTCCTCCGTAGTTCTCTGAGGTATGGGTGTCATTCTAATTTCAGCCTCGTCCTCATCCACAGATTTAATCACCCCAACACTGTATCTACGCTTTTGCTTGACAAGGCCCCCTCTGGAATTCCCTATCCAAATCCCTCATCTTCTCTCTCGCCCTCTTGTAAAAGGAATCTTACATCCTTGTTGCACTTTTAGATTACATATCTAAATATCTCACAATGTGGTTTGTGTTACATTTTGATTGATAATGCTTCTGTGAAGCACCTTGGGATGTTTTGCTGTGTTAGAGGCAGTGTAAATTCAAATTTTGTTAAGCAGCAAGTCTTTGAAGATATTTCCATCAGATTTTACATCCTAACTCAAAAATTAAAATCACTTTAACTACAGCTTGCTTTAAATACTCAAAAAAAATTGTTTCAATGTCTCCGGTACTTTGTTGTAGAGTCCAGTGAAGGTAAGAAGAGAAAAAAAGAAATCAACACACTTAGTATTGCCTTGAAGCAGAATGCAGTTTGTTCTGACACTGAATTTGCCCTCAACAGAAAACAAGGAAAAATGCCATCTACTCCTAAAGGCAAGAGCTACTAGAAAAGTACTTCAAAATGTAATATGTTTTAGTTCCTTCTGTCTCGTGCTTACCTCCCCTCCCCACCTATTCCATGCTCTTGGTAGGTGCACAGAAGGAAACAGGATATGTAGGGAATAGTGCAGGACAAGCAATGGTTGGAAAAGCCTGCTACAGCAGCAGAAACAGGCAAGCAGGAACGCAAGGGCATGGGGGCACAGAAAGGGATGTGGCAGTGTGGGAAGACATTGAATGATACTGGGATTTGCGTGAACAAGCTTGCAAGCATGATTTCTGGAACTAGAAGTTTCACCGAGCCAAACTTCCTCCCCTTAGCCCACAAGGAGAGCTGCAAGAGGTGCCCACCATTTTGAGGTTGACAGCACTTATTCTCCATTCTCTGCTCAGCAAAACCTCACCACTGCAACAAAATGAGTATTACTTTGAGGCAACATTAGACACGCCATCTATCTCTGCTGGCAAGACCCTGCAGCAAAGTAAGAGGAAGGATGTTGGTAATGTAGATATGTGTAAATTTGTGGCCCATCACTCCATTGTTCTGCACCATGTTAGGTTTTCAGGGTACGTTGTACAAAATTGGAAATTATTTAAATGCATTGTGAGCGCATAATTTTATTAATTTCCAGGATGGTTCTCCTGATCTCTCACTTTAACTGTGATGGAGGAGTGGTGGAGTCTCCACTGAGACTGCTAACTGCAGACCGAATTAAAGAGAACTGCTCTTGGCACTGCCTCCAGAAGTGGTACTGTGCATCCAAAATGTAGACAGCATTGATGCAAGCGTTTCTGTTTCTGGCTGCCAATGTGCTGGGATGCTCAGAGCACAATTCCTGTTCCCTGGCGTGTACATACCTTCTGGAGTCTACACCAATATGCATCTTTAATCCACTGTATCTGCACAAGAATACATTCCTGTTGCTTTCTGAAACCCATTTTACATACAGTATATTGTGAGCCTATTTTGAAGTACATGGCCTCTTACGTGTAATGGAAGAAGCATATTTTGAAATTGTTCTCTGGTACAAATCTGCCAGTAAGTAAAAAAATACATATATCTCAGCTTGCAGGATCTGTGCTGCTGAATCAGTCTGATGTGTATCTGACTCATGATAAGCCAAATACTGCATCAGTAAATGGAGCTAACGTGTCCACATCACAAGCTGTTTTATCAAAATATTTCAGTGCACAAGGAGCTTTTAGGTGCACCGGAAATGTGCATAATAAATTCAGTTTCCGTTTTGCAGCTGTCCTCGGTGATCAGGAAGAATCCTCCAAGATGTTTTGATTCACCGCCTTGAGGTAATGAGTCAAAACATCCTGAATGAAATCCCAAGCTGCACTGAAACAAGACAGAAATTCTATATTTTATTTGTACTGTAATGGCCTGAAGTTAGTACAAGATACAGTTCAATTACTGTCTTTACCGTTTAATCACTCCTCAATTTATTTTGAATGGACCTGAATATTCTTAAAATCTATAGAACTGTTCATGATCAAGGCAAACTTGAATATGTATTTTTAAAATAATTGCATGGGAAAACAATGCTTAGTAACAAAATCCCAACATGATCATTCTGAGATTGTTTACTTAAGCAGGAAGTAGAAAACAATATCCATTTCTTTCAGCAACACACACAAAATGCTGGTGGAGCGCAGCAGGCCAGGCAGCATCTATAGGGAGAAGCTTCTCTAATTTCTATTAATGCCCCTCCTTCCCTTCTTACCCCATCCCTGATATATTTAGTTTTTTCCCCCCTCCTCCCTTTTTTCTCTCTTTCTGCCCATCACTCCGTCTGTTCTCCATCTCCCTCTGGTCCTCTCCTCCCTCTTTCTTTGTCCCTAGACCTCCCGTCCCATGATCCTTTCCCTTCTCCAGCTCTGTATCCCTTTTGCCAATCACCTTTCTGGCTCTCAGCTTCATCCCACCCCCTCTGGTCTTCTCCTATCATTTCGCATTTTCCCCTCTCCCTCCTACTTTCTAATCTCTTATTATCTTTCCTTTCAGTTAGTCCTGACAAAAGGTCTTGGCCCGAAATGTCGACAGCGCTTCTCCCTATAGATGCTGCCTGGCCTGCTGTGTTCCACCAGCATTTTGTGTGCATTGCTTGAATTTCCAACATCTGCAGATTTCCTCATGTTTCCATTTCTTTCAGTATTTGGCAATTTATTTATTTTTTGCCCCTGTCTTGCTTTCAATGTTGGGATTCACCAGATCACAACATTCCTTATGCGTTGCCCCATTTTTAGTCCTGGGGGGAGCATGGACTGTGTTGCACTGGAAATGCTCTTTGCCAGAGCTGCCAGGGAACAGAGGTCCTGCCAGTGATAAAATGTTGGACAAGGATCCTTGTCTCACACGTAGCACAGCATTCAATTCCCTCCTTCCCCTTCTCTCTGCTACCACAGTAGCTGATCATGGATAATTGGTTTATTATGATCACATGCACCAAAATACACTGAAAAGCTTTATTTTTCATGCCATTCATATAGATCATTACAAAACATACAGCCAATACTTTGAGCCAGTTCAAAGGGAGAATCAGTAATGGAATGCAGAGTATAGTGTGGCATTTGCATTCACAGAGGAAGTGCAGCACAGGTAGACCAATAAAACATAAGGGCCATGTTGAGGTAGATCGTGCAGTCAAGTGTTCATCTTAATTGTACAACAGTGAGACAAAAGCTCTCCTTGAGCCTGGAGGTACATCCTTCGAAGTTTTTGTCTTCTGCCAGAGAACATCCTGGGTTGGTGGATCCATGATAGTGTTGGCTGATTTCCCAGCACTGCACAAAGTGTAGGCAGTGTCCAAGCTGGTTTTCACGATGGACTGACCCATCTTTGCAACACTCTGTAGCTTTGTGTATTTTTAGCCAGAGCATTTTCCATAAGAAGCTCTGACGCATCCAGACAGAATATTTTCTATGGTGCTTCTGTAAAAATTGGTGAGGGTCATCCGTAAAATGCCAAATTTCCGTAGCCTTTTGAGTCCTTGCTCTCTCTGCTCTTTCTGTACCTCTGAAACAATACATCCCCTGTCCCTTAATCATAGTAGTGGGTGTGTACTTTCTTCTATACACCCAGCCAATCACAGCACTGTGTCTGATTACCTTCAGTAAGACCATGATATCTTCCCCTGCCTTCATCTTGACTAGAAATACTGCAAAGCTAGATGGGAGTGAGAGGCTGGTGGGTGGGCAGAAAGCAAATTGGATTGGATTCAGAACCAGTTCCACACTTTTATCTGAACCAGTTACCCAAATTCTTGGATCTTGTGGAGAGGATGTTTCCTATAGTGGGGGACTCTAGAGCCAGAGGGTACAGCTGCAGAAGAGAAAGGCATCCCTTTGGAACAGAGATGAGGAGGAGTCTCAGAGGGAGGTGAATCCATGAAATTTATCGCCACAGGCGGCTGTGGAGGCAAGTCATTGATTAGTAAGAAGTCAGGGCATTGGGGTTGAGAGGATACTAAATCAACCATGATGGAATGAAGGAGCAGACTCGATATGTCAAAATGTCCAATTCTGCTCCTAGGTACAATGACACCTTCCCCCCTGTTGTTTTATTTTGAGATGGGATTATAATGACCTTCCAGATTTCTTTGTTAGTAACATCACAGGCATAATCACTTGCAGTCGCTGCTCATTGTAGAAAACACGACAAAAATAAATGAGAATGTGTTATCTTAGTGCTATTGTTACCAAGTAATGAGCTGGAAAATATCCAGCAACAGTGGACTGTCCAGTCCTTGACAATCTGCACTCTGAGTTTCAGATAGGTAGCACCTATTTTTATGGAGCATCTTTACTACTTTTACATGATGTCAGTAGGGTGCATACACAATTATGTGCTGAATGCAGAAGAGGATGACTGTGATCCTAATCAACCTGTAATACTTCATGCAGAGGCTGCATTTTGGAACCAAGGAATAGAGGCTGTGGACTAAGTGCTGGTAAATGGGATTAGTGCGGATAGGTACCTGTTGGTCAGCATGGAGAAGGTGGGCTGAAGGGCGTTTCTGTGCTGTATGACTCCCCGACTCTGATATAAGTAAAGCATTGTCTACTTGTAGGTGAAGTGTTGTTCGAATTGCTTTTGTCTGTTGCTTTGATTCTGCTAGAGAATGATGCTTTCTTTGATTGTATCAAGTTGCAAAATCTACCAAGAAAAGTGTGGCAAGAGGTAAGAGACCTTTGCTGACTTCCAGATTTTACAGATATCCAATGCTTTTAGTCATGTATTTGCTAGCTTTCTCCTTACAAATCGTTTTGTCTGGAAAATGAGCAAGGACATAAAAGGAGAAAGACTCTCCATAGGTGCCCTCATCCCCTGGAATTGCTGCCATCTGGATCCCATTAAGGACCAATGAATGAGACATCCACATTTAAACAGGTGTGTCCCCAAGGTTAGTTCAGCTCTCATGAAATACCAAAAGCAATTCCAGTTCCCATTCCCCTCCTTTCTGATGACACTTACTGTATGTGATTCTCGAATGTGATAACACCAAAAGAATTTTAAATGGCTGAATTTCTCCATCTCCGATTCTCTAATCAGGACAGTCTCACAGATCTCCAGCTTCTTCCTCCTGTAGTCAATAATTAGTACTTCGGTTTTGCTAAGGTTGTTGTGGCACCATTCATCCAGATTTTCAGTCTCCTTCCTATATGCTCATTCCTCACCAATTTACTTTTTAATGAAAGCCAGTGATCATGTTCCAATGAATGGAGCTAGGTTAGATGTGCCAGTGTTTCTGGTCCCTTAGCCTTTCAAATTATGTGATACCCTTTGAGTAAGTTTAGGACTAGAAATGAATGCTCAGATGTACTTGCTGCCAATGTAATCCAGTCCAATATATTCACATTCAATTGCAGGGAAGGTAGAAGAACTCAGGGCATGGATCAACACCTGGAATTATGATATTCTAGCCAATAACGAGACAGTAGCAGGAAAGGCAGGACTGGCTGCTCAGTATTCCAAGGAGCCATTCCTTTAGGTAGGATAGAGCAGGAGAGATTCACGGAGGAACGGTGGTGTTACCAATCAGGGAAGCTGTCACAGCAGTGGTCAGTCAGGACAGACTGGAGAATTTGTCTAGTGAGCCGATATGGGTGGAACTGTGAAATAAGAAAGGTTAATGGGGCTACATTACAGACCACCCAACAATCCAAGAGGTTCACAGAAACAAATTTGTAGAGAGATCACAGACTGTTGCAAGAAATATAATGTTGTTATAGTCGGTGATTTTAACTTTCCACATATTGACTGGGACTGTCATACTGTAAAATAACTAGATGGGATAGAGTGTATCAAACGTGTTCAGGAATGTTCTCTTAGTCAGTACTTAGACTGAGTGTGCAATACTTGATCTGATGAGACAGGGCAGGTGACTGAAGTTTGTGTAGGGGAAAACTTTGAATCTAGTGATCACAATGTCATTCACTTCAAAGTAGATTTCTAAAAAGATAGGTCTTTACTGCAGGCTGAGATTGTAAATTGGAGAAAGGCCTATCTGGTTGGTATCAGAAATGATCTGGCAAGTGTTTAATGGGACAGGCTGTTTTCTGGAAAAAGTGTACTTGGTAAGTGGGAGGCCATTAAAAGTGACATTTTGAGAGTACAAAATTTGTCAGAATAAAAGGTAAAGATAACAAGTGTAGGGAAGTCTGGTTTTCAGGAGATATTGAGACACCGGTTAAGAAAAGAAAAGGAGGTGCATAGCAGGTCTTTGTAGGTAGGAACAAATTGGGTGTGCCTATAGAATATAACAAACGCAAGAGAATACTTAAGAAAGAAATCAGGAGGGCTAAAAGAAGGCATGAAGATGGGAACGTGTCTTCGCTGCAAGCTTGTACCACATGGCTTCCAGATTCATTTTCAAACTTCTCAATTTGGACCCTCTGAGGACCCCAGATACTCACATTCAAAGGACAACTTCTCCCACCATGTTCTACGTGGCACGCTTTTCACCACGAGGAGGTACCTGTTGCCTCTATCCCAGTCACTTCCACAGCTCCGGGATAACCTCTTTTGCCACCTGGAGCCGTATGCTTTAATTGCCGGTTCTTCAACTCTTTCATGTCCTGCAAGGATTGGAAGATTGCCTGTAAACAGACTGTAGAACCTGCCATCTCCAATGCCAGCAAGCTCGCACTGTGATCCCTGCTGCGACCTCAACGGTTCTAACGATCACGAGCAGGTTCAAAACTGTGACACCACTGTCGTCAACGTGGGCTTGAATGACCTCGGACACCTTCAAAGTGCCGATTGCTCAACCTCCAACCTAGATTCCAGCCTGGACCTTGACCGACAACACGTCCAGGCCAGGTCTTTGCCTGCTGCCAGTGGAAACCTCGTCACCCCTCCCCCAACAGCAGTCTGCAATCCCGTGTCTCTCAGGTCCCACCACCAGCTCTTGGGTCCTCGGAGACTCCATCTTCCTCTCACCCTTCCTACCCTGCACCACACTCCTCTCTCCTCAGACACTACCATTCCCCTCCCCCCTCTGATCCTAGCTCTCATCCATGCAGGGTCTCCACCATCCTCCCCAATGGCCCCTTCTCCCATCTTCAACCCTCCTCCTCTTCCCGGACGCCCCATTCTGGTCTTCTGCCTGCTCTGGTCCTTTTTATCACTAAATGCTGACAGGACATCAACCATCTCAACTTCAACACTGCTCTCTCCAATTCCAACCTCACTCCTTCTAAACGCACTGCTCTCCACTCTCTCCACACTGATCCTAACTTAGCCATCAAACCTGCAGGTAAGGTGGTGGGAGGGGGTACTGTAAAGTCTGGCATATTGATTTGTACTTGCTGAGGCCCTGTGACAGCTCTCAGACACCTCCTCTTACTTACCCCTTGAACAGGATCCTACTAAGGAGCACCAGACCATTGTTTACCACACCAGTGGAACCCACTGACTTCATCCACTTTGTCTCCAACTTCCACACTGCCCTCAAATATATCTGGTACATTTCTGACACCTGCCTCTCCTTTCTCAGTCTCTCTGTCTCTATCTCAGGAGACAGTTTATCTATTGATGTCTATTATAAACCCATGGACTCTCACAGCTCCCTGAACTATACCTCTTTCCACTGTTACTTGTAAAAATGCTGTCCCCTCTCAATTCCACCATCTCCACTGCATCTGCTCTCAGGATAAGGCTTTTCATTTCAGGACAAAGGAGATGTCCTCCTTCTTCAAAGAAAGGGCTTCCCTTCCTCCACCATCAACACTGCCCTCAACCAGATCTCTTCCATTTCACCCACGTCTGCTGTCACCATCCTCCCACCACCCAACCAGGGATTGCGTTACTCGTGTTGTCACCTACCACTCTACCAGCATCTGCTTCCAACGGGATCCCCCCACCGAGCACATCTTCCCCGCCCCCCCACCCCCACTTTCTGCTTTCCACAGGGATCGTTCTCTATGCAATTCTCTTGTCCTTTCATCCCTCCCATCTGATTTCCCTCCTGGTCCTCATCCTTGCAAGTGGAACAAGTGCTACACATGGCCCTACACCTCCTCCCTCACTACCATTCTGGGCCCCAAACAGTCCTTCCAGGTGAGGTGACACTTCATCTATGAGTCTGCTGGGGTCATATACTGTGTCCGGTGCAACCAGTGTGGCCTCTTGTACATCAGTGAGACCTGATACAGGCTGGGAAACCGCTTCACCGAGCACCTACGCTCCATCCACTAGAAAAAGCGGGATCTCCCAGTGGCCACCCATTTTAATTCCACTTCCCATTCCCATTCTGATATGTCAATCCATGGCCTCCTCCACTGTTGCAATGAGGTGACACTCAGGTTGGAGGAGCAACACCATGTATTCCGTCTGGGTAGCCTCCAACCTGATGGAATGAACATGGATTTCTCAAACTTCCGGTAATGGCCCCCCTTTACCTTTCCCCATCCCCTTTTCCCTCTCTCATCTTACCTCTTTGCCTGCCCATTGCCTTTCTCTGGTCCTCCTCCCCCACTTCTTTCTTCCATGGCCTTCTGTCCTCTCCTATCAGACTCTCCCTTCTCCGGCCTTGTATCGTTTTCACCCAATCAACTTCCCAGCTCTTTACTTCACCCCTCCCACTCTGGTTTCACCTATCACCTAAGTTTCTCCTCTTCCCCCACCCCCACCCCCACCCCCACAACATTTTAACTCTACTCAGCTTTTTTTCTCCAGTCCTGCTGAAGGGTCTCGGCCTGAAACATCGACTGTACGCTTTTCAATAGATGCTGCCTGGTCTGCTGAGATCATCCAGCATTTTGTGTGTGTTGCTTTGATTTCCAGCATCTGCAGAACTTCTCTTGTTTATGAAGCTGCTCTAGCAGACAAGGTGGAGGAGAATCCTATGAGATTCCACAGATATGTTAAGAGCAAAACGATGGCAAGAAGCAAAATTGATCCTCTGGAACATCATTATGAACTCAAAGGAGGTGGGTGAGATTTTGGATAATTATTTTGCATCCATATTTACTCAGGAGATGGAGAGAGTCTACAGAAGTGAGGCAAAACAGCATCAACTTCATTGACCCTATACAGATTACAGAGGAGCAGGTGTTTGCTTTCCTGAGGCAAATTAAGGTGGACAAATTGCCAGGGTCTGACAAAGAGCTCCCTTGGCAGGTGCAGATATTGCTGGGGCCCTAACAGAGATATTTAAATCATCCTTAGTGACAGGTGAGATACCAGAGGATTGGAGGACAGCCGATGTTACTCCGCTGTTTAAGATAGACTCTAAACATAAACCACAAAATTATAGTGCAGTGAGTCTGACATTAGTCTTGGAAAAGTTACTGGACGGTATTCTAAGTGACTGGATTTTTAGTGTTTGGATAGAAATGGATGAATTAAGGATAGTCAGCTTGGCTTTCTGCGTGGTAGATCATGTTCAACCAATCTTGTAGAGTTTTTCAAGAAAGTGGATGATAGCAAGGCTGAGGATGTTGTCTGCATGGACTTTAGCAAGGCATTTGACAAAGTCCTACATGGGAGGTTAGTCAAGAAGGATCAGCTGCTTGCCATTCAAGATGAGGTAGTAAATAGTGTTAGACATTGGCTTTGTGGGAGAAGCCAGAGAGTGGTAGTAGATAGTTGCCTCTCTAACTGGAGGCCTGAGTCAAGTGGAGTGCCGTAGAGATCAGTGCTGGGTTCGTTGGTGTTTGTCATCTACCATATATCACAATCTGGAGGACAATGTGGTTAACTGGATCAGCAAGTCTGCAGATGACACCAAGATTGGGGGTGCAGTGGATAGCAAGGAAGGCTATCATAGCTTGCAGAGGAAGATGATCAGCTGGAAAATGGGCTGAAAAACAGCAAATGAAATTTAATGTAGACAAGTGCAAGGTGTTGTTCTTTGGAAGGACCAAACAGGGTAGGTTTTTTACAGTGATTGGTAAGAGTGTGGTGGAACAAAGGCTTCTGGGAATACAGGTACATAATTCATTGAAAATGGTGTCACAGGTGACATGGTTGTAAAGAAAGCTTTTGACATATTGGCCTTCATAAGTCAAAGTATTGATACAGGAGATGGGATTTTATGTTGAAGTTGTATAAGATGTTGGTAAGGCCTAATTTAGAATATTGTGTGTGATTTTTGGTCACCTACCTGCTGGAAAGGTGTAAATAAGGTTGAAAGAGTACAGAGAAAATTTATAAAGTTGTTGCTAGGTCTGGTTGAGCTGAGTTATAAGGAAAGTTTGAATGGGTTAGGACCTTATTCCTTAGAACATTGGAAACTGACAGTAGATTTGATAGAAGTATACAGAATTATGAGGAGTATGTAGAGGCTGAATGCAAGTAAGCTTTTTCCACTGAGTTTGGGTGAGAGTCCAACCAGAAGTCATGTGCAAAGGCTGAAAGGTGAAAAACTTAAGGGGAATGAGGGTAAACTTCTTCACTCAGAGGGTCATGAGAGTGTGGAGTGAGCTGCCAGCACAAGTGGTGCATGCAAGCTCAATTTCAATGTTTAAGCAAAGTTTGGATACATACATGGATAGTAGGGGTATGGAGGGCTATGGTCCCACTTCCGTTCGATGGGTGTAGGCACTTTAAATGGTTTCAGCATGGGTCATTGTGCTGTACTTTACTATGACTCTATGACATTATTATGCGCGACATACAATGATACAGCCAACTATATTAAATTAAAGTTGCATTTACTGTGGATATGAGAGAAATTATGATGATGATGATTTGGAGCTGAACAAAAAGGGAGCCATGGTAAGTGTAATAGTTAGTGCAACCCTACTGCAGCTTGGGGCGACCCAGAGTTCGGAGTTCAATATCGACACTGCCTGTGTGCATCTGGGTTTCCTCTGGGTGCTCCGGTTTCCTCCCACAGTCCACAAAATACCAGTTAGTAGCTTAATTGGTTATTGTAAATTTTTCTGTGATTAGGCTAATGTTAAATGGGTGGGTTGCTGGCATTTCAGGTCAATGGTCCAGAAGGACCATCTCTGAATAAGAATAAATAAATGAATACTGCAAACCTTTGTGTTTCTCACTGGCTTCTCACTGGCTACTAGGAAAGCACTTGTTCAGAGTATTGATGAAAATTCAGTTTTGCTCATCAGAAGTACTGACAGACGTATTAGGATGAGTGCTGTTGTGTTTTTAGATTGGACATTGAACAAGGGACAAAATGGAGTCTAGAGCAATGACAGTCTTCTCTGGAGATCAGAGACCTGCAGGTGGGGTTGTAGAGAGGGCTGAGAGCAGAGATTGTTTGTGAAAGGAGCGCTGCCTGGGGTAAGAGCACACAGGTGGAGATTCAGCTTTCCAGGCATTCTGGGAGAGCAGCTTGCAGAAAATGCAGTTACTGCTGTAGGTAATATTAAGTATTTGCAGCTGAGTAATAATTTTAAAATAGAAACAAAAGTAGATCTATCTACTCTGTAGTCTGACCGCCCCTTTTGGTACTGTCATAAGCCTATTCATTTGGTCTAGTAGCAAATGTAACTTCTCTCATTAGCTAAAGCTTCGCTAATTCTGCTCTTGGATTTTTATACCATTATTTGCTGCAAGTTATGTATTAATTATTGAAATCTACTGATTACTCATTAACAATTATGTATCTTGGCATTGTTTTCCAATCCACCATAATGAAACCACATCTCAAATCTTCACAGCTTGCTTTGTTTAGAATTAAGACTCTGGTTTCAGCTTGAACTTTAAATTTTTATATAAGAATCTTATCATATGATGATCATTCTTCCCTAACCCCATCTCCACCAAATATAAGACTAATAAATTAATTTTTTTCTCATGCGCTATTTTAATTATAAAATAACTTGTTCTCTCATGGGTTCCCCAACCTAGTGAGCTAGAAAAACATGCATAAAGTTCATTACTTCTACTAACTTCACGCTGTTTCTGGGCATTGTTGGAGAATGATATTTCTTTCCAACTCCTGATTGTCATAGGAACTACGTTAAATGAACTATTATTAAGAGGGGAGTTCTGAGTATATATTCTTATTGTTACTTTGCAGCAATTGATTAGTGATTTAATAAGTGTCCAGATTGTGCCCTTTGCTTTGCATTCAACCGCATAGTTGACTCTCTTAACATCCAATATTCTTATTATTCTGTCTTGAAGGTATTCAGTGACTGAACATCCACCCCCCCCCCCCCCCGAGTAGGGGATTCCAAAGATTTGCAGCCCCTTAAGTGAAGAAATTCTTCTGATTTCTGGCCTGAACTGTTAAACACATTTTGAGAAAGCAATTTTTGGACCTAGATACACCAGGCAGCAAAACAAAATCAAGTCCATGTCCAAATCTCTTCAATGAGATCACCTCTTATTCTTCCAAGCACAGCACAATGAATTTTCACAAACAATCATTCCTTCATACAATAAAGCAGACAACGTAGTTTGTAATTTGGTGAATCAATGTCAAACCAGAGTTTTAAAAAAGCTCAATCTAATTGCTTCACTAACACATCCTCCTCATGTTGAAAACCGGAAAGCTGATTTGTCTTTTCACTGTAGTCAATCTTTGGCATGATGGTTTTATCGATTTGAAGATGAGGATTATTCCTTCTTAAAATTCTGGATGTCAATAAAGACTGTAACTAATATTACAGTAAGTGTTAACATTACATGTAAACTTTAAGTATAATTTTCCATAAAAAACAAACACAACGTTTATATTTGAGAATTTTAAGTAGGAACATTATAACTACACAAATATTTTTTTGACAAAGTTCACTCCTTGCATGTGAAATTTTGTCGGCAAAATTTGTTTTTTTTCGTACATATACATCCAGTGGCCACTTAATTAGATACAGGAGGTCCCTAATAAAATAGCCACTGGGTTTGCAGTTCTACAATACAGACTATTTTGTTCACTATGTCATTATGACTATAGACAATATTTACATTGAGGTAATGCGCACAAAATGCTGGAGGAACTCAGAAGGCTGGGCAGCATCTGTGGAAGAAAGTACAGTTGCCATTTCAGGTTGATAACCTTCGACAGACTGAAGGGTTTCAGCCCAAAACCTCGACTGTACCCTTTTCCACAGATGCTGCCTGCCCTGCTGAGCTCCTCCAACATTTAATGTGTGTTGCATGTACTTCCAGCATCTGCAGATTTTCTCTTGTTTGTGATTTACATTAAGATAACAAATTTTCAATCCTAAACAGTGATGAGAAGTTATAACACAACAAGAAAAGATCAGTCAGACCAAATGCCAACAAGGTGGTCATCAATGTTAATCAATTTGTAGAGCAGCAGTGGATCTGAGTCTATATTGGCACACAAAGGCTTTGATCTGAGTGTTCATACTGCCTGGGGATCATAACTTGTTTTTAATGCCTGTGTCCTTCTTGGCGTATTGGGTAAATGGCTGAATACAACAGGAAGACAGGACAGAGAAGAGAGGACTGCCTGACCTAGCACCTTTTATTTGAATCTGTCCTTCCCAGCAGAAGATTCTGATTTTTCCCCCTGGGGCAGCAGTGCTCACCAGCCATGTCCCAACTGACCAGGGAGATGATCTATCATCCAGGTGGTGTGATCTCCCTGTAGAGTCTTCCTCCACATATGGAACTAGAAGGGACAAAGTTTTGGATAAAGTTTTGCTACAATTTGCAATATTGCGAAGAAGCAGGAGGAACCGCTTTTCAAAATAACCCTGAAAATTTTACTTAAATTAATTAAAATTGATTTACAATAACTCAGTTGTAGCCAGGGTAAGGATGGATGATAAAGTGGAACAAGCAGGATAAGAGCAACAACCTGGCACTCAACGTCAGTAAGACAAAAGAGCTGATTGTGGACTTCAGGAAGGGTAAGAAGAAGGAGCACATACCAATCCTCATAGAGGGATCAGAAGTGGAGAGAGTGAGAAGATTCAAGTTCCTGGATGTCAAGATCTCTGAGGACCTAACCTGGTCCTAACATATCCATGTAGTTATAAAGTAGGCAAGACAGTGGCTATATGTTGTTAGGAGTTTGAAGAAATTTGGCATGTCAACAATACACTCAAAAACTTCTATAGATATACCGTGGAGAGCATTCTGACAGGCTGCATCATTGTCTGGTATGGAGGGGCTACTGCACAGGACTAAAAGAAGCTGCAGAGGGTTGTAAATCTAGTCAGCTCCATCTTGAGTACTAGCCTACAAAGTACCTAGGACATCTTCAGGGAGCGGTGTCTCAGAAAGGCAGCATCCATTATTAAGGACTTCCAGCACCCAGGGCATGCCCTTTTCTCACTATTACCATCAGGTAAGAGATACAGAAGCCTGAAGGAACACACTCAGTGATTCAGGAACAACTTCTTCCCCTTTGCCATCTGATTCCTAAATAGACTTTGAAGCTTTGGACACTACCTCACTTACTTAAAATACAGTATTTCTGCTTTTGCACATTTTTAAAATCTATTCAATATATATAATTGATTTACTTGTTTATTATTGTTTTATTTTCTTTATTTTTTTTCTCTCTCTCTGCTAGATTATGTATTGCATTGAACTGCTGCTGCTAAGTTAACAGATTTCACATCACATGCCGGTGATAATAAACCTGATTCTGATTCTCATTCCTTCACAGACATTGCCTATCAAACTATTCCAGCTATATTTAAACCAGCTATAACAGAGAGGAAGGTGTTTCCCCAAATTATAGCCTCTTCCTATTGCTGTAGTAAATTGTGGTAGAAAATAAGAGGCAAGGTGAAGTCCCTGCTGGAAAGGTCAAGTACAGAGTGGGAATTAATTGCTTCCTCTGCAATGCCTTTCTTACTGTAGCACACTGGCACTGTCCAAAAACTGCCAGAGGAAATTCCAGCACTGTTTTTCAATGAAAGGGCTTTTGTATTCTGAACTTTCTGCATCCACTTCAGGCTCTCTGTTAAATTACTCAAATCTGAAGACTCTACTCCTCTGGATCTCTTGTCAATCATTCAAGACACAATCAATTCTCAGTCTGAATGATTGAAATGTACCTTTCCCTCACAATCTGACATTTCAGCTCTCGGTTATATATTAAAAATGTTTTATAAGGTCTAAAACCAAATAAAACATCTGCAGTGTGAAACAAATAGTGACATTAAGTTTGCAAAATTAACACGGGCTTTCCCACTCCTTGCGACATTTATGTTACTTTGTTTGATTAGTAATGTTGTGTACTTAATATTTCAGTAATTTTTGAGTAATATTGTAAATATATTGTTTGACTGAGAGTTTTTATTGGATATAATTAATTGTGGGTCACACGTAAAAGTAAGTGAATGGCATACATCACTACTCCACCACATCATGAGTGTGCGCTTCACAAAAGTAAAAGCGCAGTGGACGTGCATCTCCCATTTCCCGTGTTTGTCTTTGGATTATTTCTGAAGCTACATAACAAGCAACTCTTATTGTTGTTATAAACTCATCATGCTGCAGTAATTTTGATTTATTTCATTAACAATACTGAGATTTTACTGAATTTACAAAGTCAAGTGTAACTGCCTGAAAACTGATCAGGTAATTGGAATAAGTGCAGATAAAAATTTGTTCATACTATTAGATTGTGCTGGTGGTAATTTCTAGTGGAACTCACACCACTGGGGTAATCAACCAGGCACTTCTGTGCTCGGTTCATGCTAGACATACACCCAATGATATCACTAGTCTTGCACCATGTCTCCTTCCTTGTTGCCACAGATTAGAGCTTCAGGTGGCAAACTTTGCCCTTTGTTGAGCAGCCACAGTACATCTAGGAACACATTGTACTGTACATTTGTGGTTACTTGATGGGAGATATTTCTGACAGTTGTGCCTCTCTGTTTGGCTTCAGACCTTACTGCAGCTTGCTCAGATACTAAAATCCATAGCAGACTAACAATATCTTTCTACAGCATTTAGTTGTTGACATCTTATTCAGTTGGTATAGTACTGGCAGCAATCTATTGTGGGAAGCTTCAACATGTTAATGACTGGACTCACATGGTGCATCAGGGACTTCTACAAACCTTTCAAAGACAGCACATCCTTCATAGACATATCTGTGTTTGCAGCTTAGGTTTTCTAAGGCAGTATATGACATTTCACAAGAAGATCTTCAGCCACTCTCTGGCAACTGGACTGCTCTCTCCAGGGAGGTCAAAGTGATGATAGCCTTCAACTTCTTTATCACAGGACTTTTTCCATACAGTCACAGTCATATACAAGAAAAAGTGAGCATTAGTAGGCTACTTGGTCCTTCAAGCTTGTCCTGTCTTTCAGTACGAGTGTAGCTGATTTATCCTCGACCTCAATTCATTTGATGTGTTAATTCTCCATAGATGTCAGTTACCCCAATCTTTCAAAAACTTCTGTCTCCACTTTAAACACTTCTAATCAGCTAACCACCTCAAACCCCAAGGGTAGAAGGTCCCAGATATTTACCATCCTCAATATTCTCTGCGAGAATAAATTTTTTGTATGCACATCAGTTTTAATTGACCAGTGTCTTAACTTTAAACATATGTCCCATCATTCAAGATACTCTTGACAGCAACCTATCGAGCTCCTTTGGTTATTCTTCCATTCCCCTATTACATCTCTTAGCATGCAACATATGCCAACATCAAATATGCATCAATAGCAATCCCTCTTACTCACACTTGGTCCATGGCCTTCTAATGCAAGTTCATCTAGATACTTGTGAAATGATAGCAGACCACAAATTAACCAATCTCATTTTGTCTTTTTATTCACTGCACCGGCCTTAAAGGACATTACAGTGTGTCATTGTCCCTAGTACAGATAATGAGACTCTTTCCACCTTAATTATCTTTAAGATCAACATAAGGGACTGCAGCTACTGGAATCTGGAGCAACAATCAAACTGCTGGAGAAACTCAGTGGGTTGAGCAGCAACGGTGGTGGGCATGTGGGGGGCGTGAATGAATTGCCAGTGTTTTGAGTGGAAAACCTATATTTAGAGCTTTACACTATAAAGAAGGTGAGATAGCAGCTATATTTCATTAGGAGTTTGAGGAGATTTAGTTTGCCAATCAAAACACTTGAAAACTTCTACAGATGTACTGTGGAGAGCACTCTGACAGGCTGCATCACTGTCTGGTATGGGGTGGGGAGTGCTACTGTACAGGATCAAAAGAACCTGCAGAAAGTAGTAAAATTAGTCAGCTCCATCTTGGCTACTAGCCTGCATAGTATCCAAGATATCTTCAAGGAGTGATGCCTCAGAAAGGCAGCGTCCATTATAAAGGACCCCCATCACCCAGGACATGCCCCCACTGCTACTGTCAGGGAGGAGATACAGAAGCCTAAAGGCACATACTCAACAATTCAGGAAGAGCTTCTTCCCCTCCGCCATCTGATTTCTAAATGGACAATGAACCAATGAACACTACCTCACTTCTTTTTTATTTTTGCACTGCTGTTTTTAAATACAGCTATTTAATATACGTACAAACGTGCGCGTGCGCACGCGCGCACACACACACACACACACACACACACACACACACACACACAAAGTAATTCTTTTTTTCCTTAGTTACATATGCTGGTGATATTAAACCTGATTCTGATTTGGAAAGGGGAGGTATCCAGTAATAAAGAGAGAGGGAGATAAAGACTGACAGAGGCTAGTAAGTAACCAGTGGACAGAGGAGAAGTGAAGGAGCTGCCCATTATCCTTCGTCCTCCCCAGTCTAACAATGACCTCAGGCCCTTCTCTCACCACTGCCCCTCCCCATTTTATACTGACTATCCTCCCTGCTCTAGGTCCTGATCTGCAACATTGACAATTCCTCTGCTCCCATGGATGCTGCTCGACAGCCTGAGTTTGTCCCAAGGATAGCTTATTGTTCAGCTTCACCACCAACCAGCTACAAGAGCCCATTATATTCCACCTTTGCAAGAACACCCAGACAACTCTTAACACATGCCTGAAGGAATCACTAATTAATTGGCTCTTTTTCAGTGGTGGGTAGTACATCCTGATATTCCTTTAGAAGATGTGGTTTACTTATACCTTGTTTGATTTACTGAGGGTCCTCCCACATGTAGGAGCTGTCTGGAGATACCTCGTGACAGGGTCTTCCAATGACTGATAGAAAACCAGAAATTATACGGATACTGAGGAGGTAGACGATAGACAATAGACAATAGGTGCAGGAGTAGGCTATTTGTCCTTACCAGCCAGCACCATCATTCAATGTGATCATGGCTGATCATCCACAATCAGTACCCCGTTCCTGCCCTCTCCACATATCCCTTGACTCCACTGTCTTTAAGAGCTCTATCTAACTCTTTCTTGAAAGCATCCAGAGAAATGGCCTCCACTGCCTTCTGAGGCAGAGCATTCTATAGATCCACAACTCTCTGGGTGAAAAAGTTTTTCCTGAACTCCATTCGAAATGGCCTACCCCTTATTCTTAAACTGTGGCCTCTGGTTCTGGACTCCCCCAACATCAGGAACATGTTTCCTGCCTCAAGCGTGTTCAATTCCTTAATAATCTTATATCTTTCAATCAGATCTCCTCTCATCCTTCTAAATTCCAGTGTATACAAGCCCAGTCGCTTGAGGAGTGTCTGTGGAGAGAAATACAGGTTAATGTTTCAAGGCAATGATCCTTCTTCATTCTCCTGTTCAGCCAGCACATCAACATTATCTAGGATTATCCTAGCAGCATGGGATCAGGGATATAATATTCTGCACCGGTTGCAATGTAAACTGTTCTGCTCCATATAATCTGGAACAATGGTGAGCTGTCATTTAACACAGACTTTACTCTCAGAAGGGGCAGAATAGCTACTACTATTTCTTTTCTATAAGTTCTTCTGTGACTAAACAAACATTATGCCTACCATCTTAGACATATTTGCTGAGAAACTGCAACTTTTGGCACACAAAATATATGCTACATAGAATTAGGATCAGAATCAGGTTGATCAGCATTGACTTAGAAAACACAAAATTGATGCAGCAGCATAGTGCAGACAGAAAAAATATTATAAATTGCAAAATAAGTGGTGTCAAAAACCACCAGGGTAGTTTTCAGGGGTTTAGAAATCTGATGGTGGAGGGGAAGAAGTTGTTCCTCAGTCATTGAGTGTGTGTCATGTACCTCCTCCCTGATGGTAGTAACAAGAAGAGGGCATGTCCTGGATGGTGAGGTTTCATTGTGAGTAAGTTGCCTCCTTCAGGCACCACCTCTTGACGATGTCCTCAGTGGTGGAGCTGGCAGAGTCTACAAGCCTCGGCAGCAGCATGTAAATCTGTGCACCAGAGGCTCTGCAGCAGGCCATGATGCAATTAGTCAGAATGCTCTCCACTGTACATCTATAGAGGTTTGCAACCAAGCACTCTGCACTGTCATTTGCCTTCCTATAATAGTGCCGTGTGATTCTGCACTCCTCACCAGTACACAGAACTTTTGTCCTGACATTTTTTTCCTGGTGATGAAAGTGCCAGGTCTTGTGTTGCTGTTGTCTGGCTGCCCAGGGGAGCTGGGCATTGGGAGCTGACTCTCAGCTTAGGCAGGTGTGCAGCAGCATGAAGAGCACAATGACGCTGGGTGAACTGCTGGCCTGTGTTTATGTGCTGTTCAGCTAGAAAGTGAACATACCTTGGACCATTTTGTACTATTTTTTTGTGTGGAGGATTTGATTATGCTAGCTCTGAGTGTGTGTTTGGAGCAAGGTACAAATAATATTAAGACTGCAGGCATAATGCTTGTTATGCCTAATAGAGCTGCTTGGTGGGGGGGGGGGGAAACAGCAGCTGACTACCCTCACTTTACAAAGATAAGCCTATACTAAGTGGCACTTCACCACTGTTCTGGAACATATGGAGTTTAACAAGTCCACATTGTGACTGGTGCAAAACATTATGTTCCTGCTCAGCCAGCACATTTTGTTAGATATTAATTCTGATGTGCTGCACAAGGAGTACTATCAGCACTTTGCTTCAGGCACCAGGAAAACCATCAGTCTTTCAGTGAGTTCAGACTGCTTGCCAAAAAATGTTTCTGCATGAGGAGATCTATTAACAGGCGTCATGTGAGCGAATATTTATAGAAGATCAGAAAGTGCTGACCTTAAGCCGAGGAAATGCCACAATTCACCATTTTTGCAGCTGATTAACTTACTGATATTTTGCTGAGAAATGTCTTTAAAAAATGGGGCATGCCTTTGGTAATAATACGTTAAAAAAACCAAGTCATTCATCTGTTTTCCTTCATGGTATTTGGTGCCTGTCAATGATTTTCTAGAGAAGATTGTAGATGATGTAATTCCAACAGTAATTATTATTCCAATACCTTCTATTTCGTTACTTATTATCTATATATTTGAAGATATTCCTTAGCATTCAGGAATCATTAAATTGCCACTTTGAAAAGTTTATGACTTATTTGGAATTTACTTCCTGCAAATTTTAGTTTAAACACTGATAATTCTGAAACTATTTACAGTATACCATATCCCTGCATTTTATGGGGCAGTGTAGAAGGTACAAGGGAAAAATCTGGGCATTGTGAAGGCACAAAGGCCTTACTGACAAAACAGCTCATCATTCTTACTCCATTTGTCAGTGAGCAACCAAATAAATGTGGTGATAAACAGAAGGAAGGAAAAATTCAAGGTGGGCAGACTGGTCAGACTCAGGCCTGTGGGATAGAGCCCAGTGGATAAAGAGGTTTAAGTTTCAGGAATATAGCTTGTCACATCCAGGAGAAAAACGCTACGGACAATGGATTGTGGGTCCTACACCATCACAACATGATGAAGGCTTGCAATTAATACCCAGATGCACATCAGATTCCAGGCCAAGAGTGCTGGCCCATCAGAGCTGGGTGGAAGGTGTGTGGTCAGAAGTGGTAGAGAGAATCCAGATATGGTCATTGAGTAGAACATCGGAAGCAGAGACAGAGGCAGGATAGTCTTCAGATCATAAAGAAGCTCAGTCAACAATTGAGTCAGAGGTCTGAGTGTGGCTGAATGCTCCAGTTTAATATTCCTGCCTCCACTGGGTTTATTGAACTTGACATAGTAGAAGCCCGAGGTGTCAAAATCATTCCCATGATCTGTCTATTTATATATTAAAGTAAATTTGATTCTGCTCATTAGATATCTCCTAAAAAAGTAATACAAAATAGCCAAATGCATTAAAGAACATTGTAATGGTAATTTTGTCTTACCTCAAGAGTATATGGAATATTTTGACGTTTCTGTGCAATTAATCTCTATCACTGAAATTAATGCCTTAAAAGTGTTGGTGCATGTTATTTTAAACAGCTTAATACTTATTGGTAATAAAAGGAGAATAATTATTAGTCATGATTTTTCTGAGAAAGTGCATTGCAAAAGCAATAATTAAAGTATTATTTCAATTTCAATCTCAAAATCTTGTTCATTTGTATAAAGCTCCTGCAATAAAATATATTAATTATATTAAATAAAAATACAGCTACTGTAAACTAAAAAGGAAAATAATTGTTGAGAAAATCTTAAACGAAGACCAACCGTTGTACTAATGCTTAACCATCATGAGAAAGTTGTTCAGCTGGCTGTCAAAGAGCTAAGCAGTTACATCAACAGGGTTTGTTGCAGTTTGGCACAATTTTGCAGTAACTACTGACTACATCACCTTAACACATCATAATTTGAAACTCAGCAAATCAAGCATCATTGATGGAGGGAGATTAACACTGAAAGTTTCAGGCCATGGACCTAATGAAGACTGGAAAGGCCAGAATAACGTGAGGGAGAGGAAAATATGCTAGCTGGCAGGTGATAGGTGAAACCAGATGAGAGGGGAGCTGGGTGGGTTGGTGATAGATGGAAAATAAAGTAAGAAGCTGGCAGGTGATAGGTGGAAAGCAGTAAAGAGCTGAAGAAGAAGGAATCTGATAGGAGAGGACAGTGGGCCGTTAAAATAAGGAAGAAGGGGGAGATAATGGACAGGGAAGGAAAGGAAATGAGTGAAAGGGGAGCCATATTGGGGAATGGAAAAAGAGAGAAGGGGGAATAGGAAAAATTATTGGAAGCTAGAGAAGTTGATGTTCGGTATTTTGCTTAATCTGGTTTCTGCCTCCTTCCTTTCCAGTCCTGATCTGAAAATGGGTCTCAGCTTGAAATTCTCCTCCATTTAAGCTGCCTGACTTGCTGAATTCCTTCAGCATTCTGTGTATTAATTAATTTTCTCATAGCTTCATCATCGATCTGACGAACCTTCGAGTACTTAACCACGTGGTGATATTCATAGATCCTTATTTTATTCTGAGTTGATTCCTCTATTGTTTTGTTGAAAAACAGCTACAAGTATATGTGGAGATCTGTACCTCTGACGACAGTATAATGGACACAATAGAAATTAGGTGAGTCTTAGTAAACAAGGTAATAAACAGACTGCAGCGGGGACCATTAACTCATCTCATCCATTACACAAGGCTCGTTGTTGCAGAAATGAGGTGACAGGCTCAAAAAAAAAGATGCATTCTTCAAAACTGATTCCAAAGTTTTAATAAGCCATGAAAGAAGATTTAATAACCCCCAACAATCAGTTTTTTTTTTCTGTAAAACTAAGTAGGTCATCAAGTTTGCAGAGCAGGGTTCTGAATAAGATAGAAAAGGTTATTTTTCAAGATGCAATCACTGGAATAGTGACCCAGGAGAATTTGGGTGCTTTATACCTGCACAGCTCAACAAACTGATTATTCTTCACAATCAGTGTGCACTATTATGATGTATGAACTAAAAATGGAACCTCAAACCCAGCCATCTTTTTAATGTTAGTTTCATGTAATAGCTTTATAAAATGAGTTCTTAACCAAAGCAATGGATTATTCCTCGTTACATTTTCAGTGACAATAATGACAGTCATTAATTTCCTTGTGCAGTTATCGTCACACACCCCAGGCTCCCATTGTATCATTAGCCAGAGCCGGAGCTGACAGTTCTCAACAGACTTGAAAATGAGTAAAGTAGATCTTATAATGGGTGCATTCTAATCCAAAACCTGTGAGACTGATTTTTTTTTAAGGTGTTTATTCTTCTAAATCTAGCTGTATTCCCCGGTGATAAGCCCATAGGCTGGATGAGCTAAACCATGTTGAACTTGGCTTGTTGTCAAGGTTGCTTCCAATCCCCATCCCCCACAGTCTCCCCATTAACCTAGTGAGCATATGTGGATCCTGGAATCAGGCACGGGCAGGTGAGGCCTCAACAGAGAGCAGCTCTCAAATGGTATACTGCTCAGTCTATGCCCTTGGACAACTCAGGAGGCTTTAATTTTAAACAGGAGCAAGGCTGGGGGTGGAACTCACTGCCTACCAAAGGTTGAGGCTTCATAAAACTGCCTAAATTTCTCTGATATGTAGAGGCACAGAAAGCTATTGATACATATTTAAGTAATTAAAGACGTCAATCATTCTTAAAAAGATAGCATCATGAAAATGCATTAAAGCATCAATGAAATCAAAAACATTTAACTGAAGTAAAATGTATGAGAAGATAAATAACTGAATTTACTTTTCAGTTTCTAACCTCCTGTTTGGAGCGCCCATACAAATGAATGGGAATTCGAATCTATGCCAGCTCTGAGTAATCCCATTACTCCACTTCCCGGCGACCTATCCTCTTGAACATGCCCATCAGCTCTCCCCAAATATTTTTTTCACGCACTTACCACAGTGGTGAATTTACAACAGCCAATTTAGCCTACCAGCTGTTGTGTATTTAATGTTTCAGCAATACTTGAGTAATCTTGTTTATGTATTGGTTGACTAAGCCTCCTTGTCCGCTTAAAAAATTCATTATGAGTTATATACATAAATACATGGATTGCACATGTCATCATGCTGTCGTGTAATATGGGCGCACCTCACTTCAAGCAAACCCGAAATTCAAACCGCATTTCAGACTCCCGTGTCTTTTTTAAAAATTAATTTAGTGTTTTGAATTTACAAAACAAAACGCCAATCAGCAAGTCTTTGGGAAATGGGAGAAAAACACAATACCTGGAGGAAGCCCAAGTGATCACAGGGAAAAAAATGCCACAAATTGCAAGAAGAGAATGGTTTAAACTTTCAATCTGATCCCTTAAATCATGATGGTCATAAACTTTTTGAATTTCCATGGTTGTAAAACCCTCTGAACCCTTCAGTTAGATGACTACTTTGTATTCACTCCCAAGTAACCATCATGCTGCATTTAACAGTTATACCAATCAGACTTGACGGTACACTGGTTGCAAAGCAATTTTATGGCTAATTTATTATGCAACAGGCACAAGGCTCTGAATAATTAATCAGTTCAGTTTAAAGGTTAAGGAGATCAGCAATTTTATTGCCAATAGTTTGCACCAGGTTGGCATTCTGACTTTGAGAATAATGATCGACAAAAAAAATACAAATAAAATTTCAAACAGACGCAGACTTCAAACCATTGTCACTTTATTGCATTTTTGATTTTAGTTCTTTCTTGGTGTCAATTAAACTCAGAATTTTGAGATATTTGATGTATTGCTTTTCTGCATATTTATAATATGTAATGTGCCTCTGAAGTAAGCACTATTTTCAAAGAATTAAATAGACACATGTCAAATGCATATGAAATGATAGACTGCTGCTTTAGAAACACATAAATGTATGATTGATAATGGAGCATAAAAGGCATAATGATGCTTTAGCCAAAAGTTAGCAAAGTTTCATTATCTTAATAGTGCTGGAAGACAGAGGGAATTCTAAATGTTGACCCTGAAATCATGTTCAAGTTCAATCCCCTGAATCCAGCCAAACGAGTTTTCTCCACTGTCAAGGTGCAAAACAGTACCAACAGTCATACATAGCACAAGGCATATTTTGCACATATAATTACGATAGCAGTAAACGTACAGTCACACAGAAAAATGATAATAGAGCCCAAATTGCTGAGTATCATATCCTGCAGACTGATGGTGCATAGGATGTTGTTGGCAAGAACAAGTCTGCAGTAATCCAAACATCCCTCTTTAGTGCAACAGCAGAGGAACACAATCCAGCTTGTCTTCCACTGAGCGGACACTGGAGAGCAGCACTGATGGGAGGACCCAGCCCCCAACCCAGTATGGACGCCTGCCATTCCACATCGCCTCTAGCGTCTCTTCCCCTGGCAGCTGCAACAGGTAGCTCTGTGGCATGAGGGCCTAGTCCACGTGACAACCGAGGCCACACAGATCCCCCGCCATCAGTCTCACCAGTGAACCAGTATTCTACATCAGCAATGTCCTACTGGGTGTTGCAATCACAGGAAGAACGTCCACCATAATCACTCGTACCATTTGTTAGACCGTGCAAAGACTCTCATACCTTTCTGAAGCAGGCAGCTACATGGTCCACAATAAGTCTATCTCTATCTCTTCTGCTATCGAGCAGCTCGCTGATGGGGTCGACCTGCAGTACTTGATGTTCTTAATGTCCCATAGTGTCCTATGATTGTAAAAAAAACTGTAAAGGATGAACAATTACACCTTTGGGCCTGGCGAGGCTGATGCAACCATGTGCACTGCCATCTAATAAAGTAACATCATAACATGTTTAGAGCATTCTTTATGAAGAATCAAAAGAACTGTATATTAGATATACTTAAGGGCTGGAGACCGTGATACTCTGGCCAGATCAACACTAACCGGAGACCTCTGGAATGACCCATTTGGAATGAGCAGCTTGAGTGGAGGTCACTCAATTTGAATGACCCAAGCAGCTGGCCACACTGCTGGATGCACTGTAGGCACCTGCCTTTCTCTGAAGGCTTGTTAAATATATAACAGTATAAATAACGTTTGCAGCACAGCAAACATTGAAAGGGTTACATTTCATCCATCAGACCAGCATTGTGACCTATGTGATGCTCAACATTCCAATGCCATCAATTGTTTCCAAAGGCCCCAGATTTGCTCTCGAAGATTGGTAATTAAACGTTCCTTTTTTCATTTCAGCTTTGTTCCCATTAATCATGCTAAATTGTACACTAGTCCATAAGAAAGATTTGCAAAAAAGGTTGAAATCACCCGTAAAGTGATCAAATGGAACAATTCCAGGAAAAAATATCATTATCCATAGAGGCAGCTGTACAACTGGTGCTCTAAAAATTCAGAATGAGAGAAATGCTCTGTAGACACACAGTTTGGCTTACATATTGACTTGTGTAACATTAGCGCTTCAGCATCCATGGTTGACCCTGACTGATGGAGGCCTCGGTCCCACAATTCAAACATCCCTTCCAGAGAGAGCAATGATGTACTTGTACTTCTCTCAACCTAATATTGTATTTGTTGCTCGTGATTGTGTTACCAACAGTCCCATAAAGTATGGGTCTCCCCATGTTTAAAATTAATTGTCCTCTCCAAAATCAATACCGGACAGCCCCTTTTTGCACTTAAAATTTATATGACTGAGGTCCAAGACATTGAGCACAGACCAGGTCCCTGAGACAATGGTCCAGGATGCCCTGTTTGGCAATGACACGACGAGCTCACCACGGACCTCTAAAAATATTGTACCTCTACTTGTATGATCCTCATAACCAGAATAAGACAAGTATTTATTAATTTATGTCTGTCTGAAAAATCACTGAGATAATTCAAATGATTTGAATTGCCTTAGTTCAGGGCTCTTGTAAAATCTAAATAGTTTTCATAAAGTATAAAGTATTTTAATAGTTTTTGTTTTCCAAGTTTTAAGTGCCTTAAAAACAGTGGACATCTTTGATACTCCTGCTGACTGTGGGTCTGAACTTGCTGGCTTCTAGGCACCTTTGGCTGTCTTTGTTTTTGGATGGTGCTCTTTTGTGCCCCACATCAGTGAGCAAAGTTCTTATTTTCACAAGTACGTACTGTATATCAATCATTTGCAAGCATTTACTTTAAAGTTTAGTCCAAGAGCCATGGATTAATAGGAAGTATAAGTGGTTTAACTTTGAAAGCAACAGAAAACACTTCGTTACTTTAATGAGTTTTTCCAGCACTCAATGATATGGCAAGCATGATAATGCTTATATTGATTTTCTGTCCTGGTGAAACTAGCAAGAGCTTCGCATAGACAGGAAGGGCGTAGGGCTGGTGTGCCAGTGTCAAAATTTGTCCTGGTTCAGTAGTGCTAATATTACATACAAAACAGCAACTCCGTGTTGCAGTTTGCACTTTCCCAGGTGTAGGAGAGCATCCCGAGGGATGAAGTGAAGCTTGATGCAGCCACTATAATGTGTTTGTGGGGAATGCCTTCAATGGGCACTCTGTAACTGGGTAAAGTGCAACAGTCACTCAAGCACTTCATGCTTGTGTTGTTAAAGGAGGAAACATATGTGCCATTTGATGCACCATCAATAACTCTTGGAGATGTGAGGTGAGATATAGGCTTTTATTGGCTGAAAGAAAGAACAAGCAGCAATTGACCACCACACCACATCCTGGAGACTGAGGCTGGGGCTGTGTCTCCAATCGCCTTTATACCGGGGTCCATGGGAGGAGCCACAGGAGCAGTCAGTGGGGGGGGGGGGGCATGTCCAGACAGGTAGTTCACCACACCATTAATGAATAGTAAGAGGATATATTGAATTGATGATACAACAGCTCTAGAGAAAGACATGTTCCAAATCTATGTTTTATGAATCAGGCATATTGTTTATAATCCGCAATATCTCCAACGTCAATAAAATTGGCTCTTGCTAGAGGTAAATCAAATAACCCCTTTAGCAGTGAACTTAAGAATTCAGCTACAAATATCAGGAAAAAAATTCTGTTTGCTTAAAATTTAATGAGCCATCAGTCATCTTGCTTTACCTTTAGTATTAGGTTTCAGAAGCCTGTAAAGCTGGTACGTTCATAATAGATTTGAAAATTAGTTTACACTACATATAAAAGTAATCAGTACATTTTAGAGATATAATTGCAATGCTTCATGCAATGGAGGAAGCAGGGTGAGAGAATAACATGCACAAACCAGAATGCAGCTCAGGCACGTAGTCATTTTACCAAATTTATCCTCTCTCCTCCAAACCCAAACACTCCGCAATGTTAACATTTCCTTTTCTTTTCTTCCAAATGATAGACCGTGACTGATGAGTTGCGGAAGACAAACCACTTTGGCAAAATTGGCAGTGTCCGGTCAACTGCTGGATATAAGCCTGGCTAAGTCTCCAGCAATGTAGGAGTAAATTAGATGGGATTATAACAGGGTTTTTCTTTGCTACCTACCCCTTTCTAGGTTGAAATTTAACTCCTGCTGAATTTTGCAGAGTGCGCAGTACTTTGCCTTTCATTTCTTGACTGCCTGTGTGCACTGCAGTTGAACTAACATTGCAGTAGCTGGTAAAAAATATAATTACGCTGCTGCCTGACCTGCTGAGACCCTCCATGCATTTTGTGAGTGTTGCTTCGAATTTCCAACATCCGCAGGCTTTCTCATGTTTATAATTATATTCTTTTTAAGCCCACCTCCCCTGCTAGAGCAATGGCTACCAGCAGCAGCTCACCAGGGTCCTCTGTACTGGGCCCGTCTCTCACAGCATGGTGTAGCCCATCTACATGTCTTCTAGGTGAGGGTCCTTCCTCTCCCAAGGATGAGGTCTTTGGAGCCTATGCTGGCATTTCTGCAGCACTGTATTGTTACGGGATGGGTATGTTAGCCCAAAGTCCAACCCTCCTGCTTTCACAGCAGGGCTTGTAACACCCATGACAGAGTATAATTACATACTGGTCACAATTTAATGTCCAGTTCAACAATATACTAGACAGTCAGAAACACAGGAGATTCTGCAGATGTTGGAAATCCAGAGCACTACAGACAAAATGCCGGATGAAGTCAGCAGGACAGGCAGCGTTGATGAAATTGAAAAAAAAACAGTCAATGTTTTAGGCTGAGGTTCTTCTTCAGGACTGGAAAGGAAGGAGGAAGATGCCAGAGTACAAAAGTGGGGGGAGTAGGAGGAGGACAAGATAGGAAGTGAGAGGTGAAGCTAGGTGGATGGGGGAGAGGGATGAAGAAAGAAGCTGGGAGGGGATAGGTGGAAAAGATAAAGGGCAGGAGAAGAAGGAATCTGATGGGATAGAAGACTGGACCATGGAAGAAGAGGAAGGAGGAGTGGCACCAGGAGAGGTGATAGGTAGGTGAGGAGAAGTAAGAGGCCACAGTGGGGAATTGAAGAAGAAGGGAGGGGTAGGGGAAAAATTACTGGAAGTTGGTCAATGTTCATGCCATCAGGTTGGAAGCTATCTGAAAGAGGTATGAGGTGTTGCTCCTCCACCCTGAGGGTGGCTTCATCATGGCAGAAGAGGTCTCCACGGACTAACAAGTCAGAAGAAGAAATGCATTGGAATTAAAATGGTTGGCCACCAGGAAATTCTACTTTTTACAGATGGAGTGGAGAGGTTCTACAAAACAACTCCCCAATCTATGTTGTGTCTCATCAATGTAGAGGAGGCCACATTCAAAGCACCATATACAATAGACAACCCAACAGATTCACGGGTGAAGAGTTACCTCCCCTGAAAGGACTGTTTAGGGCCCTGAGTTGAGGTGATGGAGGAGGCGAATGGGCAGGTGTAGCACTTGTGCTATTTGTTTGGATAAGTGGCAAGAGGGAGATCAGGGGGGAGGAACATGGACAAAGGAATCATGGAGTGAGCGATCTCTGCAGAAATCAGAGAGTGGTGGGAATAAAAGATGCCTCTGGTGGTAGGGTCCTGTTGACGATGGTGGAAGTTGTGCAGAACAATTTTCTGGATGTGGAGGCTCATGGGGTGGGGTAGATGAGGACTAGAGGAACTCTATCTTGGATCAGGTGGCAGATAGGTGGGGACAGCATGAATGTATGGGCAACAGAGGAGATGTGAAAGATGGCAGGATCAACAGTAAAGGAAAGGAAAACCAGTTATTTTTGAAGAAGGAGGACGCCTCTGATATCCTGGAAAGGAAAGACTCCTGGGAACAGCTACAACGGAAAGGAAAGAACTAAAAAAAGAAAATGGTTGCTATTAGTTGGGAGAAGGTTGTTGGGAAGCTAAAGAGTCTGAAAATAGATGAGTCACCTGGACCAGATTGACTACACCCCAGGGCTCTGAAAGCGTTAGCTGAAGAGATTGCAGAGAGATTAGTAATGATCTGTCGAGAATCACTAGATTGTGGAATGTTTCCGAAAGGCTGTAAAATTGCACATTTCACTCCACAATTTAAGAAGGGATGGAGGCAGAAGGATAGAAATTATAGGCCAGTTTGACTGACCTCAGTGGTTAGGAAGATGTTGGAGTCGATTGTTAAGGATGCAGTTTTAGGGTACTTGGAGGCACATGATAAAATAGGTCGAAGTCAGCATAGTTTCCCTAAAGGAATATCTTGCCTGACTAATTTATTGGAATTCTCTGAGGAAATAACAGGCAGGATAGACAAACGAGAATCAATGGATGTTGTGTACTTAGATTTTCAGAGCGCCTTTGACAAGGTGCTGCACATGAGGCTGCTTAACAAGATAAGAGCCCATGGTATTACAAGAAAGAAACTTGCATGAATTGAGCATTGACTGATTGGCAGGAGGCAAAGAGTGGGAATAAAAGGTACCTTTTCTGATTGGCTGTTGGTGACTAGTTGTGTTCCATAGGGGTCGGTGTTGGAACCGCTTCTTTTTACATTGTATGTGGCCAAGTTTATGGATGAAGATAGGTGGAGGGGCAAGTAGTGTTGAGGAAATAGGGAGGCTGCAGAATGAATTAAACAGATTAGGAGAATGGGCAAAGAAGTGGCAAATGAAGTACAGTGTCATGAAGTGTATGGTTATGTACTTTGGTAGAAGGAACAAAATCATAGATTATTTTCTAACTGTGGAGAAAATTCAAAGGGACTTATGAGTCCTTGTGCAGGATTCCCCATATTCTAGGGTCGAGAGGTTAACTTGCAGGTTGAGTCGGTGGTGAGGAAGGCAAGTGCAGTGTTAGCATTCATTTGAAGAGGACTAGAACATAAAAACAAGAATGTAATGCTGAAGCTTTACAAGGTGCTGGTGAAAGCTCATTTGGAGTATTGTGAGCAGTTTTTTGGCTCCTTATCTAAGAAAATATGTGCTGACATTGGAGAGGGTTCAAAGGAGGTTCATTAAATTGATTCTGGAATGAAAGCCTTATCATATAAGGAATGTTTGATGGCTCTGGGCCTTGCTGAAATTTAGAAAAATGAAGGAAGGGGGGAATCTCATTGAACTCTGTCAAATGTTGAAAGGCCTAAATAGAGCGGATGTGGGGAAAAGTTTCCTATCATGAGGTATTCTGTGATCAGATGGCACAAACTCAGAATAGAGGATGTCCATTTAAAACAGAGATAAGGAATAATTTACTTAGCCAGAGACTGGTGAATCTGTGGAATTAGTTGCCACAGGCGGCTGTGGAGGCCAGGCCATTGGATAAGTTTAAGGTACGGGTTATTCTTGATAAGTCAAGGAGTGAAAGTTATGGGGAGAAGGCAAGAGAATGAGGTTGAGAGGGAAATAGATCAGCCAAGATCAAATGGCAGAGCTGACTCGATGGGTTAAATGGCCTAATTCCACTCTTATGTCCTATGGTCTTTTACAGAAGACATGGTTGGAAGACATATAGTCAAGATCGCCATGGGAATTGGTAGGTTTATAAACGATATCAGTAGACAGAGAGATTGAGAAAGGGGAAAGAGGTGTCAGAAATAGACCAAGTGAAGTTAAGTGCAGGGTAGAAGTTGGATACAAAGATGATGAAATTGATGAGCTCAGTATAGGCGCATGAAGCTACACTAATGCAATCACATTACCAGGGAAAGCTTGGGACTTGGACTGTTCCACAAAGTCAATGAAAATCCAGGGCCAATGCTACACCTTGAGTTTGGGGAAAGTTGGAGGAGCCAAAAGAGAAATTGTTGAGGATGAGGAGCAGTTTCACCAGGTGGAGGAGGATGGTGTCTGGGATCCTTGGTGGGTCCAAACTGGAAGGCATGAAGGCATAGCTGGAAGCCATGTGAATAAGATGGTGGTGAAGGTGTTCCCAGGAAGGATATGTGGCTATGGTAGCGGGTCTGGGTAAGTACGTGCTCAAAGAGTCAGAGGACAGTGGTGATCACAAGAGTGAGAGCAGTGGGAGACGGTCTCACTGGATTCCCACCGAAGAGATGATTTAATCTTCTTCAGGGTAGGCATCCCTCAAAGTGACTTCACAGTGGAGCAGTAAATCATTAACACAAAAGATTCTGCAGATGCTGGAAATGCAGAGTAACACACACAAAATGTTGGAGGAAATCAGCAGGCCAGGCAGCATCTATCGAAATGAAAATAAACAGTCAATATTTTGGGACGAGATCTTTTATCAGGACTGGAAAGGAAGGTGGAAGATGTCGGAACAAGTTCATGCCATCAGGTTGGAAGCTACCTGAAAGGAATATGAGGTGTTGCACCTCCAACTGAGAGTGGTTTCATCATGGGAGAAGAGGAGTCCATGGAGTAAGATGTCAGGATAGGAAATGGATAGGAATTAACATAGTTGGCCACCAGGAAATCCTGTTTCTTGTGGAAGGAGCAGACTTGCTCAACAGAGTGGACTTCTAATCTACATCGGTCTCACCAATGTAGAGGAGGCCTCATCAGGAGCACCAGATGCAGTTAGATAACCCTAACAGCTTTGTAGATGAAGCACTGCCTCACCTGGAAGGACTGTTTGGGCCTGAACAGAGCTAAGGGAGCAGGTGTAGCATAGCTTGCCACTGCTCCTGACCTCTTCCACCCAACCTTCCATGAACACCCCACCCCAACTCTACTCCACCTCTGATCCCAGCTTTAATCTCCTGTGTTTCTTCACCATTCCCCAGAGTCGGACATTTCTGTCCTCAGCAAATGCCTTTCTTTTGTCCCCCTTCACCAGCAGTCTCAGTGAGTTACGCACCTGTCATGATGCTGAGCTCTTCTTCCGTCGCCTCTGTCTCCAAGTCCTCTTCCTTGGCAAGGAATTTTGATTCTGCACCAATCACCCCTTCCCCTCTTCTTGGACAATCCACACTGGTTTTCTACCTGCTCCAGATCTTTTCATCTCTAATTGCTAATGAGACATCTACCTGTTTGACTTCAGCAATCCTCTGTTCTCTGTGAACCCTACTCCCTCTGAACACACTGCCCTCCATTTTCTCTGAACCAATCTCAACCTCACCATCAAACTCATACCTTGACTCCATTTTATCCCCCTTGGCTCAGTCCCTTCCCACCTACTGCTGCACCACTTCACATACTCTCAATCTCCTGAACAACTTTCAGTTCCCTGGCCCTGGCCATTATCATTTCACAACGGATGTTCAGTGCCTATACACTTCTATTCCCTTATGAAAAAGGCCTTAGCTCTCCCCTTCTTTCTTGTCAAAAGATCCAACCAGTTCCCCTCCAACACTACCCTCCCCTGTCTGCAGATGTCTGTGTGTCGTGGCTTCACCTATCACCTTTCCAGCTCATTTTCCTTCCCCCTCTTCATCATCTTTCCCCCTCCTTTTCCAACCATGATGAAAGGTCTCGGCCTGAAACATTTGTTTCCATAGATACTGCTAATCTAGAATTTAGTCGATTCTCACTTTGCTACTTCATTTAAATTATTAAACTATTTGTTCATTTTATTGTGCTAACCATCTTTAAGCTATAAGGAACTATCTGTATTGCACTTTTATAATTCTACAATCCCAGGAAACTTTCTGCCCTAATGCATCATGATACCATCATGTTTGTGCACTGAAGGACTGAATTTCCTCATTTTAACATTTACTTTCATATTTATAAGCCATATTAAGGTGAATATAATAAGATTACTTGCTGTCAGCTTTGTCTGATAATAATCAAACCTATCTTGAACCAGACAGCAATATCTATCTGTTCTTAAATAACTTGGCTCTGTCATTCACTGCACAGAAAGTCATCAACCAAATCCATTATCTTTTGTTGAAAGCCAGATGCTATGAAATCCTCATACTGACAAAATTAATTAAGTCTGTGGCATTAATTTTTGAAAGGCAAAGTATCAGCAAAGTTCTTTATTACTCTATGATCAGTAGATCTGCAAACTACCAAAGTTATATCCACAAACAATAAGTATATGTTCCATGCTGTCATTGTTAGCATTCACATAATTATGATTTTAGTAACCTTGTAAGTCAGTTCTTGAGTGGTAGCTTCCTGAGCTTGGAAATTGCACCTGTGATTATGTTTCTTATGCTTTTGTGGAGTTTGCAGTCATATCACATCGACTTTTATTAGTAACAAGAATATAATAGGTTTGCATAATAGATCTGACCTGGTGATAAATTGGTGTCACTGATTCTACTAATGCCTTCACTTTGAACCTGTACAGAATAATATAGCTAGCAATGAGGAAAAAGAACTACTCCTTTAACATATAACTTGTTTTCTTGCCCCACACACACACACACACACACACACACACACACACACACACACACACACACACACACACACACACATATATATATATATATGTCCATGTCATCCTATTTTAGTTTTGCAATTAATTTAATATATATATATATGTACAATGAGTGTGACTAGAAAGTATTGGGATTTTGCTTTAGTGTTGCAGTCATAGTAAATGGATATTTTGGTCCACCATGTCCTTGGAAACCTCTCTTGCCCATCTACAGTAACCCCACACACTACAGTAGGTCCACATACTTCTAAGCCTTACAGTTTGAAAAGCCATTCTCAGTGCCTCTTAAAGTTAGTGCTTATATCTGATTCTGCCACCTCCTCTTACACTCACTGTTCTGGAATCAGTTCCGCACATCATGGAAACCAGCCTCCCCTGTCTTCAATTCCCGCTGCCTCAGTAAAGCAGCCAACATAATCGCCCATCCCAGGTATTCTCTCTTTGCCTCTCTCCCTTCAGCCTGAAAGCAGGCACCATCAGGTTCAGGGACAGTTTTGTAAGACTATTGGACTATTCTTACTATTGTTCAATGAGATTGGATGCTTAGCCCCGTGACCTACTTCTTTATGATCTTGCACTTTGTTGTCCACCCTTTCTCTGTTACTGGAGCACATTATTCTGCATTCTGTTACTACCTCCCCGTGTACTATCTCAATGCACTGATATCATGAAATAATCATATAAAATAATCAAAGTTTTTCACAGTGCCTTGGTACATGTGACAACAATAATAAATCAATAAACCCTACAAATACCCTCCTAATCCTCACAATAAACCCCTTTCCCACTTATTTTTTGATACTATGGGGAAAAGACTATCTGTCCTATCTATGGCTCTTGAAATTTTATACATTTCTGCCCGGTTACTCCTTATCATCCTTTACTCAAGGGAAATCAAGCACAACCTGTCCAATCTCTCCTCATAACCTTCAGTCCAGGCAACATTTTGGTGAATCTCCTCTTCAACACAACCATACCACCCTCTTAATGTCGAACCATTCCTGTACCTAATACTGCAAATGTAATTTGACCAGTTGAGATGTAAAGTTGCAACCAAAGATCCCAACTTTTATATTGTGTGTTCTGATCTATGAAGGCAAGTATGCTGTATGCCTTCATCACTGCCCTATCTCATGCTGTTGCCACTTTCAACCCAAGGTTCTTAGTGCCCAATCATTTACTGTTTCTGCCCTACCTCAATTTTACTTCCCAGAATGTATTATATTGCACTCACTAGTGCTAAACTTGACTTGCTAATGCTCAGTTCAGTTTCCTATTTATCCATATCCTACTGTAGCCCTCAACAATCTTCCTCACTATCTATAGCATCTCAAATGAATCACAGTATCATATGGAAATGAGGGTCTGAAGTACTATCTACATTTTTGTTTATGTTGTATAATTCTTTTCTACTAAATTAAAGAGGTAACAGAGGGGAAGCAGGGAATTACAGACCAGTTAGCCCAACATCTGTTATTGGAAAATTTACTAGAGTCTATAATTAAGGGAAGTATGACCGAATACTCTCAGCTGTTAGTTTAGGCCTATCCATTGTATATTTACTTGGTATTTGCCTATCATTTTTCTTGAAGTGAAATGTCTTTCAGTGCTATTTACACAGAAAACCAGAAGACATTTGATCAAGTTCCACAGCAACTGATGTTGAAAAACTCATAATCTTTGATCTAAATTAAGGATTTGACCCAGGAATTAACAAACTGGAGACAAGAGATAATAACATACAAAATTGTGACCTGCTTGTCATATTTATAAATCCCTTAGATAAGAGAGATAAATATCCCAAGTTTTACAAATAAAACAGTGATGGGTAACATTCCACCCAGAAGGCTGTACACAGTTAAAGAAACAATGCTTTCAAAGCTACATGTTGGTGGGGGGTGGGGGGAAGTATTTCTACCCTCACTTCAGAGGTCGGTGCCTCTGGAGGAAATCAGTGTGTCGTGGGAGACGGAAGATCTCTGGCTGTGCACCCAGAGACCCAAGTTCTTTGGGCACAGAGCTCGAAAAAGGCGATGCAGCAGACTTTTAACATCGTAAATCAGCAAGCTGTTTGTTACGTCTCCCCTCCCGCTGTGAAACGGAGACACCTCTTTTTCCCTTATTCGTGCCTGTGGTATGTCGAATTACTGGGTGATCATGTAGTTTTTGGGGTACTGCAAGTCTCTGTCTTTATTGATGCTTTGCTGCACGCTTGAGTGCTCGGTGGAGGGTACCAGTGCTTTTTTTGCTGCTGAGGGAGTGGGGATCATTGCTTTGCTGCTGCTTATGCATGGGAGGGGGGAGCTGGGGTGTCTTTGGGGTTCAAACGTTTAACGGTCTTTCATTCTTTGGGGCACTCCTCTGTTTTCATGTATGGTTGCAAAGAAAAAGAATTTCACAACGTATATTGTATATATTTCTCTGACATTAAATGTACCTTTGACATTTCATTGGAATAGAAAGGACCACAAGGAACTAATGTAAGTTTTAGTTTATAGAATTTTTGGAATGGTAAATTAGGTTTATTTAAATGTTTAAATTGTTTTGTATATTTATAATACTTATTTTAATTTCACTTTTTTTGTAATTTTAATAGTAAGGATATTTTTAATCATTTTGAAATGTTTCGTATGTTCCTGAAAAATTCAACATAATTTATTATTGGCTTAAATGAGGGGATGGGGAAATAACCTTCCAACATGTCAAAATGTTTTCTGCGTTTTTGTGGGTGGATTTATTTTGCTTCACCTCTCACCTCTCACCTAGCTAGAGGCAGAGAAGATGGTCAGAAGGTTCTGCCACTGCCAGGTTCTCTATATCTTCAACAACATCTTTGTGTTTGCTTTTGAAGTTCCACAGAGAACCAGTAAAGATTTATTTTGTAGGTCTGTAATATGGTTCTCTTGTAGATGATAGATGTCTTACTGCAAGATACTGGACAATTCTAAATGCTACTCCTCTCCTCAGGAAGGGAGGGGGGCAAAAGAAACAAAACTATGGCCCAGTTAGCCTGTTCACAGTGTTTGGGAAAATGTTGGAATCGATTGTCAAGGATGAGATTTCAAAGAACTTGCCTGCACGTGGTACAATAGGCCAAAGTCAGAATGATTTCCTTAAGGGACTAACAAGCAGGTGAGACAAAGGAGGATGCTATGTATTTGGATTTTTTGAAGGCCTATGACAACCTGTCACACATAAAGCTGCTTAGCAAGATAAAAGCCCATGGTACTACTTGTATGGATAGAACATTTGCTGATTGGTAGGAGGCAAAGAGTGGGAATAAAGGGAGTCTTTTCTGATTGTCTGCCAGTGACCAGAGTTGTTTGGCAGATGCCGGTGTATGGACTTCTTTTTGCATTGTATGTCATTGACTTGGATGATGGAATTCGTGGCTTTGTGGCCAAGTTTGCGGACAATACCAGGATATATAGAGGGGCAAAGGTGTTAAGAAAGCAGAGAGTCTGCAGAAGAACTTAGCCAAATTAGAAGAATGGGCAAAGAACTGTCAAATGGAATACAGTGTTGTGAAGTGTCATTATGCACTTTGGTAGAAGGACTAAAATTGTTTAGATTATTTTCTAAGTTTGAAGAACATTCAAAAATCCAAGGTGCAAAGGGTCTGGGAAGTCCTTGCGCAGAGCTCCCTAGAAGTTAACTTGCAGGTTGAGATGGTGATGAGGAAGGCAAGTGCAATGTTAGCATTCATTTCAGGAAGTCCAGAACATAAAAGCAAGTAGGTAATGTTGAGACTTTATAAGACATTGGTCAGACCACACTGAGAATTTTAAGCAGTTTCAGGCCACTTAGAAAAAAAAATGTGCTGGCATTGTAGAAGGTCCAGAGGTGGTTCACGAGAATGATTCTGGAAATGAAGTGGTTAATGCATGAGGCGTGTTTGGGCACATGTTAGGTTAATGCATGAGGAGCGTCAGGAGCTCTGGGCCTGTTGTCACTGGAGTTTAGAAGAATGAGGAGGGATTTCATTGAAACATATCAAATGTTGATAGATAGAGTGATGTGCAGTAGTGTTTCCTATCATGAGGTAGTCTAAAACTAGAGGGCACAGCCTCAGAATAGAGGGATGTCCATTTAAAATGGAGATGAGGAGGAATTTCTTTAGCTAGTGAGTGGTGAGCCTGTGCAATTCATTGCTACAGGTGGCTGTGGAGGTCAGGTCATTACCTGTATTTAAGGTAGAGGCCATGAAGGGCTATGGTGAGAAGGCAGAAGAATGAGATAAAGAGGGAACTGGATCAGCCATGTTGAAATAGCAGAGCAGACTTGATGGGCCAAAAAGCCTAATTCTGCTTCTATGTCTTATGTTCTTATGATCTTAAATATGTGCCTTTGCTTTGTAGTCAATGGCAGTGATTTGATGGAATGTTAAATGTAGTAAGTTTGAAACACCATTTAGATCTTTTGGAAATATCTTCAAACTGCTTTCAGTATGGTTCAATGATTGAACGGTACTCAAGTCCTGGGAAATCGCAAAAGTCAGGCATACTTTACTTACAGTGTCAGAATCAGGTTTGTTGTCACTGACGTGTTGTGGAAGTTATTGTTTTGTGTCAGCAGTACAGTGCAGTACATAGCATTACTGTAAGTTACAATATGAAATATGTAAAAAATCCTGCACCTTAATAATGGAACATTCCATTAATGCAGGGAACAAATGGTCACCTGATATGCATTGTTCTTCCATTGGCCTCAGAAAATCATTTAAGGAATGCTCTGGTGAATTGATTCTTTTTACTTTTTAATATCATCATTATTATGGGGTTTGAAAGGAAAAAATCAGATGCTGGAAATCCATATTAAAATCCATATGAGAAACATTTAAGATCAGGTTGCATCTGTCTGTAGACAGAAAAACAAGGTTAGTCTTCTAGGTCTGACACCCTCGTTCTGACAAAATGCCTCAGCCATGAAGCATTGACCCTGCTTCTCTTTCCACAACTGTTGACTGACCTCTGGAGCAATTTCCACTTTTTCGAAGATTATTTCCCTGTGCCTTCAGACTTGCTTAAGAAACTTGGATCATTTTCACAGTAAATTTCTTACCTATTTCAAAATATCTATAGTAAATTATGCCAAGTGGCTTGATCTTTTTAAATTACCAATATCACATTCACTCATTGCCATACATCCAGCAACAACTCCTTCCACTGGCTTCCCTTCAGCTGACATTTACACATTATATTCTCTTCTCACTTCTTTGCTTCTCTACTACTTTTCCACAACAATATGACCACTTTGAGATCTTCAGGTTCCAAATGACTATTCTTATCCCTACACGTAGTAAGTTTCACAAAAGCAGACTGTTTTAAAATTGGGGAATATAAAACCAGAATACATCTGGACCTCAACATTAATGGAAGATGGGACAAGGAAGGTGAACACTGATCATGTGTAGGTCAGTTGATCAGAATCAGAACTAATGTTACCAGCATGTGTTGTGAAATTCGTTAACTTCGCAGCATCAGTACAATGAAATATATGATAAATAAATATAGAGGAAAAAACTGAGTTTATATGTCTATAAAATAGCCAAGTTAAAATTAGTGCATAAAACAGATATAAAAAATTAGTGAGGTAGTGTTTGTGGGTTCCATGAAACTTCATAAAACAGTTATACTACATTGTAGAAGGACTGCACTTCTAGGAAACTGTCCATATTGCCAGTTTCTGTGACATTCCTTTTTTTCCCATTGAATTCCATGTTATAAGTGTAAATGTACTACAATGGTTCCTGAATAATTGCTACTATTCAGTTATTGAACCAACTAACAAAACCCTAATTACTACAGTTTAGCAACAGCATATCCACTTTGACCACTAAATGGATTGTGCTTTGTTTTTGACTAATTGCATTGTTTTTGTAAAAGTTGTATACAATTTATTATTAATTTATCTTCTCTTTTCTGTATGCTGCTTACACAATGCCTGTATATGTTCCTGTGATGGTGCTGCAAGTAAATGTTTCATTGCACCTTGGCCAACACATATTGTGCACATGATAATAACTTTGACTTTGACTTGGATGACAGGAAGATTTGCCATCCACAGTAATGCTCCTATGAGTGCATGGTCTGTAAACAAGGGAACTCTGACTGCCCCTAAGGCAGACTTATTTTCAGTTCAATGCTGACTGGCAACTCCTGCGACCCTGCTGGTGCCAAACTGTGTCAGTCTCTGCCGTTCCTTTAGATTCATCAGCTACGTGGGACGGAGGAGCCTGCTGTATGGGCAACAGGTTGATCTTAATATCGTACTGCCCTGGTTTGTGTACCGGGATGTCCATGGTCAGTCCCAGTCAATGAAGGACCAACTCTGACTATATTGCTGATTGTAGGCAGAAATAAAAGGTTAAAAATAAACTGCCTGAGGAATTCATTGAATTCCTCCAGCAGTTTGATTGTTTTTGCTGCAGATGCCAGCACCTGCAGTCTCTTGTCTCTGAAGAGAAAGGAGCTGTTGTAAATAACTAGAAGGTTGCTCTATCAGTTTCCAAAATAAATCCCTTAACTGGCTTTCTGGTGTGAACTGGAAGCTTGCAACTACTGTCCTTGCTAAACTCATTTATTTCTTTCTATACACATTGTGTTTATTTCCTTTATCATGAATTCTGTAGTTGAAAAATTCTGAGTTTTGTAAAGGAGAATTTCTATTGTCTAAACTGCCATAATATGGGGATACACCGCATACCATTGAGTGACTCAAATATTATCTAATTACAGTTTTAACAATACCCATTCTTATTTCCTGGCCCATGGCCAACTCATCTTCTCAAGGGAGCAAGTGCCACTGCATAGAAATACTAAACACCTTTCATGAACTAAACAAACTAGGATTCTATCCCAGACCCCATAATGTATGTTGTCATCCAGTATATTAATGTATACTGTATGACAATAGTTTTGTAACAAATGTCTGAAAGCTTCATCATTCTTCATATATATGAAACTCATGACTGCTGTTTTCTCCAATTGAGAACATTTTAACAGATACTTCTCAGAAGTGTTTTGATATTATAGGATTTGAATAAAACTGAATAACTTCTAAAACATCTTCAATCTCAATCAGAATCAGAATCGGAATCAGATTTAATATCATCAGCACTTGTCATGAAATTTGTTAACTTAGCGGCAGCAGTACAATACAAAACATGATAATATAGAAAAATGTAAATGAGTAAATCAATTACAGGAAGTATATATATATGTATATTAAATGGTTAAATTAAAAAAAGAGAAATAACATTGGAAAAGTGAGGTAGTGTTCATCAGTTCGATGTCCATTTAGGAATCAAGATAGTCAAGATGGAGCTGACTAATTTTACAACTTTCTGTAGCTTCTTTTGAATCCTGTGCATTCGCCCCCCCCCCCCACCCCATTCCCATACCAGAGGGTGATGCAGCCTGTCGGAATGCTCTCCATGGCACATATGTAGAAATTTTTGAGTGTTTTAGGTGACAGACCAAATCTCCTCAAATATAGTTGCTTAAGGAAAGAGTCTTATAGTGTCTTAAGGAAATATAGTTGCTGTCTTGCCTTCCTTATAGCTGCATCGATATGTTGGAACCAGGTTAGATCCTCAGAGATCTTGACACCTAGGCTAATCTTCTTGAAGTCTTAATAAAGTAATATGAAAGCCAAACTAACTGCATAAGTGCTTTCAGCAACTGTGAATTTCAGGATCAACGTGGATAGTTGTTTCAAGTTCATACCATGGTATTCTGAAGCCAATATGCTGCATTAGTCGTTCTGCTTGGGTTGCTTTTTGTACTTGATGCTTATTCTATTAGTTGCTCTATGAGATCCGAGTGTAATCAATTGAAATAGTAACAAGTCTCAAAAGTGCTTATAATGTTTATGTTTAGAATCAAAGTGAACTTACGGGATCTAGTTCTGTCTGTTCTGAGAGTGTGATAGCCCTTTACTTTCAGGTGAATCACAGGACCTGTAACTCTGCAATTACTACTGTGCGAAATTAGTAACATTATGTTAAGAAAACAATAAAATAAATAAAATGGATGAAGAGATGCAAACCAAGGTAGCGGACTACTGGGAAATTCTGACAAGAATGGACAAACTGGATAGACTGAGCGAAGACCTGATTGTTAAAGTATGGTACAGATGGTATCTTTATCTCAATGCTTAAATGTCTGATACCAAACGGCATGTATTTGAGACGAGGGGAGTTAAATTCAAAGAAGATGCTCAGGACTTTTTATTTAATAGAAAAACAATAATGGATGCCTAGAATATATTGCCAAGGGTACTGATAGAGGCAAATATGATAGGTGTTTAAGAGATTTTTAGATAGGCGTATGAATATGCAGAGAATGGAGGGATTTGGACATTTTGCAGGCATTTCGTTAGGCATATAATTACTAATCAGTTTAGTTCAGCACAACAATGTGGACTGAATGTCTTGTTCCAATGCTCCATGTTTTATGTTCTATGACATTAAGATACTTCCTCAGATTTTCAGAGGAGACCAACTAATATGGAAAATATGCATGAAACATTGTCAATTTTCCTGCTAGTGAAATGGAAGTTTTCTGGCACAGATGTAAATATTGTGAGGGAAGGATGGAGAGAAAAATAGAGTGATAGAGCACTACAGCACAAAAACAGGCCCTTCAGCCCATCAAGTCCATCCAAGCTATTATTCTACCTAGTCCCATCAACCTGCACCTGGACCATAGCCCTCCATACCCCTCACTTCCAACCACGTTTTTAGCCAAATTTTTCTTAAATGTTGAAATTGAACTCCCATCCACCGCTTTCATGTGTCAGGCAACTTGCCAGGTAACAAACAGAAGTAAGAATACAACAAAGCATAATTACACAGCAAAATAAAATGGTTGGAATGAATCTGCAAGGCAGGCAGTATGTGTACAGGGAAAGCAATGATCAACATCTGAAGTTGATGCCCTGCAACAGGTCACCATCATCAATAATATCATAACAGTGATACAGAAGTTGTCACCTAAAGGCCGATGGGTCATTATTCCTGTTTATGCATTGGATCATCCATGAGGTAGTTTCTGGATGCAATGGTAACGTCTGGTAATTTGGCAAGGATTGCTCTGGTCTATCTTAGAAAAAGAGATGGAGGAAAAGGGGAAGGACCAGAATGGGTGGTAAAAGCCATAAGATTGAAAAGTCCATTAGTTGTTATGAGATTGCACCAAATACCAGAGTTGTTATGAGATTGCACCAAATACCAGACCATTGAAGATTGTCAGGGTGGGGCAGTGGAGAGATTGTGGAAGCACTTGAACTTAAGAACCATATTTTGAAGGCGAGTAAGACATATTTAAAAGTATATGCATATCAATCGGTCATCGCACACAAAAACATGATGATTGAAAACATGATGTATAGGACTATCTGCAATACAGCCATCACTGGGCAGGAAATGGGTCAGGAGACACAGGAGAATGGAAACTAATTCAATGATGACACGTTGCTAGGGGAGCAGGGAGATGATCAATCAGAAGTAAAGGTACTGAAGCAAGTACTTCCAAGATGGAATAAAGACCTTTACAGTTGAGAAGATCTCAGAGGTCAAGAAGATATCAAAAGACCGATGGAATTTGTAAGTGGTTGAATTAATAGCTGTGGTCATAAATATAAATATTTAATCTTTGGAAACATCCCTGTGTATAAGAAGAAGATACTTGTATGATTTTATTTCCTTTTCAAAAAGGAAGCCCAGTAGTGTTTACATATAAGATTCCTTTAACATTGTATGATTTTGAGATATTACTATTAAGAGTTCTTTCTTTCAATTAAAGATGTTCTGTTAGTAGTTCTAACTCTGTTATTTTCTTAAGTTAGTAGCAACATAAAAGAGCAGACAGTTTATGACAGGCAGTTAGAGCCTGACTATTTCTAGTACACAATTTACAAGGGAACTAAAGCTTCCTCTACCCTAAACCTCCCATTAACCCCTTGCCCTTCCTAATCCAAACTTGTGATGCTGCAGTTTTTTTTTCCACAGGCAATAAACACTTGTACTTAACAGCACAATATTGCAACTGCTGGAAATCTGAAATAAAAATAAAAAATTTTGGAAATACTCAGCAAATGAAGTCATACCAGTAAAGAATGAAACAGATATGTTTCCTATCCATTAAATTTCATACAAGCACAGAGAAGTTGGAGGAAAAATATAGATTTGAAGATAGAAGAAAGGCGTGAGGCAGGAGAGAACAAAGAGAAAAGTCTGTAATAAGGGAAAAGCCTAAATGAGAATGAAAGGATGATTGCACAAAGTGAAAGACGCTGGAGACGAGACAAGTAAACAAAATGTTAACAAATGAGAAAAGAATGATCATTATGAGAAATCACTAAAGGATCTATGAAAAGTGATGTATACGGCTCAGACCATCACGAGAAGTACACTCCCCACCACTGAGTACATGTATGAAGAGCACAGCCACAAAAAAGCAGCATCCCTCATCAAGGACACCCACCATCCAGGCCATGCTCTCTTCTCAGTACTACCATTGGGAAGGAAGTACAGGAGCCTTAGGTCCCATACCCACCAAGTTCAGGAACAGTTATTACCCTTCAACCATCAGGTTCCTGGACCAGTGTGGACAACTTCACTCACCACATCATTGAATTGATCATTGAATGCAACTTATTGGCTTACTTTCAAGGAGTCTACAACTTATGTTCTTAGTATTACTTACTTAGTTTTTATTATTATTGTTTTTTTTATTTTGGATTTGCATAGTTTGTCTTTGCAGATTGATCTCTTGTCCATCTTTGGTTGATTCTATTTTGGTTGTATTCTATTTGGTTGATTCTATTGTATTTCTTTGTTCTAGTGTGAATGCCTCCAAGGAAATGAATCTCAGGGTAGTGTTCTGTGACATCTATGTGCTTTGACAATAAATTTATTTCGCACCTTGGAAATTCTGTGGAAGTCTGAAATCTGAAATTGTTGAAGACAATTATTGATACCAGAAGGAAGGAAGGAAAATGTAGCACAGTTTCTTGTGCTTAAATTAAGATCCATTGTAAATGGAGAGGGAGGGGAGGAGAGAGAGGTCAGAAGGGATAGAGGATTAATGTAATACATTAATGTAATGTAATGTGGGTAGAATCTTGGGGCCTCAAAGATTAAATGGAAGTGTTCAGCAATTTGAGTTTGATCCTGTACAGAGGAGTGCACCATGCCCAATAAATTCAGAAACAATCCTCTGTAGTTTGTCTTTTTTTTATATGTGATTAAAACACTTTTATTAAACACTTTGTTTAGTTCTATCCAACTTATCCCTCCTTTCCAGTTGAGGAATATGGTCCCATGAGCAGTACAGTAGTGGCAGTGAACCCTGTCTTCCCTTGCTGAAATATGCACAGCTAATAGACTATAAAGTGGTGGGAGTTGTTGTGGACAGGTGAGGAATATTCATGAGGGGGAGCCAAGAGTAAAATTATTGACTCTTATTTTGGCTCCACCTTTGGAGCTGGACTCAGAACATCCATTGTTTCACATTCAATTCTTCATGCTCTGCTCCAATCCAATACTCAAGCCTATAGTTTTGTTCCTGTCTGGTTTATTATTAAAGCCTACAGCGGGTGCCTCTATCCCTGCTCTGAGTGATCACTGAGATGCATGTGTATACCTTGTGAACTGCTAGCTTCATACCTAAAAGAATACATATGTCTGGAAACATAGTGGAGGCTTGACACAAAAGCAGAGCAGCAGAGACAATTCAGCAGTGAGTGATAACTGTATTGATAAACAGCAAAGTAACCAGCCACAAGAGGTCACATGGTCAATGGAGAACAGATATTTAACATGGCAAGGCAACAGGGTAACTGGAGGCTAGGAGCAACTGGTTGAGTCTAGCTGGTTCAATGAGAGAACAAAGAGTGTGGATTAGAGCTGGGTTTAAATAGGCTGCAGGTGATGAGTTGGGAATAAGTAGCAGGTAACTCCTGTTAGTTGTGTGGATAGTGGGAGGAACCTGCATATACAGGTCTGACAGGACACCTCCTTACATCTGGCCTCCAACAGCCCATGATGATCCGGATGTGTCCTGTGGAAGTCCTTGATGAGTGATGGATCCAAGATATAACTGGCTGGAGTACACTATCTCTTCTCCAAGCCATCCTTTTCCCAGTTGACCACATACAACCTATCCATGGTGACTTGAATGCATCAACCGGCAAACGATGTACACTGGACCACCCCCACCACCCTTGCTTCAGGGGGTGTAGACTGGTCCATGGACAACAAGCTTGAGGGAGGACATGTGGAGGATAGGGGTGACCCTGAGGAATGGCAGCAGTTGGAGATGGTAAGTGACTGGATTGATGTGATAGGTAAACTTGAAGAGACCACTGAACCGGGGTGAGAGTTTTCAGGAGTTGGTGCACAGAGAAGATCTCAGGTGAACAGCCAGCTGAAGTCCCAAGGCCAGAGTAGAGTGGCTGGGCACTGATGATGGTTTGCCGGGTTGCAGAAGGTGAGGTTGGCAACTAGGATGTCCCTCTACACTCTCTTCCAAGCTTTTCAACATTGTCAAACCAAGGCTCTGGTGGATGGGACCTCCAGCATTGGCTCCTCCGTGGGGAACAATGGGAAATGGAAGCCATGAAGCACTTCAAAGGGTGCCATACTGTTGCTGAGGAGGTGTGTAGATTGTGGGACAGTCCGGCCCAGGGCAGATACTTCTTCCACATGGGAAGGTTAAAGGTGGTGAAGCATCGCTCTACTTGCTAATTAGTCCTTCCTGATTGGCTGCTGTGCTCCGGATGGTAACCAGAGTACAAACTCACTGAGGTGCAGAGGAGGGAGCAGAAGGCTCAGCAGAAGAGGGAGCCAGATTGTTGGTCCCAGTCTGACACAGTGTCCTGAAGGAAGACATGGAGATGAACATGTTGGAGAACCAGATCTGTTGTCTCAGTGGCTGACGGTGCTTTGGGGAGGGCAATGAAGTGGACTGCCTTGGAGAACGGGTCCTTCACTGTGGTCCATCAGAAAGTGGGAGACCCATGATAAAATCCATGATGATATGGGACCACAGGCATCAGGGGACCAGGAGGGGCAGCAGGAGCCCAGAGGGCTACTGGATGGAATAATTGACTGACTACATTGAGGGCAGGCAGCGATAAACTGATCCACATTTGCTATCATGGTGGGCCACGAGAACCGATATCACAGAAAATTCAGAGCCCTCCATGCCCCTGGATGTCTGGAATGGTTGAGGAATGGACCCACTGAAGTTCCTCAGGGTTCACAGCCTGAACAAACGTGCAGTAGTCCGGCGTGTCACTCAGACCAGCCTCGTGCCATAGAGCCTGGCGGATCTGGTTCTCCAGGTCCCAGGTGATCAGGCTGAGGATCTGTGAGGATGGAATGATGGGCTGAGGGCCGATTTTTGTTTCAACTGCGTCGATCTGTTATGATAGGGCATCTGCTTTGGAGTTCTTGGAGCTGAGTTGGTAGAAGATGACGATGTTGAATTGCTGGAAGAAGAGGACCCAGTGAGCCTGATGGGGGTTAAGTTGGTGAGTCTGCAGCATGGAAATGAAGTTCTGGTGATCAGTCCAGATCAGGAAGGGCTTGATGTTTCCCATCAGCCGATATCTTCATTCCTGCAAGGCCCATTTGATATTAAATGTCCCACCAGAGACACTAACATACTGGACCACTGCTACACGGCAATAAAGGATACGTATCGCTCTGTTACACAGGCAGCCTTGGGTCTCTCCGACCACTGCCTGGTTCACCTTCTCCCGACATACAGGCAGAAACTAAGATTGGTTAAGCCTGTTGTCAGGACAGTCAGGAGATGGACCAACAAATCAAAGCTGGAACTTCAGGCCTGTTTCAACTGCACAGATTGGAGTGTCTTGAGGCTGCAGCTACAGATCTTGATGATCTGTCTGACACCATGACCTCATACATCAGTTTTTGTGAAGAGATGTGCATTCCAACAAAAACATTCTGCACATTCAATACTAACAAGACCTGGTTCACATCACAACTCAGGCAGCTTCGTCGGGAGAAGGAGGAGGCATACAGAAAAGGGGACAGGATTCTGTACAAACAAGCCAGGAACACACTGACAAGGGAGATTAAGGCAGCAAAGAAGCTCTACATTGGAAAACTGCAAAATAGGTTTTCAGACAACGACCCAGTGTCAATGTGGAAGGGGCTCCAAGAGATCACCAAGTACAAGAAACCATTCCCTCAGGCTGTGGAGAACCATCAACTGGCTGATGATCTGAACAAGTTTTATTGTAGATTCGACACCTTCATTCCCCCCAGCCAAAACATAGACCTACCTGCAACCCCCATCATCCATCACCCTGACATCTTAGTATCCGCTTTCTCACCCCACATTACAAAAACTGCTCCCCCTACCCCCCTTCACTTCAACTCCCTTGTACCTGCACTTAGGATCTGTGAGAGAGAGGTGAGTCAGCTGTTCCGGAGGCAGAAGACCAGGAAAGAGCCAGGCCCAGATGGTGCGTCGCCCTCCTGCCTGAAGACCTGCACTGATCAGCTGACCCCCACTTACACACGGATCTTCAATAGATCACTGGAGCTGTGTGAAGTCCCTCATTGCTTCAAGCGCTCCATCATCATTCCAGTCCCTAAGAAACCCACTATCAAGGGAATAAATGATTACAGGTCTGTTGTTTTGACATCTGTGGTCATGAAGTCCTTTGAGAGACGAGTGTTGGATCACCTGAAGGACATCATAGGCCCCCTGCTGGACCCCCTGCAGTTTGCTTATCGGGCAAATAGGTCAGTGGATGATGCAGTCAACATGGGACCACATTACATTCTACAACACCTTGACAACCCAGGAACTTCTGCGAGGGTCCTGTTTGTTGACTTCAGCTCAGCGTTTAACACCATTGTCCCAGAAATCCTCCACTCCAAACTCACCCAGCTTACTGTCTCCCCCACCATCTGTCAGTGGATCACAAGCTTCCTGACTGACAGGGTGCAGCAAGTGAGGCTGGGGAGCATCATCTCCAGCACCCGGACAATCAGTACCGGTGCCCCCCCAGGGATGTGTGCTCTCCCCACTACTCTTCTCCCTTTACACTAATGACTGCACCTCACAGGATCCATTTGTTAAACGCCTGAAGTTTGCAGACGACAGGTGGAACGGCTGCCCCTCTGGTGTGGTCAGAACAATCTGGAGCTAAATACGCTCAAGACTGTGGTGATGACAGTGGACTTCAGGAGGAGCCCCCCAGTACTCCCCCCACTCACTATACTCAACAGTATTGTGTCTGCTGTGAAGACCTTCAGATTTCTGGGTATCACAATCTCCCAGGACCTGAAGTGGACACCCAACGTGGATACTTTTATCAGAAGGCTCAGCAGAGGTTGTATTTCCTATGTCAACTCAGGAAGTACAACCTGCCTCAGGAGCTGCTGATTCAATTCTATTCAGGAATAATCCAGTCTGTTCTCTGTTCATCCATCACTGTCTGGTTTGGATCAGCTACCAAACAAGACAAGAATAGACTCCAAAGAACCGTTAGGGCTGCAGTGTGAAGCTGCCCTCGATGCAGGACTTATATGCATCTAGAGTCAGGAAGCGAGCAAGCAGCATTATTGTAGACCCGTCACACCCTGGACATCACCTGTTCCAGCTCTTTCCTTCTGGTAGGCGCTTTAGATCACTGTATGCCAGGACAAACAGGCACAAGAACAGTTTCTTTCCGTATGCCATCAGTCTTATGAACACTTGAATTTTAGTCTATTATAAATCAAGTCCACCTGTACATTCAATGAGGTGGACCTCATTGTATATAGTTTATGATTATTTGCACTATTGTTTTTGTTTGCTTTTAATTCTGTACAGAGAGAGCTCAGGGAAACCGGCATCAAATTCTCTGTATGTGTCCTCATACTTGGCAATAATAAAGGATTCTGATTCTGATTCTGAGTAACTTTCTGTCTCTTACTCCATAACAGCGCCGTGTAGAGTTGAACTTGTGCAAGAAGAAGGCATAATCATGTGTCTTCCTGTCTGGTCCTTGCTGGGAGAGGATGGCCCCAACAGCAATGTCAGATGCATCCACCTCACCCACAAAAAGGCCAGAGGGATTTGGATGGCGGAGAAAGGGAAGGGCAGTGAAGTATCTGGAGCTCCTCGAAAGCGTGGATCTCTGTAGCAGACCGGACAATCCACAAGTTAGATGATTTGGCGAGGGAGGTGAGAGGAGTGTGATTTGGCTATAGTTTCTGATGAAACAGCGGTAGAAGTTGGCGAAACTTCAGAAGCACTGGAGCTGATTGAGGAATATGCAATCATTCCTGTTGGCGAAAGATGCATATCCAAATTAAGGATAATAAAATATGAGGGAAGCCATGACACTTTTGGATAAGCACATATGTAACTGATACTTAGGAATCACCACATTCTAAGAACAATGGTTTCTGCCTTTTCAGATTGCAATTAATCGCTAAGTTTGTCTAAACCAACCAGTGATGTTCTGGATAAAGACCTAGTTTTACTGTTTTAACAGCGTAAAATCACTACTTGATCACGGTAAGTTTATCAAAGTTTTCATTTCATAGTATTAAAGGCAGCAAAATTATGGGCAATAATTATAGGAAATGGTAGTTCAATAGTTGGGTGAAGGAATTCATTTGCCCGTCGCCATGGATTTCCAGTCAACATTCAATCAGGCGTGTGCTAGTTAAAGGTTAAGCATATGAGGACATTATAAATGTACTATAAATTTATTGTTCTACTTATTTATCAGTTTGCATGGTATAATAAGATAGTCAAATAACACACATAAAATATACGAACAATGGATACTGAATAACTAAATGACACGACAAGGCTTAATGATGTTAAAAGGGCTTACATAATTTAAATTAAATCCAATATGAATTCTAATGTCACCAATTTACTCCTGGTATTCCAATGCACCAACAATCTTTAACTGCATCAGAGCACATCTGCTTACATTTTTCTAATTCTGAGTATAATTTCAGCCTGAATCCAAAGACAGATGTAAACCTGTCATCTGAGCAAAATCTAACCATCTAAAATGATAACTAAAGTCCTGTATTGTGCTTATGAAAAAGGAAATGCTTCTTGAAACAGGCAGGCTGTCTCAATACCCGGAGACAAGCCACTTTTAAAATGATAGGCTACAGCACTGATTCCTGATCTTTTTATGAGTCTACTAGTATGAGCTGAGGAAATGGAAATCTGTCAGTCTGGCTTCTGTGGGGAGGGAGAATTTGAAGTTGGCTGATAGCATAAGTTTGCAAAAAGATGGTTTCACATTGACAGCATTTTGTTGTGTTCCCAATTGTGTGTGTGCTTTGATTATACTGTCATGTCAATTTGTGTACCTTTAACAATGCATCTTGTTCAAGGTAGTCACGCACAGACCAGAATGACACATCAGTAACGTACTGGGAGAACTCTCTCTTTTCAGCTGAAATGCAAAATCATAGCTTTGGCAACCTCTTCCGATTGAAATGTAAGTTCTCCACACCATTTTGAAAAGGGGATGAGGGAAATCCAGATCATCATCCATCTCTTAAGTACTCTATGCAGAAATAGACAATGAAACTGAAAACTGGGAAGGGTTTATCATGGCTAGCTAAATCTACAAGAGGTGTGCTGAATTATAGCTAGTGTCAAAATTATCTGAGAGCAGGAGATGTAATGTATGGACCTATGTATTTTAAAGTGATGACACTCGCCTTAGCACCACATATTGATCTGTTGTCTGCACATGCGCTGTTGTCTACACGTGCACATTACTCTCTCTCTTGCTGCAATGTGAATACACCAGTTAAAGCCATCTCCTGCATGTGTGCTTTCATTTAATATATATGTAGTTGTGCACAAACACAAAATTGGCAACAAGTATGAACCAGAATGTCAGGCAATATCACAAACTGTGCCGACAGTTACGGCATGAGCATGGGACGAAACAGCAAGAGTTTAACAGCATGAGAAAGCTATCACAGACACTAACAAAGGAATACATGAGTAACAGTAAAAGACACACTGAATTTAAAGTGAAAATAACATGGCGATGGCTTCAGTCAGGAAAGCTGACAGATTTGATAACACTAGTGAAGGTTGGGAGTGGTACATCAAGAGGGTTGAACTTACTGTAATGCATACAATGTCGAGGAGCAAAAAAAAACCCCTACACTTCTTAGCATATTACTTGAGGCCTAATCTGCTGGTAATAATTAAGAGAGTTAAATTTTACAAAAGGAACCTATCTAAAGATGAACGCCTTTCTGGTTATATAACAAAACTGGGCAAACTTTCCCAGTACTGTGACTTCAGAAATGGACTTCTTGATGCATTAAGAGATAGGCTTGAATGTGGCATGCATTGTTAAAGCCCTCAAACGAGGCCACTGGCAGAAGGAGACCTAACCTTAGAACAGGCATTGACCACTGCAATATCGTTAGAGACTGCAGCAAAACTACAGTAAAAGAGATTAGAATATAAATGGACAAAATGTCCCTGAATGGCACAAAAAGCCAAAAATGTTATCAATGTGGCAAATCCTCCCATGAAGCAAATGATTGTTGGTTCAAAAAAAGAGTTTACAGAAAGAGTCACAGACAAGGTCACATAGAGAGAGTGTGCAAGGCAGACAAAAAGCACAACTGAATGAAAAGTATCAAACACAAAATTAAACAAACGCATTGTTACCGAATGTAAAATAGAGTCAGACAACACAGAGTCTGATAAAGTTGAACTGTCATGCCTAGAACTGAAGCAGATCACAAAATCATCTGGATCACAGTAGATGTATCTGGTGTAAAATTGAAAATTAAGCTGAATACAGGGTCAGCTTTGTCCATAATTCCAGAGGCTGACTACAACAGGTTCTTTTCTAAGATGCCATTAGAGAAGATCTCAGTGATGTTAAAGACCTACGCAGGTGAAGAAGCATTTCCCAAAGGTAAACTGGAAGTAAATGTGATGTATTGAGGCCAAACACAACAGTTAGACCTTTATGTATTGAAAAGTGGAGGCCCAGCACATTTTGGATATGAATGGTTGAGAAAAACCCAACTAGACTGGCACTCAATCAAAGCTCTCAGTGTGACAACAACTGGCAACAGCAGCCCAAATGGTAGCACCAGCCAGAGACAGTCACAGCTGCTTAATAGTAATGAGAAGGTGTTTGAGAAGGGAACAGACAAACATATCAAAGACTTGGCCAAAAACTGTTCAGTATGCCAAAAAGTTCAAAATGCACACCCACAGGCAACGTTACATCCATGGGAGTGGCCAGCATTCATGGATTCCATTTTTCTGATTGCTGTGGATGCTCATTCGAAGTGGCCGGAGGTTATACCAATGAAGTCAATCACCTCAGCAAAGACTGTCTCCGCTCTGAGGACTACCTTCACCAGAAACAACTTACCCAAACAGATTGTGAGTGACAATGGACCACAGTACGTATCTGAAGAATTCCGATTATTCAGGAAGAAAAATGGCATCAACATTTCAAGTCAGCTCCTCATCACCCGGCAACGAATGGGTTAGCTGAAAAGTTTCTTCAAACTTTCAAGAAGTCCATTAAAGCTATGGACAAGGAGGACATTTCTCTAAAACACAAGGTGGACAATTTCCTTTTTCTGTATCAGAACTCTGTTTATGAGACCAAAAATCAAACAGCTGCAATGCTATTCATGAAGAGGAATCTGAGATCTTGCATAGACCTCCTGAAACCAGATCTATGGAAGAAAGTGCCGAATAAACAGTTCAGCCAGTTGCCAAGTGAAGCAACAAGGAACTTTGAGATTGAAGCCAGGAAGTCCTCGTGTGTGATCTCCAAAAGGACAACTGGACACCCAGTAGAATAGCTACAAGAACTGGGCCACTGACATACACAGTGGATGTTGGAGATCAGACATGGAGATGTCATGTCGACCAGATACTGGATGCTCAACCAAAGAACAAACCTGAGACGATTGCATCCAACAAGATGGACACATTACAGTCACTGGAATTATTTCTCAGTGATGATGTTGTGACTGACAGCAACATGACACCAGAAATTACGAACGTGGTCTTGGACAAGGCACCTACCAAACCTGTTGCCACTCCACAGGTCCAGAGGCGCTATCCTGAAAGAAGCAGAGCGCCACCCAAAAGACTGAAACTTTAGAACTGTGAAGTTAGTTATAGACTATTGTGAAAGCATGTTTATTTGGAATGTGGGTTTATGGAATGGAAATTTGTACATATACAGTTTTATGTTGCATTAATCTAAAGGGGAGGAGGTATAATGTGCTTTTAGAGCAATGGCCCCCACCCTCCCTAGCACTACATATTGATCTGTTGTGTGGACAGGTGCTGTTGTCTACACATGCACATTGTTCTATCTCTCTCTCTCTCACAGCAATGTGAATACACCAGTTAAAGCCATCTCCCGCATGCGTGCTTTTATTTAATATATACGCAGTTGTGCACAGACACAAGAGAAGGAACCTGGGAAACTAAAAGTTTCCAGGCAGCTGATTTTTTGGCTATATCTTATTCTGCAGATATGCACAAAGAGGCAATGTATAAGTGACAGAATGTGTGAACAATATGAAAGAAGTCACAATGTGCACAAGGAGCACAAGAAGCTTTAATATGACATTCCTCTCAGAAAAGTCAATTCATACAATGCTAACATATTAATGCTGAAATAGAAATATATCTTCTGATTGCGGTGCGCTTGGCTGTAGTGGTCACTTCAAATCCAATCAAAGTTGTATTTCTTCATCTTGCTTGCGTAACAGCCTGGTTAAGATTTTTACTGCTTATGCTGTAGGTATTTCATTTTAGCAGTTCTGTAAGAGCAGTCTGTTCTGTCAACTTAGGAATGTGGTATCAGCCAGTCAGGATGGTGGTAATCGGAGAATGTTCTAGAGAATGCTAGGTGTAGAAACTTCAGGTGAGGAACACTGATGTAGGTCGAGGTCTTGTTGGCGGGAGCTGGAAGAGGACAGGAGTGAAGATATTGTCCCTGTTGCACAAGGTGCTTTGTGCAGATGAATGGCTTCGAGGAGGAAGAACCAATACTCCCCTGTTTGTTCAAGGTGGATCTTGAACAACATTTGAAAGGTCATGTGTGCTTTAGTACAGACCAGGGACTCCAGCATGTGAGTTACAGACAAGTTCAAAATGAGCTCCAACTTACATGCACCTTTGACTGTTGAATATAATGGACACTTCATGTTTTTTTTTCTTCCTTTTCTTTAATAACTCTTTGGTTAAGTTAACGTTCATAGGTATACTGTCTTTATAATTGCATGCAGTGTACGATCTGTTATGCCTTGCTGACAGGCAAATGCAGTGGGTGGGGGGGCAGCAAATCACACAGCATTCACACAAACTGGGGTCTGCGGTGGGTGAGACATTTCAACCTCACGGGTTTGGCGGGAGCAAAGTCGTGAACGCCCTGGACATACGGAGCCTTGGAAAGGTTCACCACCAAGCCCAGTGGCTGTTAGCAAGGAGCTCATGAGCAGCATTTTCAGAGATGCCCGGCAAAAAGGGGCTTCAATGTCTTTGTCACAATTGCAAGTCACTGCTGGGTACTAAGAACTGACAGGAACATCCCATCAGCGAGTTGCTCGATAGCGAAGGAGCTGGACTTAATTGTACCGTTGCTGTGTTCTCACCTGGACTTTCACCATTGGATGGCGTGCAATGCAGTTAATTACCTTGAACATTTTTATTGTGATGGCAAGATCCTGTTGGACATTAGTAACGTAGAATACTGAACGTCCAGTTCACTAGCTCAGCGGCAAGACCGAGAGTGGGGGAGCTTTATTCCCTTGGTTGTGGTGAGGACTAGGCCAAGGCAGTGGGGTCACATTTTGTGCCTGACCAGGAGACAAGATGTCAAGGTGATGTGGGGAGCCTCTGCAAGGCGTACTGGGGTCCACACTTGGGTTGGGGGTTAGTCCCTCCCATCAAAGCCGCTCTCCAGTGTTTGCTCGATGGAAGCTGGACCAGGGAAACTTACCATCAATTTTACAGTTACGCCACTCAGGGATGGGCTATTTTTTTTGCTTTGTGATTGTATATTTCTCTGAAATCGTTACCATGTGTGCTATTTGTGCTGCAGTACTGTGCAGTATTCTTAGATACATATATACAGCGAAGGTGCTTAAGACTTTTGTATTTGTCAATGTGGAGCAGAGAGCAAGTTTGTAAATTTGACAGGAGCAGAGGATGTTTGGAATGGTGAGGGGCAGGTGGTGGAGGAATGCCAGGGGTGGGCAGGTGGCGCAGATGCAGACACACCCAGCCCTGAGACACCAGGTAAGGACATTTGATTCCAAACTATTGGTTTATTGACCATGCCTCTCTGGTGCTTCCCACTCCTTCCCCTCTCCCTTCCCCTTTTCCCAACCATGGTTCCCTTCCCACTTTCGGTCCATAGTGAAGACCCATATCAGAATTAGGTTTATCATCACTCATATATCTCATGAAACTTGTTTTTTTTGTGGCAGCAGTACTGTGCAATACATAAAATTACGACTGTGTGCTGTTGGTGATGTGTTTTGCAACATGGCCCTGGAGGAACGCTGTTTCACTTGGCTATGTTCATGTATGGTTGGATGATAATTGCATTTGAATTAGACTTTGAACATGAACTTGAAAAATGGTAAGTATTGTCATTCCTAAAGTTTCAAGAAGTAGATATTCTTTGAATCAGCAAGTCACATTTTCTTGTTAATGAAGTTTATTTGATAGGTGATTAATAAGATAACTATGAACAATAAAATAATTGAAATTTTTAAATTCCACATATGGTATACTAGCAAAGCAAATAAGAAATTAAGATGCCCAAAACATTCACACTTACCATTTTTGAGAAAGAAAAGCAAAACAAGCAGTAATGAACTGAGTTTCCTTTTTAAGTCATACATTTCTGGCAAATCAAATTGATCGTATAAAACTTGAAAAGTGATTTCACATAAAAACTGCATAGCGACTCATAGATTAATGTTTGCATTAATATCAATCATCCCTCCAGAAAGGTCAGAGTACTGCAAAGTGCAAAGAATTTTCATAGCTAATCAAAAAAAAAAAAACCAGGGCTGATCTATCTTTTGGAATTATTCCCATAAAGCTCATCGATAAAGTGCATCTATGTAAGATGTAATAAGAAAATAAATAATCAGTGTTTTCAGCTCATCGTGTGCATTGGAATATAATAAACTACTGCATTTTTTTTAGAATTTGTTTTAAACACAATGATCTTAGTGTTGCTAACCATGAATCAGCCATCTCATTTTATAAAGACGGATGTATTATATTGTGCTTTCTTTTCTAACATAAGGCAAAGTAAGGGAGGCAGGAGAATGGGTTTGAGGGAGAAAATAAATCAGAATAATTGAATGGCAGGGTAGACTCAATGGGCCAAATGGCCCAATACTGCTCCTTTGTCTTATGGTCTTATATATTGTAGATTCTCGTAAGAGTACTTACTGTGTGCCATTGTGAAACAACGTGAGTTCAATTCATTAAGTCAGTGTGCTCCCCAGGGGTGTGACGCAGATACCAAGCTTGCTGGTTTATTTAAATAAGACTTGATGTTATTCATTCAGCATCAACATCGCTTTCGAAGGTACTGGAGATAGCTAGCAAATAAACTTTATAATCTGCTTTATTAAACAAAATAACCCACAGAGAAAAACAGACCATTATTTTTAGTGGGTTTTTTCTTGCCAGCAAACAAACATGACATTCTGTGACATTCTGGAAGCTTCTTCCTAAATATTGTAGACTGAGAGCAATGGAATCATATACTATGATCAGTTAAAGGGGGAACACATCCAATGTATAACCTCAATTTTAACCCCCACCCCATCCCATGCAAATCACATTCTGGACACTCCAAAAGTTGACCCATTCACCTTCTGAAAGCTTCAGCTTTCCAATGATCAATCAAACTCCAAGCCCTGAATATGCTATCAATCTTTAACACTTGCCATCCCTGGCAGACCAAGCCAAGCTTCAGTGCTGGACAGCAAGCAATCCTTTCCACTCCTTCCACAGTGCAAAAGTAAACCTGGACATTAATCAGACGTAGTTTGCACACTGCACAATAAACAAGTAACTTATTTACCACAGAGTACTGCAATTTCAATGCCATTAATTTTTATGACAGCAGATAAAGCTTTTAAATGTGTTTTCTGAAAAGCTGCCTCCCGTAATGCAGCATTTCCCTGAAGTTGTCACTTTTATTACATACTCATGTTGTTGGACCTTAAATGGTCTTCATTACATCTGTACTTTGCAAGCTTTGCCCCTTTTAGGACATTCAACTTGCCAAAGCTATGACGACTCATCCATTATTGAGATAGCAGCAAAACATACTGCATGGGCTGTCAGAAGGAATTCAGATCCTTATTGCCATTATGGATGTGGAGAGGATGTTTTCTGTGGCGGGAGAATCAAAGACCAGAGGACACAGCCTCAGAATAGAGGGGCGTACTTTTAGAATGGAGATGAGGAGGAATTTCTTTAGTCGGGGAGTGGTGAATCTGTGGAATTCTTTGCTACAGGTAGCTATGGAGGTCAAGTCTTTATGTATACTTAAGGCAAAAGTTGACAGATTCTTAACTAGTCAGGGCATGAAGGGATACGGGGAGAGGGCAGGAGACTGGGGCTGAGTGGAAAATAGGATCAGTCATGATGAAGTGATGGAGCAGACTCGATGGGCCAAATAGTCTAATTCTGTTCCTATGTCTTATGGTTATTTTGTTGACTGAAAGTCAGTCTTTTCCAGAATAGAACCAAATTATGAATTTAGGACACCTTTGCATCTTTAGAATATTAAATAACACCATACCCCTGCAAATTTCCTTTTGGAGCAGGAAGTTGGAACATGTTGTTTGGCTCTCATTGGGCACTCTCTAACTAAACTAATTTTAATAAGACTATTTTGGACTTGCAGTCTACTTGAGTAAATCTCACTTCTCCTTCAGGCTTCAGGCTTCCTTCTTACCATTTTTCCAGATCCCTCCACCTTCCATCCCCCCACCATTCTCACCCTAACTCGGCAGTCCAACTTAAACTCTTGAACCCCACCCAAACAATTCCCAAAAGAAACGAAACAAGCTTCTGCTTCAATGAAAATGGGTCAAGCTTTGATAACTACCTACCATCTGCAGTAATTTAGACTTTGACTATGGCGAACGGAATAATTTGCAAGCATCCATGTGCATCTCTATAAGTGCACTTGGAGTGTGGCAATTATATAAAGTTAACTATTTTAACAACTTACGTGATGCTAAACCAATTAGTTTTGCTGGCTGAAATTGATCCGATGGGGTTCTTGCCAAGGTTTGTAGTGTAATTGATCTGTCACTAGGCATATGGAGATTATATTGATTCAGTTTGGAGTGACCTTCAGAGAATGTCTCCTTGAAAAATAGACTAATAAACTCTTACTTTTTTCATTAGTTTGCACAGTACTATTAAAGTAACGTGGAAACAGATCATTGTCTTACTTGAAAGGAATATAATGATATTGACATAATTTTTGCTGTTATCTTCTGTCAAGCAACAAATGTCTTCAAGACACCTTTACATGAAAAAGATACCAAAACAAGAGTAGTCCTCCCAGCCCACAAGACTTTTTCCACCAGTCAATTCAATAAAGATTGGTCTATACTTGATTCCAATCAGCCAGTTCTCTTTCATGTTTCTTTATGTGCTCAAGACTGCACAGAGCTGACCTCCATTGAGGATAGAGAAAGGAATTAAGGGTCAGGTTAGAATTTTAGGGGCAGGAATGTGGGAGAAATGGAGAAATTAGTGGACAGGATAGATACTTTAGTCTCAAGTCTCCACTTTGCATTCAAAGGACTGCGACGTGGATGTGCGACATTTGCGGACCAGGCCAGGAAGTCCAGCCTACATGAAGTTTGCTAACTACTCCAAGTTTAGCAAGTTGTTCATGGGTTCCAGTGTTGGAGCACTGTGCAGGCAAGAGTAATGAGGCTTAATGACCCCATGGGTTCATGAATCGGTAGGACCACAGTCAAGACTTAGTATTCGAGATTTTGTCATTGGGAAGTCTGAAGTTCAAGGCCAAGTGTTCGGTGATCAGCAAAACTGGAATCAATACTGAAGATCAGGGCCCAAGGATTAAATTGGAAGTCCAGAAATCAAGACCATTAAACTAAGTCCTGGGTCTGCAAACCTCTATGCGTCTGGTCGGATAGTCAACCGACCAAAGTCTGCATGTCCACATCTGAATCCACGTCTAAATCCAAGACAACTGGAGAACGGATGCCAAAGAATACAGAATGCCATGGGGTCAAAAGCATGAGTGGGAGGGAGGAAGGGGAATTGTTTTGCTGTTGTTGGTTCATTGCTTGTGCTCTGTTTAGTTATGCTCTGTGTTGTTGTACTGAGCATCATGGACATGCTACTTTGGCACCAGAGTGTGTGGTGACACTTGCGGGCTGACTCCTGCACAGTCTTGAGTAAATTGGTTGTTAACATAAACAATGTATCTCACTGTATGTTTCCTGTATAGTTGATACCTGTATACGTTCTTGAATATTGAATCTTGAATATGTTGACGGTTTTATTACTTTTATTCAATGTGATGTATCAGCCATGTTAACTGACTCAAAAGAGTTGGTGGATTACCTGTATGAGGTGGTTTTGCATGTCTAACAATACCCAGGCTATTGTTTACAGGAATTCAGGGTAAGCACAACAGGGAAAAATTATCGTACTTTATTTACAGATTACAACACAAGGAATTTGAATTTCCCTACAGATTGTCCATCTAGTCCGTTGTTGGTTAGGGAGGATATTGGAATAACTCAGCTGAAGAGATCCTTCAGTTCTTCCAAAGGTTTGAACAGAGCGTGAGAAAACTTCCACAGACATTCTGGTACATTCACTGATTTTTTAAAAAATATAATAAGATACATTGTGTTGGTTTACTCAATTATAATCAGAGTCACTTATCTCGTTAAGTCACTGATGCCTCTACTATCTCAGGGGGCTAAAGAGAGTGGGACTTGCTACATCCATACTCATGTTGTTCTACAGATGCACAGTAGAGAGCAACCTGACAAGCTGCACCACTGCTCGATACAGAAATACACTGTGGCACACAGGAAGGCTCAACAACGGGTAGTCAGAACTGCCTCACACATCACTGCACCAGCCTATCCGCCATCAAGGAGATACAATATATGCAAAAAGGTCCTGGAAAAGGGACAGTAATGTTACAAAGGATCCCACCCATCCTGTTCATGGACCTTTTGTTCCACTTCCAACGGGGAGGAGGCTACGTAGCATCCAGACCAGGGCTATCAGACGCAAAAGCACTTACTTCTTCCAAGCAGTAAGGCTGATCAAAACCTTCGTCCACTAACTCAGCCCTGCATGCCCCCAACCACCATTACTTTATTAATTCCTGTCAGTCACTTTATGGACCTACACTCAATCTGTGTATTTTACCTATCCTATGTATTTATATTTATTGAGGTTATTTTATTATCATTATGTTCTTCATCTGTTGTGTTATTTTTGTGCTGCATTGAATCTGGATTAACAATTATTTTCTTCTCCTTTACACTTGTGTACAGGGAATGACATTAAACATTTGTGAATCTTGAAATGATCATATTTGGTTATGATCCTGTTTCTTGGTCCGAGGAGCTCCCTTATGCCAACTGTGTATAAGTTGATACCCTGCTCTTAACAGTCTTAAACACCCAATAAGACTTAAATACACAATGCCCCTTCACTATCCGTGTCCTGCACTCGTCATCCATGTACCTTAGCAACTAAGACATTTAATTAGAAAGTGAATTAAGCATTAGCTAAATCTACTTAAAGCTAGTACCAGGACTTCATTAAAACAATTGACCACTGCACGAGGTATAGGCGTCTTAAGCAAATCCTGAACAGAAATTCTCATTTATTTGTGTTAATCAAACATGTGTCATAGTTAGTGACCGAAAAGGGAATTTGCATGGTGATTGGCAGTCTCTGAAATACAATATACATTTCCAGAGTGCCTTGATGGTTTGAATGATTCGACTAATATTTTTTTATATAGTATAATTGTGGTCTTTGAGCCCTATCATAATTTCATGGAATATACTATTCCAAGAACATTATATTAAGTGGACAAGATTGTTTATGTATGGTACATAAATTATATCAGTGCTTAACTACCAAAGGAGTTTAATACAATTGCAAATTGTGTGCATGAATAAGTAGTGTCCAGGAAGGATCTGTTGCAAATATATTAATTAGATAGTTGCATATGGTGACTGGGGCCCAGTAATCCTTTGGGATAACACAGAGGTCCTACAGCTGGTTTTACATCAATTGTCTTTAACCAGTGGTCACGGATCATAAGAGATTTCTAATCCTTCTTTATCTCGAAATACTTGGCATGGAGGTAACATTGAATTACAGATAAGGGTCTGATCTAGCAGATGAAGGGGAAGAGTCAGTACCACAAACCGAAAGAAAAATCTTTATTAAGGAGATGAAATCAAATAGCTGTACACTGGAAATAAATTCAAAACATAAAACTGACATTTTGCCTTTGATGAAACACAGTCCTAACTGTGTCCACAAAGGGGAAAATAATAGCTTATGAAATTACATTTTAAGCTTACAGAGAAAGGTTGTGTGATTCATTGACAAGCTATACAGGTCTGGTAAACACAGCTTAATAAAGGGGGTAAATAAGAGCTATAAGATTAAATAGATAAAAGGTATCCATCTGCTCCGTTAATTGATTCTCAAGGAGTGTCAGTGAGAAATATGCTGGCTTCTGGACAGGATAAACTTTGTACCAGGGCATCTGCAATTTTTGTTCACTTTTTGACTGCAATAACATCTTTCAGAATTCAATAGAAAAAGTTGGCCTGCTGCCAACCCATTACAACCATAAATCTTATCCTCAAAACTAAATCCTGCATAATCCATGCAACTAACCCCTCATCATGTAGCTGAAACTGTTGCAAGACTCACCAATAAAATGCTAATATGTATCAGTCTTAAATTCTACATTAGGATTCTACACTGTATGCCCTCTCTAACTGTATTCTGTATTTTGTTACTGTTTTCCCTTGCTCTCTCTCAATGCACAGTTGTAAATAAATAACCTGTTTACATTGCATGGAAAGCAAAGATGTGACAATGATAAATCAGTTTATCAATTTTTACTTTACTATTTTGCATCAATAAATAATAACAGAGAGTAAGAACACAGAATATTGGAAATCAACGATCAAACATCAAGGAACAACTTTATTCATCATATTTACGAGGGATGATTGATAAGTTCATGGCCTAGGGTAGAAGGAGTCAATTTTTGAAACCTAGCTACACTTTTTCTACACTTGCACAGTTAGTCCAGCGGTCATGGAGCATACAGATCCCTTCTTTGTAGAAGCTGGCATCTTGGACCTCCAGAAGTGGTCCACAGCAGGGGTGATTGATAAGTTTGTGGCCTAAAGTAGATGGTAATGAGGAGAAACTTCAAACTTTCTGCGTTTTCACTCAGAGTTGAACTGCACGTGCATGTAACGAGAGCTGTGTAACTCACCTCTTTCTACCTTAGGCCACAAAACTTATCAATCACCGCTGCCTTGGACCACCTGGAAGTCCAAGACATTCTTATTACATGCACGTGCAGTTCAACTCTTTGAGGGATAATGCAGAAAGTTTGAAGTTTCTCCTCATTTCCTTCTACCTTAGGCCACGAACTTATCAATCACCCCTGCTGTGGACCACTTCTACAAAGAAGGGATCTGTATGCTCCACGACCGCTGGACTAAATGTGCGCATGCAGGAGGGAACTATGTCGAAAAGTAAATGTGCTAGATTTTCTAAAATTAACTCCTTCTACCTTAGGCCATAAACTTATCAATTACCCCTCGTACTTACACATTTTAGAAATTTGCTGTTGTGCATTGGCATGACATGCAGCAAAAACAAAACAGCTTCCAAAAAGAATTTCTAAAGAATTATATAAAAATACAGTAAGAAGTAGGGATATGGAATAATATGTGCATAAATACATAAATAAAAGCTTGTATTTACAATGTAAACAGCATTATAAAAAGTGGTTTAAAATGTTTACGGTGGGATGCAGTGACTGAGTTAATAGATAGAGGGAGCTGTCTCGGGAGGTAACTGAAATGGTTGATCAGAATAACTGCCTAGGGGAAGAAGCTTTTAAGATGATGTGAAGTTTTTGATTTAATAACCCTGTAGCACTTTCCAGAAGGGAGCTTTTGGAAAGGGCAGTTTGCTAGGCGGGTAGTGTCTACAGTGATTATCCCGCCCACTTAATTTGTTTTGGACACATACAAGACCTGCAGTGATGATAGACTGGAGCCAATGGTCTTTGCTGTCCTGACAGTTCACTGTAGTTTTCATGTGTTGTGAGAGGATGCTGTACCAATCAATGGCTATTGTGAGGATACACTCTATATTCAATACTCAACAGGCCAGACAATATATAAGGAGAAGAAAAGCAGAGTTAATATTTCAGGTTTGCTGACCCTGTCATTTAAGAAATCCTGTCAGATCTGCTGAGCATTTCCATCATTTTCTGTTCTTATTTCAGCTTTAAACACCTGTGATATTTTGCTTTCAGAAAGAAACTGGCACATACACTCAAATCCTGGATGTTACTCCCTCCTCAACAGCTAGATTAATTAAGTTTACAGTCCATAAAACCATCAACATGTCATGTTCATGGCCTACAGTAATTTCTTGCATCAGTGGGGATGCAGTAAATAGTAAACGAGTGGGACATTCCTAGAAAACGTTCATACCCCAGTGCAGTAGCAGCTTATGACATCTGGGAGAAAGAGATTGACTGAAAATGAATGCTCACACTGTTTAAAGGAAGCAGAAACCTTCATGGACTCTTAATTGCTTGTCTACATGAGGAAATGCAGGATAGGGGGAATAGACTGTCAGGAGCCTTAGATACACCAAGAATGTTTTGCATTCCATGTGAGTGCATTAGACTGTGGCAGTGATTCCTATGGCAACTTACCTTAGCAGCTCTGTTGAGGCTTCTCTCCACATCCTAATTCCACCAACACAAAACCTTTATAACCCTGACTCCTCAAAATTTCTTGACAGTTATTCACCCATCTTATGTATTAGTTTTTCACCAGAGAAATGACACATCAACTGCAAAAAATTACTTAATACTGGTGAAGATTCTTTATTGAATGAAACATAATCCAGATAAGTGGTAGAGGAATCAAATGTTTCAAAGTTTTAACGTGCATTTACCATCCAAGAATGTACAAATTATGCAACCTTGAGATTTGTTTGCTCTCACACACTTATGGACACTTCACAAATATTTGTCCCTGGCATTTAACCTTGTGGTCTCCTTCTAAGATGGAAGATAACTGATGACCATTCAACTCGAATGAAGATACCACAGAACAAATTGGAAGTGCTTAGATGGATATAGGTATTATTTTAACAACAGGTAATAACCCTTGGTGCTAATATCTGGAAAGAACTTAGCATAGTTCAGCATCATCTACATCATTTGACAACACCACAAACATTTACATTTGATTCTTTCACATTCTGCCCCATGTCACCCACTTCATTGAGACAATGACATCACCAGACTGTAATGAGTCAGCATTCAGAATCAAAATACTGCAGGTGCCAGAAATCTGAAAGTGTGGCAAATATTCCATGAAGATCTTACCCCTCAGATAGCATTAACGAAGAGTGAAATAGAGATGATGTTTCAATGTTTAGATGTACATGTGAGAAGCAAACCTAATTGTTAATCTTAGTCTGTTCTCATGACACCAGCTTCCAAGCAAGTGTTTTTCAATGTACCATATCTTCCTTGTTTCCTGAGTCATGGATGCTCCACCACTGATCAGATATCAGGCATATTCCTTCCAATTTCTCATAGCTGCTCTTACTCCTCCTGCTCCCAGGATGCAATTCTGACTTACCTTCACTTCCTATTGCATCTGCCCTCATACTTGACCGACCTTTCTCCATAGTTTCTAAAGCCACCATTATGACATTGACACCAGCCGCATCTTCTCCTCCCCCCACATTCAGCACTCAGTTGGAATTCCTCTGGGATGCCTTTGTTCACAAGTTCAACACCTGCTCTCCTTCTTTCATTGTCATCTCATCTCAAATGAGATGCCACACTCATATCTTTGCTTCCTCTCTTTCCTTCAGTCCATGTCCCAGACACTCCTTCCATGTGAAGCAGAAACTCACTTATATTTTTACAACATAGTATATCTTACTTAGTGCACTGGGGAAAATTAAATGCAGATTGGATGATCACTTAGCAAAACACTTCCAACCATTCTACAAATATGGCACCAACCTTCCAGGTATCTCTCTATCTTCCTACCCTTTCTTACTCCAAGTTCTCTGTTCTTGACCTCTTACAACAAAATTCACAGCACCTCTTGTTTCAGAAAGACACATTGCAGCCTTCTGGCCTCATCAAGTTCTAGGCAGATCTTGAGCATGTCCAACACTTTTATTTTAAATTTTAGCACTCTTTCTATATTTCTTTGTTTATTTTACATTGGTGCTTGAACATGGAGAGCTTACATGAAGACAGCATGGGTAGAAAGATGGGTTTGGGGAGAGCTAGGCTTCACTCACTCCTAATCAATGGAAGTTAAGTGAAACCATTTCCTCTAGTAGCTGATTCAGACAGCAGCACAATCACTACCAATGTTCAAAATTTATCCCAAGGACATTTTATGTGATATTTGATCCGTCATCTCAATTTATGGCTTCTCATAGGGGACAGAATATTGACAGAAACTAACTGCAGAGTTAGGGTGAGACTGGTGTGCAAATATTGATGGAGAGTGTTGGAACAAATGGATAGGGAATATGCCGTATGATTGAAGGAGAGATGAGTACGATCCAAATCTAGAATAGTGTTATTAAAACTTGTTTATTCAGAGTGTCCAGTGACAGCCACCCCTCCAAACAATGAGTTCTAATTTCCTCCATAGAAAAGTTGCAGAGGTATGGTGTTGTTTGATGTTGCAGAAGTGGTTCATGATTGCAGCACCTGGTGAAATTGTGTGAGTATTTGAGTTCACAATTGTGATCCATTATGGAAATAATTAACCTTCAGTCAAGGAAATAACATCGATAAAGATGTGAAATTCAAGGCCATCTAACTGTGTGTGTGTTATATCTTGCTGCGTTCACAATGATGGGTGAGTATTCAAGACGTACAAAAAAGCTGGACGAACTCAGCAGGTTGGGCGACATCCATTGAAAGAAGCAGTCAAAGTTCCGGGTCTAGACCCTTCGTAAGGACTAAAGAAAGGAGGGGGCAGGGGAGGGTGGAAAACCACTCAGAGGAAAGATCAAGGGGTGGGGGAGGGGAAGCAGGGAGGTGATAAGCAGGAGAGGTGAAGAAGGAGTGTAAGGGGAAAGCACTACGGGTAGTAGTAGAAGGCAGAGTCATGAGAGGTGATAGGCAGCTAGAAGAGGAGACAGAGTGAAGGTGGGATGGGGAAGGGAATTACCGGAAGTTGGAGAATTCAATGTTCATACCAAGGGGCTGGAGACTACCCAGAAGGTAGATGAGATGTTGTTCCTCCAACCGAAGTTTGTTTAGTTTTTAAGGAAACTGGAGCAGCAGGTGGTTTATCTGTAATAGCCAGGTGGAGTCACCACGCCAATGTAATCTGGTTGTTGTTACCAGCCCTAGGGTAAAATCAGTTTACATGTATCAACATCAAAAAGGAGGTTGCAAAAATGCTTGATTCAGGTTTGCTAGGTGGCGGAAGTTGCAGAGGATAATATGCTGGATCCGGAGGCTGGTGGGGTGATAGGTAAGGACAAGGGGGACACAGTCCCTGTTGTGGTGACGGGAGGATGGGGTGAGGGCTGAAGTGTGGGAAATGGAGGAGATGTGGGTGAGGGCATCTTTGACGATGGCAGAAGTGAAACCATGATTCTTAAAGGAAGAGGACATTTGGGATGTCCTGGATGTCTCTTACCACTACGCAGGGCCCCAAACAGTCCTTCCAGGCGAGGCAACACTTCAATTGTGAGTCTGTTGGGGTCATCTATTGCATCCGGTGCTCCTGGTGCGGCCTCCTCTACATCGACGAGACCCGACACAGATTGGGGGACTGCTTCGTCGAGCACCTACGCTCCGTCCATCACAATAGACAGGATCTCCCGGTTGCCACTCACTTCAACTCTCCTTCACATTCCCATTCGGCTATGTCCATACATGGCCTCCTCTACTGCCATGATGAGGCCAGACTTCGGTTGGAGGAACAACACCTCATATACCGTCTGGGTAGTCTCCAGCCCCTTGGTATAAACATCGAATTCTCCAACTTCTGGTAATTCCCTCCCTCTCCCTTCCCCTATCCCACCTTCACTCTGTCTCCTCTTCCAGCTGCCTATCACCTCTCATGACTCTGCCTTCTTCTACTACCCATAGAGCTTTCCCCTTAGATTCCTTCTTCACCTCTCCTGCCTATCCCCTCTCTGCTTCCCCTTCCCCACCCCTTGATCTTTCCTCTGATTGGTTTTCCACCCTCTCCCCACCTTCTTTAGTCCTGACAAAGAGTCTCGACCTAAAATGTTGACTACTTCATTCAACGGATGCTGCCCGACTTGCTGAGTTAATCCAGCTTTTTTGTACGTGATTTGACCACAGCATCTCCAGTGCACTTTGTGTTTATGATGGGTGAGTATTTCTAGCTGTAGTCAGCTGAATGCCCAAAGTCCAGTGATCCAGAACTATACAAGAAGTCCAAGCACAATCTACAGGAGCAAATAAAACAACATTGATTGGAGTTTGAGATGGAGTCAGATGCACATCAGCTCTGTCAGGGTCTGCAAGCCATTACTTCTTACAAGGTGAAAGCTAACATCATGAATGGCTGTGATCCTTCACTCCCAGATGAGCTCAAAGCCTTATGCACTCTCTGAAAGGAAGAATAAAAATACCCCTGTGCAAATCCCAGTAGCACTGGTGACCCTATGATCTCAGTCTTGGAGGTGGACACCAGAGCATCTTTTGAGACAATGAGTCCTCACAAGGCGTCAGGCCCTGATTGTGTACCTGATATGACACTGAAAACCTGTGCTAACCAACTGATGGGAGCATTCCAGGACACCTTCAATATTTCACTGCTGGAGTCGGAGGTTCCCACCTCCTTCTAAAGGGCGACAATCATACTAGTGCTCAAGAAGATCAGGGTGAGCTGCCTCAACAACTATCACACAGTTGCACCGTGATGAAGTGCTTCGAGAGGTTGGTCATGGCCAGAATCAACTCTTGCCTAAGCAAGAACCTGGACCCACAGCAACTTGCCTATTGGCACAAAAGATCAACAGCAGATACAATTTCATTAGCTCTTCCCTCCCCCCACCTTTCGAAACTACTTAATTCTTTTCTCCAGTCTAGCCGAAGGGTCTTGGCTCAAAACGTCGACTGTGCTTTTTTCCATGGATGCTGTCTGGCCTGCTGAGTTCCTCCAGCATTTTGTGTGTGTAGCTCGCCACTTAACTTTGGATCACCTGGACAATTACAATTCCTGCATCAGTCTGCTTTTTGTTGATTATAGCTCTGTGTTCAACACAATCATAACCTCAGTATTAATCAACAAGCTCCAAAACTTGGGCATCTGAACCTCTCTCTACAAACGGATTGTTGATTTCTTTATTGAGAGGCCACATTCAGTACAGAGTGGAAATAACATCTCCTCACTGACAATCAACACTGGCACACCTCAAGGATGTGTGCTTAGCCCACTGCTCTATTCTCTCTATACTCACACTGCGTGGCTGGGCACAACTCAAAGGCCATCTATAAATTTGCTGATGACACAGGTATTGTTGGTAGATATTCAGATGGTAACAAGAAGCCACACAGCAGTGAGATAGATCATCTGGTTGAGTGGTGTTGTAACAATAACTTTACACTCAACACCAGGAAGACCAAAGAAGTGATTGTGGACTTCAAGAAGAAGTCAAAGGAACACACATCAGTTCTCATTGTGGATTGGCAGTGGAAGGGGTAAACAATTGGAAGTTTCTATGTATCAATATCTCTGAATTTCTATCCTGGGTCCAACATATTGATGCAATTACAAAGGAGGCACAACAGTGGCTATATTTCATCAGGAGTTTAAGGAAGCTTGGGGTATGACACCAACGACTCACAAATTTCTACAGATGTACTGTGGAGACCATTCTAACTGGTTGTATCACAATCTAGTATAGAGGGGCAACTGCACAGAATCCAAAATAGTTGCAGAAAGTTGCAAACTCAGCCAGCTTCATATTGGACACTGGCCTCCCCCGCATCAAAGACATTTTCAAAGGGCAATGGGCCATAAATGCATCATCCATCATTAATTACCTCCATCACCCATGACATGCCCTCTTCTCATTGTTACCATCAAGGAGGAGGTACAGGAGCTTGAAGACACACACTCAATGTTCTCGGAACAGTTTCTTCTCTGCCGTAAGATTTCTGAATGAACAATGAACCCATGAACACTACTTCAATATTTCTTGCTCTCTTTTTTGCACTACTTATTTAATTTAATTTTTAAAATCTATTTCTTAATGTAATTTATAGTTCGTTTATTATTATGTTTACAATGTACTGCTGCCACAAAACAGCAAATTTCATGTCATCAATGATGGTAAACCTGACTGTGATTCTGATGCTGAGCTTGCCTAAGCACCAGAAAACAAGACAAGACTGTGAACCTATCCTATACTCTTGAGGCTAAAGTAGGGAAGATCCTAACCAGCAGGTTGCAGAGTGATGTAAGTTGTCTGCACTCAGTTGTTTGAAGAGAAGGACTAAAAGCTGCATTTCCTAATTGTTTTCAACACTGGGCTTCTTTTTTCTATTCTAATATGCAAATAACATGTAATAAATTTGCAATAGAGTCATAGTATCATAGAGATATACAGCACAGAAGTATTTCTCTATGGCCCTTCAGCCCATCTAGTCTATGCCAAAACAGTTTAAGTTGCCTGGACCTATCAACCTACACCAGGACCTTAGCCTTCAAAGTCCCTATTATCTATGTACCTATTCAAACTTCTCTGAAACATTCTCGCATTGATCACTTGTGCTGGCAGCTTATTCCACACACTCATGACCCTCTGAGTGAAGAAGTTTCCCCTCATGTTCCCGTTAAACTTCTCACCTTTCACCCTTAACCCAGGACCGCTGGCTATAGTCCCAACCAACCTCAGTGGAAAAAGCCTGCTTGCACTTACCCTACCTATACCCCTCATAATTCAGCATACCTTTATCAAATCTCCTCTCACTCTTCTACATTCTTAAGAATGCAGTCCTAACCTATTCAATCTTCCCTTATAACTCAGGTCCTCCAGTTCTGGCAACATCCTTGTGCACTTTCTCTGCACACTTTCTACCTTTCCTGTAGGTAGGTGACTAGACCTGCACACAATACTTCAAGTTAGGCCTCACCCATGTTTTATACAACATAATATCCCACGCTCTATATTCAATATATTGATTTATGAAGGAAAATGTGCTAAAAGCTTTCTTTACAACCCTATCTTCCTGTGATGCCACTTTTAATGAATTATGTACCAATGTTCCCAGATCCCTTTGTTCCACATGCTTCAGTGCCACAACATTCACAGTGTAAAACCTAGAACAGTTGATCCTACTGAAGAGCAACAACTTGAACTTGTATGCATTAAATTCCATCTGCCATTTTTCAGCTCTTTTTTCTCAGCTGATGCAGATCCCTTTGCAAGCCATAATAGACTTCCTGACTGTCCACTACACACCCGGTCTTGGTGTCATCCAGAAACTTGCTGATCCAGTTAACTACGATATCATCCAATTCATTGATATAGATGATAATCAGCAACGGACTCGGCACTGAGCCCTGTGGCACACAGACTTCTAGTCAGAGAGGCAACCATCTACTACCACCCTCTGGCTTCTCTAATACAATTTAGGACTGGGGCTCAGGTCTTAGTGCGAGGTTCAGGCAATTTAACCGATGCCCCAGGCAGTCTGGAGGCTCCACTCTCCGTGACACTAAGGCCGTGTTACTCCCCCCAGCTGCTGTGATTCATGTCTGTGAACACTGCGGTGATTTCCCTGCTATGATGAATTAAATGCCAAGGCTTCGGGCCTACTCCGAGCTGCTCAGGGAATTTGGATCTAAGGACTCAGTTTGGTTCGGAATGCTGTGTTGTTGTTGTTGTTGCTTGCTTCTATTGTTTGCATAATCTGTTTTGCTTTTTTCTCTTTCTCTGTGGGCAATTGGGGTTGGCCTTATTCTTCTTTTTTCTTTTGGGTTTTTTGCTTTGCAACTGCCTGTAAGCAAACAAATCTCAAGGATGTATAATTTATACCTTTTTTTGATAATAAATATACTTTGCATCTTTGAACTTACTACCTTATCCTGAATGCCAGGCGACTGAACCTTCCAGACCAACCTCCCATGTGGGACCTTGTCAATGCCTTCCAACTGTCCATGTAGACAACATCCACTTCCTCAAAAAGCTCTATAAGATTGTTTAGACATGATCTGCCACACATGAAGTCATGCTGACTATCTTTAATCAGTCCATGTCTTTCCAAATACTTCTATATCCAGCCCCATCTCAAAAATTTTTAAAAAATTTAAATGGGTAGAAATGACAAGTTTTGCTGCTGTCCTCTGTCTCCCCGCTTCCCTCACTATCACCCTTCTTTGCTCTCTCTGTTAATTCCCACCCTCTTTCCCCTCTACACATTCTCCCTTTACTCATGTTCATACTCATCTCTCGCTCTATCTCAATCTTGCCGGTTGTCCTGCTACTCAGGTCCTGCCCCACCCATTTCTCAGTTGTAGACTCCACATCCAACATTATGCTCCTGAGAACAGATCTCGGGGCAATCTTGGGTGGCCAAGGAGGGAGCAACTGTTACTGAGGCAATCCCTGTTTAACCAATCAGTATCTAATCTTCCTACAAGGTAAATTCTATGGTGACAGAGTATTCTAGACAGCATGCTTCTACACCAAGCCCTACACATGTTCTTCCTTTGAACTGACAGCACTTCCTTCATGTTGCTCTCTGGTATCCTTGCCTTTTTTAGAGCATGACACTGCTTCAAATTGCTGGTCAAAGTTCAAGGTAGGTATATATTACGCAACCTTGAGATTCATCTCCTAACAGGCAGCCGCAAAACAAAGAGACCCAAAAATACCTGCATATAAAAAAAGACCAATGTGCAGAGAGAAAAAAAACTGCATGCAAACAGTGCTCTGTACTGAAGTCTGCACGAGAGTCCCATCGTTCAGTGCAGAGACAGGTAAACCTTGTGGAGCAGCAGTCTGAACCGGCCATCCCTCACCTCGGGCCACCACACCCTGACCTTTTCAATCCCTGGCCCAGCTCCTAAATCGACAACCAGACTTTGGGTTTAATTGCCTCGAATAGTTCTGGGACCTGAACCTCATTACCTCAATTTGGCCTGTAATCGATCTTTCCAATTCGGCACGCTGCTCAAGTCTCTTGTCCCAACATTGAGTTCAGTTGAATCATTCTGCTCAGGGCCCAGCCTTGGAGACACTACTATCTGCAAATGGCCTGCACCTTCACTCCCTTCCCTCACAGTGCTCTCAGTGGCTTGAGCTGCATCCCCATGCACAATTACCCAAAATCACCCTCAAAATGTCAGCTCCCAAAAAACTCTTGTCTTCCAAATCTAGGCTCCCAAGGTTAAGAAACCTAGCAAACATGCATCGAGCATTTTTGCAACCTCCTTTCTGATGCTGATACACGTAAATTGATTTTACCCTAGGGCTGGTAACAACAACCAGATTACATTGGCGTGGTGACTCCACCTGGCTATTACAGATAAACCACCTGCTATTTCAGTTTCCTTAAAAACTAAACTTTACACAAACAAAGCCAGTGTTTTAATACTCTTCACCTCTTCTGAAAAGTTGTTTTTTTTAAGTATGGAGTATACAAACAGTTGGTGCTTCTAACAGGTGCCCTGGGGACCAGAAAATATATTTTTCTGACTGTGTACTGGATGACATCAATTTGCAGTGTCAAAAATATTGAATTTTATTGATTTTGTTTTTGCTGTGTGGGGTTCAATTTCCTACATCTGTTTTAGTTAGCTTGCCTTTTTTTGGAATGTGTGACCTTCACTGCAATGCTCATGTGACATTCACAGGACTGGTCACGCAAAGCAGCATAGCCAGACTCTGTTTATGTGGAAACAAATAGTGTTGACATTGTTTGGAATGCAGTGATGTTAACTAGCACTTTTGACCTGCAAATAATGGGGCATGGGTTTTGAATGCAGGACAATGGTGTTTATACTTATACGAGGCACAAGAAAATTTCAAGTACTAATGACATACTGCTGGCAGATAGACAATTAAAGTTACGGGAGAGACAGAATATTTGAAGTATCAGGCAATGGACAACTGTGCTAAATTATCAGATTGAAATTTCACTCTTCATTACTAATAATAAATACATTAACGTGCTTATCTGATATTCATCTGCCTGCTTTGTAATTGAGACAATAACCCATTTACTTTAAATAGCAACCAAAAAAAAAACGCATGGATTATTTAAAAGCACTAATATTACCCAGTTCCATTTCACTGTCTATATGCCTGCACTCTTGTACAGTTAAGGAGTAGTTATAATTTATAATTTTTTAACTTAGGGAGACTTTAGAAGCTGGGAAGCATTATTTTTAGTGAAGAGAATTCTTGTGCCTCTATGGAACTCAGCCATTTCATTCAATGTTAGTCAGGTACAGTACATCAAGATGCCAGTTAAATATTCTTTAATTTGAGAGAGGGATGATGGGAGACTTCTGTCAGTTTTAATAAACAATATAAATAATTGTATGATATAAAGGATGTAATCTAAGTTTCCATAACAACAACAAAATCCTTCCAGAGGGTAAAAAAACAACAGGATGATAACTTCCGAAAAGTTCCCCCAATGGATCAACATAATATTTCAATAATCAATATCCTTACTTCCTGACTCTGCACGCCTAGTAACTCAATCCCTTTTATCATTGAATCATGCCCATTTTGCTTTGTGTGTTTTCACTCATTAAAAATCTGGATTGTTCTTCACCAGTATTCATTTTACATTAGCTTCTTAAGCTGCCAGAGAAAGGAGCTGTACATCTTTAGCTTACTGTTGTCTTTCTCTCTGTATCTACCGTGTGACCTTTAAATATGCAATGTTTCTTGCTTAAAATGTCACACTTTTCACTGTTTATATAAAATGCCCAGAACAAAGTATTGCCCGGTAAGATTATCCATCATATCAATCTTGATTTGATGGAGGGACTATCTTTAAGGAACAATATTACATGGCCTTGAGGAGTGCAAAGAGCAATGCAACACTTCCGTCACAATGTCACTGTACACAGACAATTCAATGATAACCATGTCATCTGCTTTAAGCAAACAAACAAGGGCTGTCAAATATTGCTTTGTGACAATCACACCCTTTAATAAAAACGAAACTCAAACAAAGACCACAGTAAAAATATCACAATGGTGTTGGCATAAATATTTCAAACAATTGGTTTGTCTGATAGCTCTGTAATGTGACAATGATGGTCATTTATGTGTCTTAGAGAATTTAAATTGTTCTCTTGCAAGAAAACAAGGAAATAAAACATCATTTACCGACAAAGCAGCACAGCATTTAACCTGTGAAATGTGTCAGGAATATTATACTTAAATTAATATCAGTTAAAGGTGTCACAGCATTTCAGCTTTTACAGGGCGTGTTATGACTGCTATGGTAGATCATTGTATCCCACGCTGGTTCACAGGCTTCCCAGTTGTCTAGCCCAATGTTCTCTCTAGTATCACCTTGTTTCTATAGTATCTTTGCCATTCTCATATTAGAATTTCACCCAGTCAGTGCCATAATTCTCTTGGGTGTTTAAGTGACCATTTGCTATTTTTTTGTAGCAAATGCAAAAACAACTTGTATTTCTATGGTCCTTTAACATAATAACTTAATTACAGAGCTGTGTTTCCTTGAAACTTGCCGTTGAGGTAGATAATAAGATATGAAGGGCGTATCAGAGGAGAAATGAGCAGAGACATTTTTTGAGGAAATTCTATCCAGAGCTTTGAATTTGAAATCAAAGTCACCTTTAAAGTCTCCCAGTCACCTGAAGTTACCACCCTGGTGGTGCAGTGAGTAAAATCAACTGAAGCCAGAAGTGAGGTGGCATAGATGGGTGAGTTTATAGGGCCAGGAAGGGATTTGTGAGAATATTCACATTAAGACATTGGCATTGGTGAATTTATCTTAATAGCACATGGTAGTCAGGAGGCTGGCCAATTAAACTAGAGTAATTTAATGGAACAAGGATTAAAGCATGGAGGAAGTACTCTGTAGAGGTTCTGCTGATGAAATAGCTGTAAAGGAGGAAGTGAAAGTATGCAATATTGATGATAATGGATGTGAGGTCCAAAATATAACTCAAGGTTAAATAAGTGGCCAGGGAGGCACATGGAAGTTGTTGGCAGCCATTATAGTGTCAGTAGAAGGTCACATCAACATCTATCACATAATAATCTACCTCAGCCGTAGCAACTGATTGGAATAATTCTCTTTCTGATAGTGGATAGGGCTTGTGTCAATGATTGAAGACAGTGACTTCAGATGGAGGAGATTATGGTCCATGCACTACCAAATGGCACAGAAAGAAGTCTGACAATCAGGAACCAAGAAGAAGCAAAGAGAAATGAAATGGAGATAGCCATTATCATCTTACATTGGAAGATGAAGTGTGTAAGGGATGTGGATGAGCAGTAGAATGGAAGAGAGAAATGAGGGGATGTCAAGAAAGGACTTGTGAAGAACATCAGAAGTAATGGGCCAAAGTGGGGAAAGGAATCACTATCAGACCTGATACTAAAAATTAAAGCAGGCCAGTGAAATTCCACACAGGTGGACAACAGAAGAGCTGGATGCTATAATCAACTCTATCGAAGACTGAAGATGAATAAAGAAAAATAATGCATTGTTGTTTCCCAGTTCAGAATTAAATTGGGTGTCATTTGTGAACCTGGTTCTGAGTCATTGCAGAATTATTCTCAGAGAGATGGACAGGGAAAGCATTTTCAAATGTCATGGCAAGGAAAAAAGTAGGTCAGGATTCACATCTATGGAATTATGATGTTGTGGCGACCCACTTTCTGTGCAGGCGAACCGGCTCACAAATAGCACCTCTGCACCTCTAACGTCATTTCCACCTGGAGAGGGCGGGTGCTGGGGATTAAATGCCGACGCCGCGAAGTTTGAATAAACTAGTCTCGAAACGACTTACCAACTGCGTGTTGTCTCTAGCTCTGTATGTAGTACATTACCACATTGGTGTCCCCGACGGGGTACAACACTTGCAACAGGAAGCCAGGGCCAACCATGAAGGCCGCAAACAGCAGCACGATACGGACCTACGACACCCACACAGTGCGGCTACAGTTCAGCGCCAGCCGGTTCACGTGGGACTTCACACTGGCCGTGGTGGCCCAACCACTCCTGGGGGCGGACTTCTTGCGAGCTCACAGCCTGCTGGTCGACTTGCAAGGGAAAAGACTGGTACATGCCGAGACTTTCCAGACGTTCTCCCTGGGTGAAGCCAAGTTGCCGGCCCCACACCTGGACTCCATCACACTGTTGGACAACAAATTCACCAGAATCCTGGTGGACTTTCCATCAATTCTGGCACCACAGTTCACGGCAGCCATGCCCAGACATGGGGTACAGCACCACATTCTGACCCACGGACCCCCCCCTCCACACAAAGGCCCCCCCCCCCCCCCGCGCACAAAGGCTCCCCCCGGAAAAGCTCTGCCTGGCGAAGAAGGAGTTCAAGAGGATGGAGGAATTGGGGATCATACAGAGGTCCGACAGCCCATGGGCTTCCCCCCTGCACATGGTGCCCAAAGCAGCTGGGGTTTGGAGACTATGCGGCGACTACCGCAGACTGAATGAGGCTACAACTCCAGACTGTTACCCCGTGCCGCACATACAGGATTTTGCAGCAAACCTGCACGGGGCAAGAATCTTTTCCAAAGTAGACCTCGTCCGGGGATACCATCAAATCTTGGTGTACCCTGAAGACATCCCCAAAACAGCACTCATCACCCCGTTTGGCCTGTTCGAGTTCCTCCGAATGCCGTTCGGCCTGAAGAATGCCACTCAGACGTTCCAGCGGCTAATGGATGCAGTGGGACGCGACCTGGACTTTGCGTTCATCTATTTGGATGACATCCTTATAGCCAGCAGTTGTTGTCAGGAGCATTTGTCCCACCTCCGCCAGCTCTACTCCCACCTGAGTGATTTCAGCCTCACGATCAACCCGGCCAAATGCCAGTTCGGTCTTGATACCATAGACTTCCTGGGCCACAGGATTACCAAAGACGTGGCAACATCTCTGCCCGCCAAGATAGAAGTGATCCACCACTTTGCCCGGCCCAACACGGTTAAAGGCTTGCAGAAGTTCGTTGGTATGGTGAACTTCTACCACCGTTTCCTCCCCTCAGCAGCCCATATCATGCACCCTTTGTACACCCTGATGTCGGGTAAAGGCAAGGACATTACTTGGGACGAGGAGGCCGTGGCCACTTTTGTTAAAGCCAAGGAAGCCTTGGCAGATGCCGCGATGCTGGTGCACCCCAGAACGGACGTTCTGACCGCCCTCACGGTGGACGCATCCAACACAACAGTCAGTGGGGTGCTGGAGCAGCTCTTCGAGGGTCACTGGCAACCCTTGGCGTTCTTCAGCAAGCACCTACGACCACCCAAACTCGTACAGTGCTTTTGACCGGGAGCTGTTGGCACTGTATCTGGCAATCCGGCATTTCAGGTACTTCTTAGAAGGCAGGCCGTTCACCGCGGTCACGGACCACAAACCGTTGACCTTCGTGTTTACGAAGGTGTCCAATCCCTGGTCGGCTTGCCAGCAGCGACATCTGTCCTACATCTCCGAGTACATGACAGACATCCAGCATGTCTCGGGAAAGGACAACGTTGTGGCGGATGCACTCTCCAGACCAGCTGTCCAGGCCCTGTCCCTGGGGGTGGACTATGCAGCACTGGCGGAGGCACAGCAGGCAGACGACGAGATGCCCAGCTACAGGACTGCAGTCTCAGGTTTGCAGCTGCAGGACTTTCTCGTAGGCCCAGGTTTTAGGACCCTCCTGTGCGACGCGGCTACCGGCCAACCTCGCCCCATCGTCCCGGCAGCCTGGAGGTGGTGAGTTTTCGACTCCATACACGGTTTGGCGCATCCATCTATCAGGACAACCGTCAGCTGGTCTCCAGCAAGTTTGCATGGCACGGACTTCTCAAGCAGGACAGTGAATGGGCTAGAACGTGTGTGCAGTGCCAAACAACCAAGGTGCAGCTGCACACTAAAGCCCCGCCACAGCAGTTCGAACCCACCCACCGGAGGTTCGACCACATTCATGTGGATATCGTGGGCCCCCTACCAGTATCCTGAGGAGCGCGGTACCTCCTAACGATGGCAGACCAGTTCATGAGGTGGCCAGAGGCGGTCCCGCTCACCGACACATCTGCCGATTCCTGCGCCTGAGCACTGATTGCAACCTGGGTAGCACGTTTCGGTGTACCGGCCCACATTACCTCCGACAGAGGTGCCCAGTTCACCTCCAGCCTGTGGTCGGCTGTGGCCAGCCTGTTGGGAACGCAGCTACACCACACCACTGCCTACCACCCAGACTAGTGGAACGCTTCCACCGTCACTTGAAGTCGGCTCTCATGGCCCGCCTGAGAGGACCTAACTGGGTGGACGAGCTTCCTTGGGTCCTGCTTGGAATTTGCACAGCGCCCAAAGAGGATCTGCACGCCTTGTCGGCCGAGTTGGTGTACGGCGCACCCCTGGTTGTTCCAGGAGAGTTCATACCAGCCCCAGGGGGGCAAGAGGAAGAACCCTCAGCAGTCCTGGAAACGACGCGAAAGGCTCGGCAACCTGGCCCCCGTGCCAACTTCACAACACGGATGGACCCCGACCTATGTACCCAAAGACCTGCAGGACTGTAAGTTTGTGTTTGTACGAAGGGACGGACACCGGGCACTGCTACAGCAGCCATATGAGGGGCTGTACAAGGTGATCAACAACAACGGGTCCACGTACGTTCTGGACATTGGGGGGAAAGAGGAAGTTTTCACGGTGGACCGACTCAAACCAGCCCATGTGGACTTGGCGCAGCCAGTTGAGGTTCAGGCACCACGGCGCAGAGGCAGACCTCCCAAACAGAGGCTGATCCAGACTGTGGACATTGGGGGGGTGTATCGCCGGTTCTGGGGGGGTTATGTGGCGACCCACTTTCTGTGCAGGCGAACTGGCTCACAAATAGCCAGCGCACGGGGGGAGACTTTGGTAAAGCACCTCTGATGTCATTTCCACCCGGAGAGGGCAGGTGCTAGGAATTAAGTGCTAGCACCGCGAAGTTTGAATAAACTAGTCTCGAAACAACTTACCGACTGCGTGTCGTCTCTAGCTCTGTATGTAGTACATCACTACAATGTAAAAAGTACAGTTTCTGCACCGGGAAAGAGAGCCATTAGAAGTGTCAGCTGATACAGGGTTCAGGAAAAGGCGCCGTCAGTAGTTATTGGGAATGTGCCCAACGGAACCAGAATGTGTTTCATTGACAAGAAATAAAGGACTTAGGTGAGGAATATAGATACATTGAGGGAAATTTTCTTTAGTGTGCTAGTGAAACTACAGAAACAGCTGAACAGCCAGAGTTAGTCTCTGTGACAAAGTAGTTAATATGCTCTTCTTTTCTGTATTTGAAGATGGAAGATGTATGGGAGAATGTTTAAGAGGTAGTGAAGAGAAACAGTTTCACAGAGGAGAGCAGGATTTAATAGAACTTTATTTCAGAAACTCCATGCACCATGGGTTGCTGTTATTGTGTTTCATTAAGGCTTAAGATTTTAAACCTTATATCTTTGACAATTTTTTTTCTCAGTAAAGTAGTAATATTTACAGCTAGTGCATCTCATTATTGTATTGAAATGAACCAATAACTTTGAGGAAATTATTCAATGGCTATCATCTCACTACAATTAATTCTTAATTATAGTAAATCAGCTTTGCAATAATAATATATAATCATATATAATCTCATGATCGTGCACCCTATACTTATATTACATTACTTCTATGGCCTATTAGGTTATAACAGTGGTATTCTGTCTTTAAAAAGGCATATATTATGCCACCTATCTCCATTAATCAACTCAGGGATTAATTTCTATACTTTGGATCTTCTACATCCCATTTCCTATTTCTCAATGATATAATTTATGACCAGTGATGAAATGGGTGTAGATCATAACCAACTGCTTATCCATTTTGTGAATCCTATCATTTCTAGCAATTCAACTGTATTGAGGATTACAATATTTCTAATGGATAGCCCTTTCATCCTGTATATCTTTTGTAAATCAAAGCAAGCGTTAAACAAGACGATTTTCTAATTCTTAATTTTCAATGGGACAGTGGAAGTGGAAAAAGAAATTGTTTACTGACCTGCCGTGGGGGTACCAGGGAGAGAAAAATGACCTTGCTTTGTACTGTCTGACACATTTGGCAGAAATACTATTCACTCCTCAGCAAACCTCATGGAAAAATGTTGTGCGCCTTCTTTAAATAATTAATTAGCATGGTTTAGCAGATTGTGTTTGACAAAGACTTGAGGCCCTTGTAGCAAATGCATTACATCAGCATGAGGACACATGACGAACTCCGGAGTATTCCACCTCTCTTATCGACTGTTTCTCATCTATCTGATCCAAAGCAATGTTCTGTATCCAGAAATAGCTCTCTCCTCTGCAGTTTTGTTGTTTGCAGTCAGGGGCAGATGTACGTGTTCTGTTTTCATTTTAAACATTGACAGAGATGTATGATTCTGACTCAAGTCAACTCCCCTAAGCACCCAGTAAATTTAGGTTGGAATGTAAAGCAGTTTGGTCTAATGTGTGAAGAATCTGCTCAAGGTATAAGAGTCTTTATCCAATAGGAGAAGGCCGTTTGTCAAAGCACAAGTAGGGGAGTCTTCTCTCAAAGTAGTGCTGGATGCTACCATACCCAGTACTGCTACCAGGATCATTGATCTCCATTGGTAAACTTTGCATTTTAAATGGCTTTTTTGTAGAGGGGAGAAGAAGTCACACATGATAGTGGTCCAGATCAGTTGTCTGCTGTTTCATTGGTTGTTGGAGGCCAGGTAACCCATGACTACATTAACTGTGATGATTGTCAAAGCCTGAATAGCTAGCAGAGAAATTCTTAGAAATGAATGAAAATAATGGTAGAATTTATATAAAAAAAAGAATGCATCTGAGAAGGATTGATTAAGTCTCCAGAAAAGTTGTTTAATCCCATTTTTATAATGTAAGGCATTCTCACTTGCAGTGCAATAATAATTACACCCTGCATTTTGAGAATGACAAGCTATAATGGCATTTATCAGTATCACAATGGAGTAAAGGGAGTTATAGAGGCATAAGGGAGGAGCTGGCCGAAGTTGATTGGAAGGGGACACTAGCAGGGATGATAGCAGAACAGCAATGGCTGGAGTTTCAGGGAGTATTTCGAAACATGCAGGAAAGATACAGCCCAAAGGTGAAGAACTATTCTAAAGGTAGGATGAGGCAACTGTGGCTGATAAGGGAAAAAGACAGCATAAAGGCAAAAGAGAGGGCAAATAATATAGCAGAAATCTGTGGGAAGGTTGAGAATTAGGAAGCATTTAAAAACCAACAGAAGGCAACAAAAAATCCATAATGAGAGAAAAGATGAAACAAAAAGGTAAGCCAGCCAATAATACAAAAGAGGATACAAAATAATATATAAAGAGTAAAAGGTGAGAGTGGATATTGGACCTCTGGAAAATGGTGTTGTAGAGGTAGTAACCAGAGAGAACGAAATGGCAGGTGAACTTAAGTATTTTACATCAGTCTTCTCTGTGTAAGACACAAGCAAAATTCCAAAAATGTGAGGCTGTCATGGATAGAAGGGTGTCATTGCTATTACTATGTAGAATGTGCTTCGGAAGCTGAAAGGTCTGAAGGTCGATAAGTCATTGCGACTAGATGGACTGCATCCCTGTGTTCTGAAAGAGGTAGCTGAAGAGATTGTGGAGGGATTAGTAATGACCTTTCAGGAATCGATACACTCTGGAATAGTTCTGGAGCACTGGAAAATTGCAAAACGCTCTCCATTCTTCAAGGAAAGGGGGGCAGAAGAAAGGAAATTACAGACCAGTTAGCTTGATTTCAGTGGTTGGAAAGAAGTTGGAGCCTATTATTAAGGATGAAGTTCGGGGTACTTGGAGGCACGTGGCAAAATAGGGGAGATCTCATTGAACCCAATCAAATATTGAAAGGCGCAGATAGAGTGGATGTGGGAGAATGTTTCCTATAGTGAAGGACTCTAAGAGCAGAGGGCACTTCCTGAGCATAAAAGGACATCCACTTAGAATAAAGATGAGGAAATCTTTCTTTTTTTAAAAAATACATTTTATTCTTTTTTTTTCAACGAACAAACAAAAAAAAATACAGCACATCCACAAAAACCACGACCTTAACAAAATCAAATTAAATATTGGGCAGCAAAAGAGAAAAAAATATAAAGGCAAAAAGTAAACATACACAGCAGAGGTGCACCGCACCAAAAAACCTCAGTCCTCACCCCGTAAGAAAGTCCAATACAGGGCCCCATATCCTTTCAAAGATGTCCCCTCTGTCCTCATTACAGAGTCTCAGTCTCTCCAAATGTAAAATGTTTGCCAGTTCTCTCAGCCACAGATCGTACGTAGACACAGAGTCTATTTTCCACATTTGCAGGATTAACTTCTTAGCAATCACAGACAGACATACTGTATTGATCCAGAGGGAAATTGAGTTTCAATACAGTCACACCAACCAAGAATAGTGTAGAAATATAGCAATATAAAACCATAAATAATTAAATAATAATAAGTAAATTATGCCAAGTGGAAATTAGTCCAGGACTAGCCTATTGGCTCAGTGTGTCTGACACTCCGAGGGAGGAGTTGTAAAGTTTGATGGCCACAGGTAGGAATGACTTCCTATGACGCTCAGTGTTGCATCTTGGTGGAATGAGTCTCTGGCTGAATGTACTCCTGTGCCTAACCAGTACATTGTGGAGTGGATGGGAGTCATTGTCCAAGATGGCATGCAACTTGGACAGAATCCTCTTTTCAGACACCACCGTCAGAGAGTCCAGTTCCACCCCCACAACATCACTGGCCTTACGAATGAGTTTGTTGATTCTGTTGGTGTCAGCTACCCTCAGCCTGCTGCCCCAGCACACAACAGCAAACATGATAGCACTGGCCACCACAGACTCGTAGAACATCCTCAGCATCATCCAGCAGATGATCATCCATCATCTCAGTCTCCTCAGTAAGTAGAGATGGCTCTGACCCTTCTTGTAGACAGCCTCAGTGTTCTTTGACCAGTTCAGTTTATTGTCCATTCGTAACCCCAGGTATTTGTAATCCTCCACCATGTCCACACTGACCCCTTGGATGGAAACAGGGGTAACCAGTGCCTTAGCCCTCCTCAGGTCCACCACCAGCTCCTTAGTCTTTTTCACATTAAGCTGCAGATGATTCTGCTCACACCATGTGACAAAGTTTCCCACCATAGCCCTGTACTCAGCCTCATCTCCCTTACTGATGCATCTAACTATGGCAGAATCATCAGAAAACTTCTGAAGATGGCAAGACTCTGTGTTGTAGTTGAAGTCTGAGGTGTAGATGGTGAAGAGAAAGGGAGACAGGACAGTCCCCTGTGGAGCCCCTGTGCTGCTGACCACTCTGTCTGACACACAGTGTTGCAAGCACACATACTGTGGTCTGCCAGTCAGGTAATCAATTATCCACGACACCAGGGAAGCATCCACCTGCATCACTGTCAGCTTCTCACCCAGCAGAGCAGGGCGGATGGTGTTGAACGCACTGGAGAAGTCAAAACACATGACCCTCACAGTGCTCACCGGCTTGTCCAGGTGGGTGTAGACACGGTTCAGCAGGTAGACGATGGCATCCTCAACTTCTAGTCGGGGCTGATAGGCGAACTGGAGGGGGTCTAAGTGTGGCCTAACCATAGGCCAGAGCTGCTCTAGAACAAGTCTTTCCAGGGTCTTCATGATGTGGGAGGTCAATGCCACCGGTCTGTAGTCATTGGAGCCACTGGGGCGCGGCATCTTCGGTACAGGAATGAGGCAGGATGTCTTCCACAGCACAGGAACCCCCTGGAGACTCAGGCTCAGGTTGAAGACATAGCTGGGGAGCACAGGCTTTGAGCACCCTGGGGCTGACACCATCTGGGCCTGCGGCCTTGCTTGGGTGGAGACGTTTCAGCTGTCTTCTCACCTGTCCAGCTGTGAAGCCCACCGTGGTGGTTTCAGGTGGGGGAGGGGTGTAGTCACGAGATCAGGGTGGGGGGCTGTGAGGAGGGATAGGAAGGGAGAGTGGAGTATGTGTTGGTTGGGGTCCGACAACAGATGAATCCAGTTGGGGGATGGGCAGGGTGCCACAGTGTCAAATCTGTTGAAGAACAGGTTAAGTTCATTGGTCCTGTCCACACTGCCTTCAGCTCCTCTGTTGCTGGTTTGCCGGAACCCAGTGATGGTCCTCATCCCACTCCAGAAACATCAGGATAGAAGCTGTGCAACTTTTCTTTGGAATAACGGAGTCCATGTATTGTTTTAAACTGTATAAGTCTGTGCCTGACGTTGACCGAGCAATCATGTAAACTCTTTAAACACTCATCCCAGACCTCCTCTGTACCCAATTCATCCACCCATGCCTGTTTAAGACCCGAGCTCCATTATGTAGGATTTTTCTTTAATCAAAGGATGGTGTGTCAGAGGGTGGTTTGAGTATCTCAGAAACTGCTGATCACCTGGGATTTACATGCATGATAATATCTGGAGTTTACAAAGAATTGTATAAAAAAACACGCCCAAAAAAAATAGTGTGAGTGACATTTCTGTGGGTGAAAATGCCTTGTTAATGAGAGAGGTCAGAGGAGAATGCCCAGATTGGTTCAAATTGACAAGAAGGTGACAGTAACTCAGATCACCTCATTTCAGAAGTGGTGTACAGAAGATAATACTGAACCACCAGTGCATCAAACCTTGAAGTGGATGGGCTACAGCAGCAGAAGACCATGAACATACATTCAGTGGCCACTTTATTAGGTACAGGAAGTACCGAATAAAGTGGCCACTTTGTAGATGTGATGTCTTGGTCTCCCAGCTGGTAACTGGCAGATTAGGATGGTTTCCCCTGAGAAGGTGTTGTCAAGGGCATGAATCAGACAAGGCTTCTACCAGTTGCCCTGTCTCACTATGAACAAACCCATAAGTAAGCATCAGTATGTACAGTAACTCCAAACTCAGCCACACCCAAAGCTTCGCCTTACCATGCAGCAAAGGCCACAGCAGCTAAAAATAAACAGGAAAAAGCTCCAAAAACATCACAAATTTTGTTTGAACATTTTAAAAAGTAACGAATAAACAAGGTGGCCATTTTGTCTCTCAAGATTATTATGAAAGGATTATAAAGACAGAGCACTTGGAGAGATGGTTATTCTCAAGCTCTGACTTTCCCCAGCTCAATTAGCAAATTCTTCTGGTGATTACATACATATAATTCTAGTTTTCAGTGTACTTGAAGGTCTGATAATATGTCATGAGGAACATAAGCAAACCAGAATATACCATCATTCGAATGTACCAGGGATGCTATGAACTAAATAGTCAGGTTACCTAATGAGGGGAGGATTTCTCCTACTTTTTAGAAAGACGAAAAAATTTGACTCTATGTCCCAAATTACATTTTGCTTCTTTGGCAGATTTGATTACTTATTTTTTACTGTCACATTTACTGAGCTAGAGTGCAAACCTGGCTTTGCATACCATACATATAGATCAATACATTACAACAATCATTGAGGTTGTGCAAAGTCAAACAATAGTAGAATGCAGAATGGAATGCTACAGTACAGATGTGCAGTACAGGTAGACAATAAGATGCAAGGTCTAAAGGAGGTAGACTGTGAGGTCAAGAGTTCATCTATTGTCTAAGGGAATCAGTCAATAATCTTATAATAGCAGGGCGGAAGACGTCCTTGAGCGTGGTGGTATATGCTATCAGGCTTTTGTACCTTCTACCCAATGGGAGAAGAGAGAATGTCCAGAATTGGTGGTTACTTGGTTTATACTGGCTGCTTTACTGAGGTAGTGAGAAGTATAGACAGAGTACACGGAGGAGAAACTGGTTTCCATGATGTTTTGAGTTGTGTCCACAACTCTTTGCCATTTCTTGTGGTCACGTGCAGAGCAGTTGCCATACCAAGCCATTATGCATCCACATATGTTCCATATATAGTCCATTGATAAAAATTAGTGAGCACCAGAGGGGAAATGCCAAATTTCTTTAGCTTCAGAAGAAATAGAGGCACTAGTGTACTTTCTTGGTCACGGTATCTACTCAAATGCTCTAGGACAGACTATTGGTAATATTCACACTGAATCTGAAAGTCACAACCTCTTGATTTCAGCACCATTGATGTTAAAAGGAGCACAAGCACCATCCCCTTCTCTGAAGTCAATGACCAGCTCCTTTGTTCTGCTAATATTGAGGAAAATGTTGTTGCCATGACACCAATGCTCTAGTCTCTCTACCTTCATCCTGTACTCTGACTCAGCATTATTTGAGATACACCCACGGCAGCGGTATCAAAATAAATATTTGTTTTCAAATGGTGGGCACGGCAGAAGAAAATGCATTTCTTCAAGATGAGAACAATTCTTCTCGGCTGAGCGGAATTGTTTGAGATAATAATAATTATTTGATATTCATCTCATTTACATTTTGCCTGTTTGCTAGTAACAGGCTTAATGCCTACGTTACTAAAATAATTAATGCATGTACTGCAGCTTTGCTCATGCATCTCTATATCTGTTCTAACATTAGTATTTACTCAACACAATTTCAGTAACAATAAACAAAAAAAAACAGGAAAATAACTTTGGAGATATTTGCACCTGAATAGCTGCCTCCTGTAATGTTTAAATATTTTATGCTTTTCAGATCAGGACTTTGGATTACAGCATAAGAGCTCAATGTGAAAAATGGTAAGCTAGGTCACAAGAATGTAAGAAATAGGAGCAGGAGTAGACCATCCGGCCCATCGAGCCTGCCCCGCCATTCAATAAGATCATGGCTGATCTGTCCGTAAACTCAGCTCCCTGCCTTTTCCCCATAACCCTTAATTCCCCTACTATGTAAAAACCTATCTAACTGTTTCTTAAATATATTTAGTGAAGAAGCCTCAACTGCTTCCCTGGGCAGAGAATTCCACAGATTCACGACTCTCTGGAAAAAACAGTTTTTTCCTCATCTCCGTCTTTAATCTTCTCCCCTGAATGTTGATGCAATGTCCCCCAGTTCTAGTCTCACCTACCAATGGAAACAACTTTCCTACTTCTATCTTATCTATCCCTTTCAAAATTTTGTATGTTTCTATAAGATTCCCTCTCATTCTTCTGAACTCCAGAGAGTATAGTCCCAGGCGACTCAATCTCTCCTCATGGGTTAACCCCTTCATCCCTGGAATCAACCTGGTGAACCTCCTCTGCACTGCCTCCGAAGCCAGTATATCCTTCCTCAAGTATGGAGACCAGAAGTGCACACAGTATTTCAGGTGCAGCCTCACCAGTACCCTGTATAGTTGCACCATTACCTCCCTGCTCTTGAATTCAAGCCCTCTAGCAATGAAGGCCAACGTTCCGTTTGCCTTCTTAATAACCGGTTGTACCTGCAAGCCAACTTTTTGCAATTCATGCACAAGCACTCCCAAGATCCTCTGCAAAACAGCATGCTGCAATCTTTCACCATTTAAATAATAATCTGCTGTTCTGTTATTCCTTCCGAAAAGGATGATCTCCCATTTACCAATGTTGTATTCCATCTGCCAGAACTTGACCCACTCATTTACTCATTTAACCTATCTATATCCCTCTGCAGACTCCACAGCCTCTGTACAATTTGCTTTTCCACTCAGTTTAGTGTCATCAGCAAATTTTGCTACGCTACACTCAGTCCCCTCTTCTAAATTATCAATGTAAATGGTTAACAGCTGTTGGCCCAGCACCGACTCCAGTGGCACCCCACTCACCACTGACTGCCAACCAAAGAAACACCCATTTATACCAACTCCCTGCCTTCTGTTGGTTAACCAAGCCACTATCCATTCCAATACACTTCCTTCGACTCCATACATTTGTATCTTATTTGTAAGTCTCCTGTGCGGCACCTTATCGAACGCCTTCTGGAAATCTAAGTATACGACATCCACTGCACTCATTATGTCCTCAAAGAACTCCAGTAAGTTTTTCAAACAGGACCTGCCCTTTCTGAATCCATGCTGCGTCTTCTAATGGAACCACTCCTTTCTAAATGTTTCGCTATTTCTTCCTTAATGACAGCTTCAAGCATTTTCCCAACTACAGATATTAAGCTAACTGGCCTATTGTTACCCATCTTTTACCCACAAACTTTTTTAAAAGGTGGCATTACATTTGCTGTCTTCCAATCCGCCAAGACCTGTCCAGAGCTTAGCGAGTTTTAATAAATGATTACCAGCACACGTATTATAACCTCTGCCAATTCCTTCAGCACCCTGAGATGCATCCCATCAGGACCAGGGGACTTATGTACCCTCTGGCCCTCTAGTTTGTTCATCACTATCTCTTTAGTGACAGTGATTTTATCGAGGTCCTCATCTCCTATTTTGTCAATAACATCCTCCTTTGGCATATTAGACGTGTCCTCCATCGTGAAGACCGACACAAAATAGTTGTTCAATGCCTCAGCCATTTCCTTATCACCCAATATCAATTTCCCCTTCTCGTCTTCCAAGGGACCTACGTTAACTTTAGCCACCCTCTTCCACTTTATATATTTATAAAAAAACTTTAGCTATCTGTTTTTATATTTTGTGCCAATTTACTTTCATACTATATCTTCTCTTTCCTTATTTCATGTTTAATTCTTCTCTGTTGCCTTTTAAAGTTTTCCCAATTCTCCAGTCTCCCACTACTCTTTACGACTTTGTACATATGAGCTTTTAATTTGATACTATCTTTTATTTCCTTAGTTATCCAAGACTGGCTCTCCCCACACTTACTGTCCTTACTTTTGACTGGAATATACTTTTGTTGAGCACTGTGAAAAATTTCTTTCAAAGTATTCCACTGTTCCTTAACTGTCCTACTAGATAGCCTGTGCTCCCAATCCACATTAGCCAACTCCTCCCTCATCCTGTTGTAGTCTCCCTTGTTCAAGCATAATACACTAGTTTCAGATCTAACTATTTCATCCTCCATCTGAATGTGAAATTCATTCATACTATGATCACTCTTTCCAAGAAGATCCCTGACTACAAGATCATTAATTTTTCCTGTCTCATTGCACAGGACTAGATCTAAGATAATATTTTCCCTTGTAGGTTCACTAACATGCTGCTCGAGAAAGCCATCACGGATGCATTCTATGAAATCCTCCTCAAGACTTCCTTGACCAACCTGATTCACCCAATCTATGTGGAAGCTAAAACCCCCACGACAACTCCCATTCTGTTCTTACAAACCTCAGTTATTTCTTGGTTAATTGCCTCTGCCACTGCAATATTTTTATTAGGTGGCCTATAGACAACACCCACCAGTGATTTTTTTTTCCCTTTACTATTCTTAATCTCTACCTAGATGGACTCAACATTCTGCTCCATAGATCTTATATCGTCTCTCACAATCGTCCTGATCTCATCCCTAATCAAGAGCTCCTCTGCCTTCCTGCCTATCTTTCTGTATTTCCTGATACCCTTGGATATTTAATTCCCAGTCATCTCCACCTTGCAACCAGGTTTCTGTAATGGCCACTCAATTGGTACTGATCTGTGCCACAAGTTCACTAACCTTGTTTCTAATACTATGGGCATTTAGATAAAGTGCCCTTATACTCATCGTCCTTTCAGAATCTAATGACTTACGTGATTCAGGGCCCCAGATAGTCCTTCCAGGTGAGGCGACAGTTCACCTGTGAGTCGGCTGGTGTGGTATTCTGGGTCCGGTGCTCCCGGTGTGGCCTTTTATATATTGATGAGACCCAACACAGACTGGGAGACCGTTTCACTGAACACCTATGCTTGGTCCGCCAGAGGAAGCAGGATCTCCCAGTGACCACACACTTTAATTCCACATCCCACTTCCATTCCAATATGTCTATCCATGACCTCCACGACTGTCAAGATGAAGCCACACTCAGGTTGGAGGAACAGAACCTTATATACCAGTTGGGTAGCCTCCAACCTGATGGCATGAACATTGACTTCTCTAACTTCCGTTAATGCCCCTCTTCCCCTTCTTACCCCATCCCTGACATATTTAGTTTTTTTTCCCTCTCCTTTTTTTTCTTTCTCTCTCTGCCCATCACTCTGACTATTCTCCATCTCCCTCTGGTGCTCCACTCCCCCTTTCTTTCTCCTGAGGCCTCCCGTCCCATGAACCTTTCCCTTCTCCAGCTCTGTATCCCTTTTGCCAATCAGCTTCACCCCACCCCCTCCGGTCTTCTCCTATCATTTCGCATTTTCCCCTCCCCCCACTACTTTCAAATCTCTTAACTATCTTTCCTTTCAGTTAGTCCTGACGAAGGGTCTCGGCCCGAAACATCGACAGCGCTTCTCCCTATAGATGCTGCCTGGCCTGCTGTGTTCCACCAGCATTTTGTGTGTGTTGCTTGCAATAAACAGAATCAATAGGATAGTGCAAATTATGCTTTTCTTGCAAATTTTTGGTCCATTGATTTCAAAGGAAACATAAACAATATTGCAACACAGCAGATTAGCAGTATATCATCACTTCAAATATATCACAATAATTACATTATATCAATTTTCTATGTCATCTGCAAAATAATAAAAAGGATCATCATTCGTATTATCGAGCAAATCTACTCACTGGCAATCAGTTCAAGACCTGAAACGTTTTGGGTGCCTGGGCTTACCTCAGGCAGTAGAACTGAACAAGAGGAGATGTATCAGTGGCTGCCTTTGACATTAAAGCTCTAGTTTAATGGGAATGACACCAATGTTAATGGAAGTCAAAGGAAAAATGCTCCTAGTGATTGGTGTAATATTCAATCCAAATCTAGTTGTGATTGAATGACTTCAATTATTATAGACCAAAATTATCAGTGGAGAAATGTATGGTGAAAACATTCTCAATGCCATTGAAATTTTTCCAGCAGAACTTTTCTCCAGATTGCAGCATCTGCAGTCCATTGTGTCTCAATGCTTGTTTTAATCTTTAACAATCTGCAATATAAGGTTAAGAATGGGATTATTGGCTGAAGATCCCATGGTGTGCAGTTCCTTTCACAATAATTCCACACTGGAGTTGGAGCTAGACAGCACTGAATACTGAGTTGAAATTCTGATACGCTGCCTACGCACAATCTGCTTACCGATAATGACCTATCCTTCTCAACTAGCCCTTAACAGTATGAACCTTACCCCCATCCTCACCTCTACAACCACTGCCATAGGAGACCCATCATTTATGTTGTGGAGCTGACATAAACAACTACAAGAAAGCAGTGGTTGCAAGATCAGCACACAGCCTAGATAATCCATGGTTTTTCAATTCTCGTTGTGGCTACTTGTAGCTTGGCCAAAATCTGCAAGGCTTATTTTGGAATGTGTCAGATTGCCCTCCGCCCAACTGGGATGTATGTATGCAGCAAAGTTAAAGAAGCTTGACAACCTCCAGCAAAGATTCTCAATTCATGTTCCAGTCATTGATCTCAATATCCACCCCAACCTTCACTGGTGGTGAAATGTTTTGAGAGAGTGGTCATGCTTAGAATGAACTCCTGCTTCGGCAAGGACATAGACCCACTGTGATTTGCCTATCATCAAAATAGGTGTACGACGGACACGATCTCAGCGGCACTCTACGTGGCCTTGGATCTTCTGGAAATACAAATACCTATGACGGGATGTTGTTTATTGACTATAGCTCAGCTTTTAACATCATCATTCCTACAGTCCTGATCGATAAGCTACAGAATCTGGGCCTCTGTACCTCCCTCTGCAATTGGATCCTCAACTTCCTAACTGGAAGACCATAATCTGTGTGGATTGGAAATAACTTTTCCACATTGCTGACAATTAACACTGGCGCACCTCAGGGATGTATGCTTAGCCCACAGCTCCACTCCCTCAACATCCATGACTGTTGCTAGGCACAGCTCAAATGCCATCTATAAGTTTGTTGATGATACAACCATTTGTTGGCAGAATCTTAGATGGTGTCAAGAGGGTGTACAGGAGTGAGATATTCCAGATCATTGAGTGGTGTCACAGCAACAACCTTGCACTCATCGTCAGTAAGACCAAAGAGCTGATTGCCATCTTCAGAAAGGGTAAGATGAGGGAACATACACCAGTCCTCACAGAGGGATCAAAACTGGAGAGGGAGGGAGGGAGAGAGAGAGAGAGAGAGAGAGAGAGAGAGAGAGAGAGAGAGAGAGAGAGCAGTTTCAAGTTCCTTTGTGTTAATATCTCTGAAAAATCTAATCTGGTCACAACATATCAATGCAGCTATGAATAAAGCATATCAGCGACTATATTTCATTAGGACTTTAAGAAGATTTGGTGTGTCATCTAAAACATTTGCAAATGTCTACAGATGTATCATGGAAAGCATTCTGACTGGCTGCATCACATCTAGTATGAGGGGAGCTACTGCACAGGATTGAAATAAGCTGCAGAGAGTTGTCAACTTAGTCAGCTCCACCATGGGTACTAGCCTCTGTGGTAGCAGACATTTTCAAGGAGAGATGCCGACATCCATCATTAAGGATTCTCACCACCCAGGTCATGCCCTCTTCTTATTGTTTCCATCAGGAAGGAGGTACAGAAGCCTAGCAGCTTCTTCCTCTCCGGTCATACAATTTCTTAATGGACTTTGAACCCATGAACACTACCTCACTACTTCTTTTTATTTCTGTTTTTGCACTACTATTGCATGTGTGCATGTGTAAACTGCATTGTATTGCTGCTGCAAAGTTAACAAATTTCATGACATATGCTGGTGATATTAAACCTGATTTTGATTCTGTTTGCAGTATCTACAATCCACTGGATACATCACAGCAAATCGCCCAGGTTTAGATTTCCAGCACTTCCTTTGTTTTCAACTTTCATCCCATTGAAAGAACTCAGAAGCCATGTCAAGAAACCATTATCTCCCAGCTGCCCAAAGGGGTATGCCATTAGATGAGATCTATAAATTCGTAGTTAATTACTACTATATCAAAATCTAGATAATGTTTCTCCTAATAAACATTATAGGAGATTCATTATTTGAATGACTGCAACAGCTCAACAAAGTGAACTATCATTGTCCTTGCATATTTAGGGATGGTTAACAAATTAATTCATGTTAATCTTGCCCACATCAAGACTAAACCTTTAAAGATATGCCACAATTCCAGAGTGCCAACAAATAATTTTGTGTTACAACATTAAATGATAATGGTGCCAGCACTTGTATACACAGAATTATGAGGGATTTAGATATAGAGGGTGGTGAGCATATTTTTCAGTGTAGGAGTGTCAGAAACAAGAGGGCAAATGTACAAACTGAGAGGGAGGAGCTGCAGGGGAAATCAGAGGGGGATTGTTTATCACAGAATCTGGAACGTGTGACCTGAAGAGGCATAAAACCATAAGACATAGGACCAGAATCAGGCTGTTCGGCCTATCAAGTCTGATCTGCCATTCAATCCTGGCTGATTTATTATCCCTCTCAACCCCATTCTCCTGCCTTCCCAACATAAGCTTTGATGCCCTGATTAACCAAGAACCTATCAACTTCTGTGTTGAAAATACACAATGACTTAGCCTCCACAGACATCTGAGGCAATGAATTCCACACATTCACCACATTCTGGTGGAAAAATTTTGTTTCCATCCCTCTTCTAACTGGAAGTTGCTCTATTTTGAGGCTGTGGCCATTGGTCCTAGATTCCCCCACTATAGGAAACATGCTTTCCACATCCACTCTATCTAGGGTTTTCCTTCCTGGGATCATTCTCGTGATCAGCTCATCTTTTCTTAGATAAGGGGCCCAAAACTCCAACTGCAGTCTGACCAATGCCTTATAAAGCCTTAGCATTACATCCTTGTTGTTGTATTCTAGTCCTCTTAAAATAACTGCAAACATTAGATTTGCCTTCAATACCAGCAACTCAATCTGCAAGCTAACCTTTAGGGAATCCTGCACAAGGACTCCCAAGTTCCTTGGCACCTCTGATTTATGAATTTTCTCCTCATTTAAAAAATATCCCCACAAGGATATTGGTCCCCCTTGGGTTCAGGTGCAACCTGTCCTTTTTGTATGAGTCATACCACATTTGAAGAACATCCAGACATACATTTGAATTGTCAAGGAACAGAAAGCTATAAGACCATAAGATATAGGAACAGAAGTAGGCCACTCAGCCCTTCGAGTCTGCTCCACCATTCATTCATGGGCTGATCCAATTCTTCCAGTCATCCCTACTCCCCTGCCTTCTCCCCATACCCCTTGATGCCCTGGCTAATCAAGAACCTATCTCTCTCTGCCTTAAATGCACCCAATGACTTGTCCTCTGAGAGGCTTGTGGCAACAAATTCCACAGATTTACCACCCTCAGACTAAAATAATTTCTCCACATCTCTATTCTAAAAGGACGTCCTTCAATCCTGAAGTCATGCCCTTTTATCCTAGACTCCCCTACCATGGGAAGAAACTTTGCCATATCTAATCTGTTCAGGACTTTTAACAATTGGAATGTTTCTATGAGATCTCCCCTCAATCTTCTGAACTCTAGGGAATACAGCTCAAGAGCTACCAGATGGTCTTAACCCTTTCATTTCTGGAATCATTCTCGTGAATCTTCTCTAAACCCTCTCCAACGTCAGTATACCCTCTCTAAAATAAGGAGCCCAAAACTGAACACAATGCTCTAAGTGTTGTCTCACAAGTGCCTTATAGAGCCTCAACATCACATCCCTGCTTTTTTATTCTATTCCTCTAGAAATGAATGCCAACATTGCGTTTGCCTTCTTCACCACCAACTCAACCTGGAGGTTAACCTTCAGGGTATCCTGCACAAGGACTCCCAGTCCCTTTGCATCTCTGCATCTTGAATTCTCTTCCCATATAAATAATAGTATTCCCATTTATTTCTTCCACCAAAGTGCATGACCATACACTTTCCAACATTGTGTTTCATTTGCCATTTCCTTGCCCATTCCCCTAAACTATCTAAGACTCTCTGCAGGATCTCTGTTTCTTCAACACTACCTGTTCCTCCACCTACCTTTGTATATCATCAGCAAATTTAGCCACAAATCCATTAATCCCATAGTCCAAATCATTGACATGTATTGTAAAAAGCGGCGGTCCCAACACTGACCCCTGTGGAACTCCACTGGTAACCGGCAGCCAGCCAGGATAGGATACCTTTATTTCCACTCTCTGTTTTCTACCAACCAGCCAATGCTCCATGCCAACCATCCATGTTAGTAACTCCCTTGTAAATCCATGGGCTCTTACCTTGCTGAGCAGTCTCATGTGCGGCACCTTGTCAAAGACCTTCTGAAAATTCAAGTATACCACATCTACTGCATCTCCTTTGTCTACCCTGCTTGTAATTTCCTCAAAGAATTGCAGTAGGTTTATCAGGCAGGATTTTCCTTTCAGGAAACCATGCTGGCTTTGGCCTATCTTGTCATGTGCCTCCGGGAATTCCGTAATCTCACCCCTAACAATCAATTCCAACAACTTCCCAACCACTGATGTCAGGCTAACAGGTCCATAGTTTCCTTACTGCTGCCTCCCACCCTTCTTAAATAGTGGAGTAACATTTGCAATTTTCCGGTTATCCGTTACAATGCTGGAATCTATTGATTCTTGAAAGATCATTGTCAATGCCTCCATAATCTCTCTAGCTACATCCTTCAGAACCCAAGGGTGCATTCCATCAGGTCCAGGAGATTTATCCACCCTCAGACCATTAAGAGTCCTGAGCACCTTCTCAGCTGTAATTTTCACTGCACAAACTTCACTTCCCTCACTGCATATACTTCACTTCCCTGCTTTGGTCAATATGTGCGCACAAGGGATTATTACAAAGGTCAGCAATGATGTGATTAGTCAAAGGGCCCATTTCTATCTATCAGTATCACTCTATGATACAGCACCATAGAATCACCCTGTGACAATGTCTAAGAAATTATGCATATGTTGCATCTTATGTGCAAATTATGCATCTACTTCATCTGTCCAAAATTGACCAAGTTCCAAGTGTCCAAAATATTCAAGAATAGGCATTTACATTCCTTTCCTCAGGTATGTTCGATGTACCTGATAGACCACAATCAGAATCAGGTTTAATATGACTGGCATATGTTGTGAAATTTTTTAACCGAGTGGCAGCAGTACAATACAATATATGATAACTATAGAAAAATAAATGTTAATTAATTACTGTGAATACATATATGTATATTAAATGAGAAATAGAAATCAGATAGCAGAAGGGAAGAAACTGTTCCTGAATCATTGAGTGTGTGCCTTCAAGCTTCTGTACCTCCCTCCTGATGGTAACAGTGAGAAGAGGGCATGTCCTGGGTGTTGGAGGTCCTTAATAATGGGCACTGCCTTTCTGAGGCACCACTCCTTGAAGATGTTTTGGATACATGATGGAGCTGATTAATTTTACAACTTTCTGCAGTAAGACTGGAGAAACCTTTCTCACCTTAAATAGTAATGCAAAACTGATGATAGTGAAGCAGCAATTTTTTTACAATTCAGCCACTTTTCTTTTCCTTTAACAACAAAGTTTAACATCCACCGCTGTTGAACTATTTCCTACTTCATACCATCCAACATAAATGTTATCTTATTGTTTTATTAAAAGAAAAAGGAAGCTTTTCTCGAGTCTTTGATGAAAGACTACAGCAAGTCAAGATGATTTAGATTATTGTGTCCAGGAATTTACATTTTGTAATGTTTGCATCATGTCACATCAAAAGAATTAATCATAGCTGCTCTGTTGTTCTTATTTTGCAAAGGATAAGTACTTTTAGTGTTAATCTGCTTAATGTATCATGACAGTTTGCATTCCTCCATTTAAGAATGTCAAGAACAGAAGAATCTGACAGGGCCAAAGAAAGGATGAACACGTATAATGTCATAATTTCAGCGTTTGAACAGCAAAGCCTTGTTAACAAAACCATACATCAAAGAGAAGAGTGCATGAAACTGTAAAAAAATGGCTGCATAATACTTGTTGTTTATTTGGCAAGGAAGCCTAACAGTGAACTCAATTATTCATCACTGGAGTACATTTCTTTTCTTTTCAACTTCAATCACAGAGAAAGACGGGAACAGCAACGAGGTTAGGAGATCCAATTCCCAATTTAACAAATGTCTACAAATGGGTCGTGCCCATTCTGGAGTTGTCTGAGAAAACCCTTTGTGAAAAATTGGGACTGGGCAATGAATTCAAGACAAGAGAACAAATGCACGATAAAGCTAGAAGACAAAATTAACATAGCATCAATTATTTGAGAGCTGACATTGGGGTTAAGACAGAGGTGCCAGAAGAAATAGGCTTCCACAAAAGTTAACAGAAAGAGTCAAGAAGAGACTCCTATGTGATTTTGTACAATATTATGTTAATTTCCTCCTGAAATATGCACTTGAGAGCAGGAAATCTCATATCATTTTTGAAAGGTCCAAAATAGTGAACAAGATGCACGTTTATAATGCATTTACTTACCTTAACTTTAAATAATTGTTTAACATTAATTGCCTTTTCATTATCACTAACTTTTAGGATTCAAGATTAGATTCAAGAATAATGAAGAAAATGAATCTCGGGGATTGTATATGGTGTCATGCAGTATTTGTACTTTGATAATAAATTTAATTTGGACCAGACTTTAATGATAAGCACTTTCTATTAAGTCAAACTTTTGAAGCATTAGAGCAGCTCAAGATAATTTTAATGACTGTGTGCAGAAACTTCCATTTAATGCTTTTGCATGTCAGCTTGTGAAAATTAATTTGAGGTTATTGCATTGCTTTTCCTTTTCGATGATTATCTTCTTTTAATGCTAATTTGCTTAATTTCTTGTGACAGTTTGGATTTCACCTTTCAAGAACACCTAGCATTGCAGGCAAAGAATGAAGCAGAGAAAATAATGCTACGATTTTAATTCTGAACTGCAAAAGCCCCTTAATAAAATGGTACATGGAAGATCAAGAACAGGAATCTGCAAAACAGACATTTTTGAATGGTGCGAGGGCTGAATTGAAACCGATTTTTATACATCTGACAAACAATAAGGACAATGGTAAAGTTATAAATACTAGTATGTAGAAAGAGAAGAGAAGGTTGGCATTCTCCATAGACGCTCTTCCAGTAATCCCTGTTTTTGTTTACAACTAATGTCCAATTTCATGTAGAAAAGCTCCTGAAATTTCTTTGCAGTATACAGACATAGTGCAAGTTCTGCATGAAAGGTGAGTCATCAGCCATCAAATCTTCTGCCGTAAAAGGTTATAACTCAGTAATAATGGAAATATAGAGGCCTGAAGGGCTACTGGCTGGCTATTAATGCACCTTTATTTTATGCTACAATCTCTTCAGCCTCCCTCTTCTTGATATCTCATTGACATTTTCATCTGAGTTCTCAGTAGCTGAACTCAAGTGAACCCACCCTCTGGGGAGTTGCTACCAGAGCTGCTAATGCTTTTCTCATTTTATCATGGGCTGCTCATGCCCAGCATCTGACTATAAACTAAACCCTACTCTACAGCAGGGGAAAAGTTATAAGTACATGTTTAAATCACATGATTCAGTTCTCTGAACATGCACCAAGCAAACCCATGCATTCAAATGGACAGGGAGAACTGTAAGGTAGAAAGGTCAGAATAACCTAATTTACAGTCCTTAAATTGAGGACCTGGTTAATCTAGCGCAGTGAAAGTCAGTAAACAAAGACTAAACTGGTAGGAAGACATAGCGTACATGCCCATTTTATTTCAGCAGGAAAATGCACTGTGAACTGTAGCCCAGGGCAAAATAAAGAGGAAAAGCTCTCATTTGCAAAGTTGCTTACAAAGCAATTGCAAAGCAGGTAAATACAATGGAAATGTACTGGCTGGGCAATTATGTGGCAGGCCATGATGTAGCAGATGTGTAGGTCAATAATAATCTTACAAAGGTCAGTTGTCCACCCATATGGGATGACCAGCTGTATTTTCTGTAGAAAGGCCTGCAAGCTGTTTGTCCATTTACATTATGAGACCAGGCCACTGAGAATCTACTCCACTACACTGCTGATATATGACTATTAGTTAGATTCCTAGTATGATAAGCTGGACTCTCAACCTCACAATCTATCTTGTTGTGACCTTGCACTTTATTATTTTACCTGAACTACATTGTCTCTGTAGCTGTGGTGCTTTATTCTGCAATGTTATTGTATTGTTCTACCGCAATGCACAACTTAATTATTTGATCTGTATAAGCAGTATGTTAGACAAGCTTTCCTCGGCATCTCAGAACATGATAGACTAATTCCAATTCCAACACTGTTATTTAGCACTGTCCTTTTAGTTCAACAGAATCAATCACAAAAAGCTGGCTGACAGGTGCTGCAAATAGTGAGGAAAGCAAATGACATTTTTGCCCCTTTTGCAAGGAGTTAGGAGTTAGAAAAAAAATAGAGAAGTATTGTTGTATTGAACTGTTGGGGAGACCTCATCTAGAAAATCAAAATCAGAATCAGAATCATTGGCTTGTGATGTGAAATTTGTGAAATTAAAAGCAGCAGTTCAATGCCATACACAATATAGAAGAAAAATAAATAATTACAGTGTATGGATATTGAATAGATACAAAAACAGAAATAATATATATTAAAAAAGTGAGGTAGTGTTCACGGGTTCAATGTCCATTTAGGAATCAGATGGCAGAGGGCAAGAGGCTGTTCCTGAATCACTGAGTGTGTGCCTTTAGACTTCTGTATCTCCTTCATGACGGTAACAATCAGAAAAGGCCCTGGGTACTGGGGGTCCTTAATGTGTCCACTTATTTAAGAATGGATATATTATAACTGAAGGTAATCCAAAGAAAATTCACTAGGGATGAGAAGGCAGACAGACAGACAGACATACTTTATTGATCCTGAGGGAAATTGGGTTTCGTTACAACCACACCAACCAAGAATAGTGTAGAAATATAGCAATATAAAACCATAAATAATTAAATAATAATAAGTAAATTATGCCAAGTGGAAATAAGTCCAGGACCAGCCTATTGGCTCAGTGTGTCTGACACTCCGAGGGAGGAGTTGTAAAGTTTGATGGCCACAGGCAGGAATGACTTCCTATGACGCTCAGTGTTACATCTTGGTGGAATGAGTCTCTGGCTGAATGTACTCCTGTGTCTAACCAGTACATTATGGAGTGGATGGGAGTCATTGTCCAAGATGGCATGCAACTTGGACAGAATCCTCTTTTCAGACACCACCGTCAGAGAGTCCAGTTCCACCCCCACAACATCACTGGCCTTACAAATGAGTTTGTTGATTCTGTTGATGTCTGCTACCCTCAGCCTGCTGCCCCAGCACACAACAGCAAACATGATAGCACTGGCCACCACAAACTCGTAGAACATCCTCAGCATCATCCAGCAGATGTTAAAGGACCTCAGTCTCCTCAGTAAGTAGAGATGGCTCTGACCCTTCTTGTAGACAGCCTCAGTGTTCTTTGACCAGTCCAGTTTATTGTCAATTCGTCTCCCCAGGTATTTGTAATCCTCCACCATGTCCACACTGACCCCTTGGATGGAAACAGGGGTGACTGGTGCCTTAGCCCTCCTCAGGTCCACCACCAGCTCCTTAGTCTTTTTCATATTAAGCTGCAGATGATTCTGGTCGCACCATGTGACAAAGTTTCCCACCGTCGCCCTGTACTCAGCCTCATCTCCCTTGCTGATGCATCCAACTATGGCCGAGTCATCAGATAACTTCTGAAGATGGCAAGACTCTGTGTTGTAGTTGAAGTCTGAGGTGTAGATGGTGAAGAGAAAGGGAGACAGGACAGTCCCCTGTGAAGCCCCAGTGCTGCTGACCACTCTGTCTGACACACAGTGTTGCAAGCGCACGTACTGTGGTCTGCCAGTCAGGTAATCAATAATCTATGACACCAGGGAAGCATCCACCTGCATCACTGTCAGCTTCTCACCCAGCAGAGCAGGGAGGATGGTGTTGAACGCACTGGAGAAGTCAAAACACATGACCCTCACAGTGCTCGCCGGCTTGTCCAGGTGGGTGTAGACACGGTTCAGCAGGTAGACGATGGCATCCTCAACTTCTAGTCAGGGCTGATAGGCGAACTGGAGGGGTTCTAAGTGTGGCCTAACCATAGGCCGGAGCTGCTCTAGAACAAGTCTTTCCAGGGTCTTCATGATGTGGGAGGTCAATGCCACCGGTCTGTAGTCATTGGAGCCACTAGGGCGCGGCATCTTCGGTACAGGAACGAGGCAGGATGTCTTCCACAGCACAGGAACCCCCTGGAGACTCAGGCTCAGGTTGAAGACATGGTGAAGTACTCCACATAGCTGGAGGGCACAGGCTTTGAGCACCCTGGGGCTGACACCATCCGGGCCAGCAGCCTTGCTTCTATCACCAGTGTCTAAAGAAATTATATCTACATTCTTTAGAATTTAGATGAATAAAAGCTGATGCTATTGAAAGGCAAATTGTCCTAAGGGATATGACAGTTTAGATGTTGAGATTTTTCAACTAGTGGGTGAGTCCCAAATGAAGAAATTTTATATATATATACACACAAAACTTAGATTGCAGTTGGTGAGCTCCATCAGATTGTGAAGGCTAGATCACTGAGGGCATTTGAAGAGGAGGTAGATTAATCTTTTAAAGATCAAGGAATTGAAGACTTTGGAGAGCTGACACAGTAGAGGAGATGAGGCCTACAGCAGATCTGTTGTGGACATGCTGGGGCCTTCTCCTATTTACTTGTATTCTTGTTTGCCTGTGCTGTAATTAAGTGTCATTCCTTTAATGCTTTTACTGTTGTTGTGTTAGAGATTATTTTAAAACATTGTATAAAAATATTAATATGCAACATTTAATCAATTAATTATGTTTTATTATTCTTATCATTCTTGCTCTTAATGCCAGAAATATTCAGAACATTTAAAAGGCATGGGCAGCATTTGACAGCCAGCATAGCTGAGAAAGTAACTTTGTCAGCTGTCAAATCTTTCTCCGCTATCCTGAGGGTAGCCTGACCACATGTTTAGTGCATGATGCTCCAATGCATATCAGTTATTTTGGATGTAGAGCTTGCCTTTTAGCATTAGGATTTGTAAATTATATATTAAAGTTTGTTCTCTGCAACAGCAAATTGTCATCTTTGAGTTTTAGACCAAAGTGAAGAATATTTCTAAATGGAACATTCAGCAGTCTACTCAGGGAGCAGTTTTGTTAGAAGTACATCTGGTGCAACTGACCCTGACATCTGAGGATATGCTTAAGTTTTCAGAGCTGTGTCCCAGGCTAGGTAAGGAATCCAGCTACTCACAGAAAGGCTAGTGACTTAAAATCATGTTGCTCAGTATCTTGTTTTTCTGATAGGCATACTTTGTGTGCCATGTGTACTTACCAAATAGCTTACAAGAATATTTTGACTTTACTTTCCCACCTTCACTAGTACTTTCACAATCCTCCATGGTCTGATGGTTGGAGCAGTCCATTAATGTCTCCCAATTGAAACTAAGCCTCTTGAATATGCCTCCTGGTTCCTCTTCTTTTCCTCTGCCCACCACTCCAAGCCGGGCTGCACTAAGCCTTGCTCTGACTTCTAACATCAACCGCGTGGGGGAGTGTGGATGCTGCTGGACCGTCTGCACCTGTCACTTGATCATTTCACTCAGTGTTCACCCTCTTGGTTAAACTGCAAAATATCCCATATACGAAGCGAAGAACATGACTGATGTGCCAACCTGAAGTAGCAACTGCTGTCAGAAAGAAGGCTTGCAAAAATTGAATTCAGAGTCTCAATAGCCCACTCGGTAGAACCTGATCTTGAATGTCTTGATCAATACCTGGTCAGCACATACAAAACTAGAACAATGCCGGAAGGGCCAGGCAACATTGATGGCAAATTGCTTCAGGTCTCACCTACTTCATTAAAGTTCAAAGTTCAATGTACATGTATTACCGAGGTATGTATACAGTATACATCCTTGATATTCGTCTTCTTGTATTCGTCATCCTTGATAAGCTACAAGACAAGGAAACACAATAGAACCCATTCAAAGAAAAGCCCCGCACAATAAGACCTTCAAACACCCGGTGTGTGGAAAAAAAAGAACAAATTGTGTAAACAATAAAAAGTAAACAAATAACATTAACCGCAGAGTGCCCAAAAGTGAGTCCTCCATGCTGTGCTGATGGTAGACCTCAGCTGCAGGGTTAGCTCAGCGGTGAAACACCCAATCAAATTGTCCAAATAGTAAAAAAAAGTAAGAAACAAAAAGCACAAGGGATATAAACTTCTGAGTCCCCGAAGCAAGCCCATAATTGCGGAGCGTGTTCAGCGGTGAGGCGCGTCCATCCAGAAACCTGATGGTTGTAGGCAACAGCCACTCCTGAACGCAGCGGAAGGGATTGAGGGTTCCTGTGCCTTCTGCCCACCGGTAGCAGTGAGAGAAACCAGTCAAACACAGGCAGGCAGCGCTGAACCCCTGTTTGTTTTCTGCTCTCATCCTCGACGATTTTAATCTTGCTCAACATTTTAATCAGAGCAGAGGAGTGGAGCTAACCGTGGGTTTGTGTTGCACCATCAGGGAGTTACCCAGAATCTCATCCATGCCAATTTCCCAGGAGATGGCAGAAGTTCCAGATCACTCAGTCTGTCCAGAAATGCATTCTTAAAATGGAAATTACATGCTGCAATCGACTTGCAGCTTGAAAAAGAAGTAGTAGAAGAAGACGAGTATCCAGCAGTCTTGTAAGTTGTTTGCAAGATGTTGCCATTGGTCATTGACACAGAACAGTCCAATACAAGGACACTGGTTCTGATGAAGGCTCCCAGGCTGAATCAGTAAAAGTTTCTCTTTCCAATTGGCCCGCTGGTTTTTTCCTGCACTTTCAGTCTTAATCTCAGATTTCCAGCATCTGCACTTCTCTTGCCTTTAATTTCCTGACCTGTACACGGAGCTTCTGACCATTGTATTTTTATGGACAATTGCCCACATGCTGGGCATGGACATCAATCAATTTGTGCATCTTTAGAACCATCAACTTTAACTCATTGGCAGTTCTGGTTGCTGGTTTGGTGTATCATGAAGTTGGTGAACACCACAAAAATGTTGTGCCAGTGAGACAGTGGAACAGAGTAAACACTTCGGGTAGAAACAATGCTGCCTGATGAATACAGATTCAATGACATTAAGATTAACACCATACAAGCCTGCCATGTACTGGATAACATCTGGGTTCCAGGCTCATTGCTTTTGTCCAAAACTGCAAGGACCAGCAGGTTCTTGGAAATGAGAAATGTTGCCAGTGGCTGTGAGCAAGCAGATGAGGTGAACAATATTGTGGCTACACACACTGCACTTTGTTCAGTCAGTGACCCACAAACGTTTGGAGGCTGTATGAGCTTCTCTACAGTGGAATTAGTGGGTACAAGGCCCATTCTCTCTTTTCCAAATTTAATCCAAGTCTGTTTTTTTTTACACCACAGGTTGAGGAACAGCTGCAGAAATGAAGTGAAATAAGAAAATGGGCTTTTGGTGAAGACCCAACAAAGTGAATGGATTGTCCCATTAGTGATGCTCCCAAAACAGACACAACCAAAGGATTTGGTGGGGACTAATACATAATTCTAAAAAGAGCCACTGATAATCAACAGCATCTGCTGCCCATATCATGAATTACAATAGTTTGTAAAATGGACCTAGAAGTCAGAAGTACCCAACGGTTAATACATACCAGGGTTTTAGGCCTACACCGAGTTTACTATATGGGATTAAGTAGGACGGTGATGAGCAAATTGCTACAGGGAGTCCTAAGGAATTAGTGCAATCGAGGCACCTTCATCATGGCAGAGTGCAAACATCTGGAAGGTGATGGGGGAGGTTCTCAGCAAGTTGCAGGAGCACATCATCTGACTGCAGATTGACCAAGGCTGAATTTATCCAGGATACAAAGTTGACAGGAATAGGCAGAAACTTGTTCAGGACAGGCATCAGTGGTGTCGGATACTAGATGGATATCAAACATTACCAAACTTGGCTCCTTCCTTAGAATCCTCCAGGATTATTCAAAGGACTTAGATCACCATGTCAAGTAACCTTCACAAATTAGGAAAAGAAGAGCACTGGCTCTGGGTGAAAATTAACTGAGCATATAAGACGTTTGAGGACAGAAACTTTGCAATGGATGGCTCCTTGTCCAGTATGACCCATGGATGCCACCTTGAAGGTCATGTGATAACCTCAGGTGGATGCTGCCTTTGCCCGTGTTATGAGATTTCCATTAGCTCCTGATTGCCACCTCACCTCCATAATATTCACCACCTGAATATTATGTGTTCACTGACAGCGTCCAGCCTTATATTTGAGGCAACCCGCAATAAAGCTGTGACTTCCACCAAGAAGAACAAACAGAGCAGGAGCATGGGAAAACAAATAAATGTATGTTCTTCTCCAATTCACACATCATCTGGAAATATATATTAATATTCATTCATCATAACTGGGGCAAAATCTCAAAGATACTTACCTAGAAGAATGTAGAAGTAGCTTCTACCACAATAACTGTGGCAGGTGGAGATGGCTGCTCTCTAAAACCTTCTCAAAAGCAACTAGTTAAGGCCAGAACATGTTGAATTCAGATTGATGCCTGTAATCCATTAAAGACAATGAATAAAAAGAAGAAAAAAGATGCCTCACATGATCTGAATAAATCTATGGTGCATCATCCCATGAATGCTCAGTATTCTGCTGTCTGTTAAAGACTTTCAATTTAATAATAAGCAGTCACTAGCAAGGCAAGGTGCCAAATCCAGATTTTCAAATAGGTATGTAATATAAACTTTTATTCATCACTGGCCAAGGTTATAAAAATGTTTAAACAAATTATTTTCAAACGAATTGTTTATATCATGCATGTTATAACAATAACATTCCAGGGAACATAAATGCTATTTTATTCAGTTCTAAAAGGCAAGCTTTGGATGACAGAAGGGTGTACAAATAAAGTGGATGACCTTTTAAAGGAAACAACATCTTGCAGTGGGAACATTGAAACTCCAACAATCATTGCTGCAGTATGTCTCATCTTGGAGTATCTCTGCAAAGGCTGAGTTTCCAATTTATTTTAAAAATTAATTGCATATCAGGAACCAGTGCAAGTTTTGCCTTTGTAATGATGTCGTTTGTGGGGAGTGATGATTGGCTCCTTATTGCAGAGGTAATTTGCAGTAGGTAATAAAAGCAACATTGAGAGTATGTTTACATCTGAAAATAAATGAACAGGAAACATGCAGTACTAGTAATGAAAGCAAATACTGAGGATCAATCTAGCCAGATGAAAGGGTGGTACAATTGTAGGTGAGAACATTGCCTCTTTTCAATTGAGGGCCCTGTTTCTTGTGTTGTGTCATTTACTGACTGCATTCCAGGCATTAACACTGATTAAAACTGGGGCTTTATGAAAAAGCATCTTTCGTATTGCTTTTACTTACAATTAAAATCGTAATTTTAAATCACAAACACGAGAAAGTCTGCCGATCTGGGAAATCCAAAGTAACACACACAAAATGCTGGAGGAGATCAACAGGTCAGGCAGAATCAATGGAAATGAATAAACAGTTGACTTTTTGGACTGCAACACTTATTCAGGATGGATTCTGCGGCCTTCCCCCTTCTATTTCAGTTTGGAAAAAGGGTCATGGCCTGAAACGTCTACTGTTTATTCATTTCCATAGATGCTGCCTGACCTGTTGATTTCCTCCAGCATTTTGTGTGTGTTAGTTTTAAATAATATTAGTACTGTGAGATGCCAGATTTCCCCATCAACTTAAACATTTTTTTTAAGGAATCATCTGTGAATAAATTATTTTGAATAAATCATGAATAAATATTGTTGACATTAAATAGTGACCACGAGTCAGAAGTTGAGTGGTATGAGGAGATTGGTATGTTAAAGATTCAAAGATTCAAAGTATACTTATTATCAAAGTATTCTGTGCAGTATACAACACTGAGATTCATCTGCCTCTACTCACAGACAGCCACAGAACAAAGAAAACCATGGAACCCATTCAAAGAAAAAACATCAAATCCCCAACGTGAAAAAAGAAGAAATTGTGCAAACAGCAAAAAAAATGAGGGAAAGCACAAAATATAAAACACCAAACCACAAAGTCATTGAAAGGGTCCAGGCAGTTCAGCCCAACCTGTTGGCCGCAGAGCCAGTCCGCCAGGCCAAAATTGCACAAAAAAGGAGCGACTGGCTATCAAAAACACATTAAAATGTTGACTATAGAGTTCAATCCACAAACCACAGCAATTAAACCTTGCCCTAGACCCAGGACTCTAGCACCATCGAGCGAGAGTGAGAGCGATTCTGTTCGTACACAGGTGCCTTCCTCTGGGAGCAGCAGATGAGAGAGAAAGACTGGCCACACGCAGACACCTTCGGCGAGAAATGGAGTCAATCATAGGCTCACACCTCTTCAGCAGGCTCCTTGGTCTCCGGACCACACACTCCACCCAAATCTTTATCGGCTTCATCGGAGATGGCAAAGTGCCAGATCACTCAGTCGGCCCAAAAACACACAAAAAGATATAGATCGCCATCTCCAACATTAGCAGAATCACATTTGAAAGAAAAAGAAGTGAAAGAAGTAGCTTCCTGGACCGTCTGGAGAATGTTGCACTTGGTTGCATTGCTCACTGGTTCCATCTTCATTCGCTGAAGTAAAGGCTCTTGAAAGTTTCTACAGATGTACAATGGGAAGTATTCTAACTGGTCACATCACTGTCTGTTGAAGACTCCAGTGCACAGGGTAACAAGTGACTGCAGAGCAGTGATTCACTCGGGGGTTGCTATCTGTTAGGGGGAATAGAAGTCGTCCGGGAAGCATTCAAAATTCTGGGGGGGGGGGGGGGGCGCTAAACGGGACCCTAATTTGAGGTACGAGACATGACCGACCATTAGTAGAGCAGACACTCCAAAAAAAGGGTGAGGCCCTGGAACACAGGAAAAACCATAGCTCTGTAGGCAGTGAGTACTCATCGTTACAATGTGTCTGAAACTCAGCAATCTCATACGACCTTACTAACCAAACAAATGTTATTGGGGATGAATAAATTAGTAACCAGGGTTCCAATCAGTTCCCCTTGACTGGTGGTATGGAATGAGTTCATGCAATTTAACTGTTGGTAAGTCAAGTACAGCCTCTCAACTTGAAACAGAGCCAACAGTGAACCTGCCGACCCCAAGGATTCCTCTTGAGGTGTTCAAAGTGTCCTTGGTTTCGTATGTGCAGTTAAGAACCATATTTAGGATTATGAGACCTTGGGTAAATGGTTAATCGTGCTAACTAGAATAGTATCACACAGTAGGCTTATTCAGGAAGTCAGAAGGCATGGGATCCAGGGAAGTTTGGCCAGGTGGACTCAGAATTGGCTTGTCTGCAGAAAGCAGAGGGTCGTGGTGGAGGGAGTTCATTCAGATTGGAGGGTTGTGACTAGTGGTGTCCCACAAGGATCAGTTCTGGGACCTCTACCTTTTGTTATTTTTATTAACGATTTGGATGTGGGGTTAGAAGGGTGGGTTGGCAAGTTTGCAGACGACAAAAGGTTGGTGGTGTTGTGGATAGTGTTGAGGATTGTTGAAGATTGCAGAGAGACATTGATAGGATGCAGAAGTGGGCTGAGAAGTGGGAGATGGAGTTCAACCCGGAGAAGTGTGAGGCGGTACACTTTGGAAGGGCAAACTCCAAGGCAGAGTACAAAGTAAATGGCAGGATACTTGGTAGTGTGGAGGAGCAGAGGGATCTGGGGGTACATGTCCACAGATCCCTGAAAGTTGCCTTACAAGTAGCTAGGGTAGCTAAGAAAGCTTATGGAGTGTTAGCTTTCATAAGTCGAGGGATAGAGTTTAAGAGTCGCGAGGTAATGATGCAGCTCCATAAGACTCTGGTTAGGCCAGACTTGGAGCATCATGTCCAGTTTTGGTCGCCTCACTATAGGAAGGATGTGGAAGCATTGGAAAGGGTACAGGGGAGATTTACCAGGATGCTGCCTGATTTAGAGAGTATGCATTATGATCAGAGATTAAGGGAGCTACGGCTTTATTCTCTGGAGAGAAGGAGGATGAGAGGAGACATGATAGAGGTATGCAGATATTAAGAGGAATAGACAGAGTAGACAGCCAGCGTCTCTTCCCCAGGGCACCACTGTTCAATACAAGAGGACATGGCTTTAAGGTAAGGGGTGGGAAGTTCCGGGGGGATATTAGAGGAAGGTTTTTCACTCAGAGAGTGGTTGGTGCATGGAATGCACTGCCTGAGTCAGTGGTGGAGGCAGATACACTAGTGAAATTTAAGAGACTACTAGACAAGTATATGGAGGAATTTAAAGTGGGGGGTTATATGGGAGGCAGGGTTTAAGGGTTGGCACAATATTGTGGGCCGAAGGGCCTGTACTGTGCTGTATTGTTCTTTGTTCTTTGTATAAAGGTAGATTGCCGTACACCAGCAGTATCCCTACTAACACTCAAATTCCAATCTGAATCCTTGTCAATGTAATTTTTGATGTTGTGATCATTTTCATCTTTGCCTCACTCTTCTACCATAGTTCCAACCATCTCAATTTGCTCCAGTCATCAACATCCGACGTGTCGGCACATGGCCTAGTGGATAAGGCATCGGTCTAGTGATCTGAAGGTCACTGGTTCAAGCCTCAGCTGAGGCAGAGTGTTGTGTCCTTGAGCAAGGCACTTAACAACACATTGCTCTGCGACGACACCAGTGCCAAGCTGCTTGGATCCTGGTGCCCTTCCCTTGGACAACATCGGTGGCGTGGAGGGGGGAGGGCTTGCAGTTTGGGCAACTGCCGGTCTCCCATACAACCCTGCCCAGGTCTGCGCCCTGGAAACCTTCCAAGGTGCAAATCCATGGTCTCATGAGACTAACAGATACCTATTCAACATCCAATAGGCATTTCAAGTTTGTGTTAGACCCATTATCTCTATGAGTCTGAAGGCGGTGAAGCCTTGAGTTCTGATCCTGCTAACAAACAGCAACTACAGAAAGTACATAAATACAATGTTACATACCTGGAATATAATTTTATTCCATTCCCATCAGATCAGAGATGCTCCATGTATCTTACTTGTATACTGTACTGTCTAATGAAGCCATGGAACCATTAAGATTGCATGAACCAGAAAAGATTCCAGAAAAGGCACTCTGAAAAGGCTACTTTTGGTATTACTCAGTTTCAGAAGATGAAAAGCATTTGAAAAGTGTTGCACACTTGAGTCATTTGCCAAGAAAGTTAAAAATGACTTTGATAGTTGTCACATTGTTTCTTATAACATATCCAAAATGATAGTAAAGTGTGGAAAATATCATACGATTGGTGAAAAATTAACAATGCTTGTTGTACCTGAAGTCCTCACCACTGTTCTCAAAATGGATACCAGTATTTTAAAATCAATTCCTTTCAGTAATAACTGTAGCTCATTGTATTGATGAAATGAGTGAAGATATTGAATATAAACTATGTATATTGCTGCAAAAATCAGAATTTGGGATGCAATTGCATGAGTCAACTGTGTGAGACAATGAGGCATTGCTAATGACATATATATGGTTTATCAAAAATGGAAAAGTTTGTGAAGAAATTCTCTTTTGTAAAAAGTTAAAAACAAATATCTGCTGTACGATGAGCTCAAAATATATATTGAGGATAAAAGTTTTCCAATTAGGAACATGATTTCTTGTGCAACAGATGGAGATCATATATGTCATGTCACCATGGTGGTTTAGTAGCGTTTATGAAAAAAGAACTTACATGCCTTTGCAATCCATTGTATAATTTATCATCAACATCTTGCAGCCAAAATCCTCAGCCAACAACTTTTTTCAAGCCTGACTCTTGTAAGATCTGCTTTCAACAAAATTAAAGCTCATCCATTAAATAGCAGAATATTTCGCCAGTTATGCCAAAATAATGACAAAGAGTTTGAATGCTTGCTTCTTCACACTGAAGTGCGTCGCTGTCAAAAGGCTGATGCTGAAAATGTTTTTTTTTATCATTATGACACTGTGATTGAATTTTTCCTCCAAGCTGACAAAAGCTTGGGAAACAAGATTGGACTTCTACATGGAGAGGTGTCATACCTAGCTGATCTGTATTACAAAATGAACATTCTAAATATGAAACTTCAGGGTGAGAATTTCAAAGTAATACAGGCAAAAGGTGCAGTGTCCACTTTGCTCAGATAATTGGAAATATAGAAGCAAAACATTGGGAGAAGAATGTTGGGAGAAGTCCTGACGAAGGGTCTCGGCCCGAAATGTCGACAGTGCTCCTCCCATAGATGCTGCCTGGCCTGTTGTGTTCCACCAGCATTGTGTGTGTGTGTTGCGAGACGAATGTTCTTACAGTTTCCCTGCATGGAAAGTATGGCACTCTCTTTCACAGATGGTGATTTGCAAGGGTACTGCTTATACCTGCAGTTACTGAAGAAGGGTTTTCAAAATCGATTCAAGAATTTGAGCTCTCTGGAAATACCAGACTGGGTAATTTCTTTGCAAGGTTGAAGTACAGGAACAGAGCTTGCAAGAGGAAATTACTATAATTCAGAATGATGAAGAATCAAAAATGCTTTTCAAAAATGTTGGCTTTTGTGGTTTGTGGCTGCACTGTCGTACAAAGCTTCTTGGTCTTTGGAGAAGAGCCAAACTACTCTTCATTGTATTTCCATCCTCCTATCTTGTTGAAAAAGGCTTCAATGCAGTAAACAACATACTCACAAAATACAGAAAACACTTGGACATTGTTACACATGGGGACTTAAGGCTTTTGCTGTCACAAATTGAACCGGATATTTCAACTCTTGCTAAAACCCATCAAGCTCAAGAATCCCATTGATATTGAAGCTGCTGTACAGTGCACAGGTACTGTATAAACTAAGTTTAAATACAAATAAAAATATAAAGCAGGATATTTTTTCTCATGTTAGCATATGGTAGACATATTTTTACACTGTGGGGCACTGGAAAGTATACTGTGCCTAAGAGATGCGTTGGCAGGTATGAAGGTGCTTTATGTTGGACTAGAAATGGTTGGGAAAAACTGCTGCAGAGGATTGTAGGCTCAGCCAAATTCATCACAGGCACTCCCCTCCCTACAACAGAGAACATCTTCAAGACAAGGTGTTTCAAGAAGATGACATCCATCATTAAAGACAGTTACCATCTGGGATATGCCCTCTTCATGTCACTATTATCCGGGAGGAGCTAAATGAGCCTGAAAACCCACTCTCAATATTTTAGGAACAGATTCTTCCCAACCACCAGCAGATTTATGAAAAGCCCGTGCACCCATAAACCCTTCACCTTTGCCTTTTGCTCTGTTCATTTAATTTTGTAACTTCTGGCAACTTTTTATCTCTTGCACTGTATTACTGCCACAAAACAATAAATTTCATGACATATGTCAGTGATAATAAACCAGACTCTGATTGAGTCAACATTTTATTCCCAAAGCATTTTATCTATTTACAAAGTCGTGTTGAAGGACTTTAAATTTGATGAGTACTCAGAAAATGTTCAATATATATAATTCTCCATAGCTTCTGCCATCTCCAATGGAATCCTAGTACTAAGCAGATTTTTACCTCCCCCACCCTCTCAACTTTCCATAAGGTTTGATCTCTATGTGACTGTCTTATCCACTCACCCCTCTCCACTGATCTCCCTCCTGGCAATTATCCTCAAAAGCGTGGCAAGTACTACACCTGCGCCTACAGCTCCTTCATTGGGATCATTCAAGGCCACAAATAGTTCTTCCAGGTGAGGCAACATTTCACCTGTAAGTTGGCCAGAATCACCTATTGCATTTGGAGCTGCTGGTGCAGCCTCCTCTACATTGGTGATACCTGAGGTATATATGGGCAGGAGGGTCACTTCATTGAGTGTCTTCATTCTGTTTGCCCACAAAAGATGGTTACCCATTCCCATTCTGACGTGTCTGTCCATGACCACCTCTTCATCCATGATGAAGCTGGAGGAGCAACATTTCCGACCTGATGGTATGAACATCGGTTCAAAGTAAATTTATTATCAAAATGTATGTTTGTACTGTATACAACCCTCAGATTTGTTTTCTTGTGGGCATACCCGGTAATCCAAGAAACACAATAGACTCATTGGAAGGTCACACCCAACAGGAGAGCCAAACAAACACTGTGCAAAAGACAACAATCTGTGCAAGAACAAAATAAATAATAATTATAAATAAGTAAGCAATAAATATAGAGAACATGACATGAAGAGTCCTTGAAAGTGATTCCATAAATAATGGGAACTATTCAGTGACAGGGCAAATGAAGTTGAGTGAAGTTATCTCTTTGGGCTCAAGAGCCTGATGGTTCAGGGGTAATAACTGTTTCTGAACCTGGTGGTGTGAGTCCTGAGGCTCCTGTAACTTCTTCCTGATGGCAGCAGTGAGAAGAGAGCATGGCCTGGGTGGTGTAAGTCAATTTATCTAATTTCTGGTAATTAATCCCAGCTAGCAGAAATCCATCCGGCACCAACAAAGCAGACGTCGCCTCAGCTTACAATTATTTTTGTGCTCCTCTGTTACTGATGTTCCTGCTAAACCATTTTGTAAGACTTTTACCACAAGCACTGCAGTGCTTAATGATGAACGAATCACACTTTTGCATAACCCTGCCGCCCACCTTCTACAAACCCTCACCATTCCCATGATGTGCTTCCTCCCAGAGGGTCCTTGTTTCCAGTGGAGGAGGCTGCACAACAGCAAGGGGAGTGATCCCAAGTTTCTGAAAGAAAGCTAAGGAGGGGATTAATATATGGTCTTAGAAAGGGGAAGAGACATGTAATACAGTAGCTGCCCATTTGCATCATTAGTGAATGAGAAAGAGTCTGAGAAAGTAAGATATGGGAGAGTTTACATTTAGACTTTTGGTCGCCTTTAACAATCTCAGTGCTTTCACTGGACAGGAGCATTGTGACAGTCACAACGATACTTTGCTGGTGGTTTTCCCTGTGCTAGTGATGGGCATGGGCTTTTACTTTCCTAGTCAACTTTTGCTGCCTTCTACAGGAAGTTGGCAGGCCTCTTGCAATGCGTCTGGGAAATGGTTGAAATCAGTGCTCAGGAACCATCTGAAGTGAATGGATGGTAGGTGTGTGAGAATTTTACTAAAGCATATGATTAGTAGGTCAAATCCTAATGAATAGAGGTTGTTGGGAGAGTAATGAATATGGTCTGTGTCACTTGGAGAAAAAAGATATTAATAATATTTTCACAGATTGTATGCTAGTGAGGGCGTTAATGGCACTTAACAAGGAGACATAAAAGCTTGGTGCACAATGTAAGAGTCGACGGGGATGCATGCTAGCATGTATTGAAAACTGGAGGACATAGTTGGAATAAATGGCCACTATTGCTTCTATCTTAGGTTCGTATATCTCTCATAGCACTTAGGGCTTGACTCCTGCAATAACCGCAATTACAACATCCTCCCAATACCACTTCACTCTGAAATTTCATCCTCATCCTCCTCTCTATCCTGGCAAAAAGCCACTTACCCCATACATCCTAAGCTGCAGAATGATTTATATCCTCTGCTGCAGGAAATGAGCATTTCCTCTTTAAATAGTGCAGTCTTGGCTTCCGTCTATGCCAGCCAGCTTCATCTGGTGAGTTCTTAATGACTCTGTTCTCTGAAATGAACTCACAAACCAGTCGGTTCGGGGATAATTTGAAAACGAATAAATGCTGACCTCGTCAGCATCGTCCACATCTGTGAATTGGTAGTACAACTGGATTTAGTGCAACTGCACAAAGGAATCAATACTATAACTGGTACTGAAGCGGAATAATAAACTCTGAATGCAGATTTTGCACAAGATGTGAGTTAACTTTGCATTATTGATACCTGTGCCAGTACTCTAGAGCTATACAGTGCCTTTACCACAACTCAGCTACAAATGAGAATATGAAAAGAATCTTGCAAGGGACATCAGGATTAATAGCAAAATTTTATTTTTATGTTTCAATGTAATTGCAAATTAATTGCAAAGAGTAATCAAGTACCAATGTGGGCCTTTTAAATGAGAACCAGTCTATTGCAAATTGAAATAAGGGCAGATACGCATTTTACATAATTACTTTGTGTTGATCTTCACAGCAGAAAAAGCAGATGATATATCTGACATTGAATGTAAACTCATTATCAATAAGAACTGAAACTCACTAAAAATAATTTAAAAAGGAAGAATGTTAGAAAGGTCTAAAAGCTCACAAAACCACGTTGTGTGATTAGATCCAAAGGGAGCTTTGAGTAAGTAGGTGAGGAATGGAGACAATATAAACATACGAGATTCTGCTGATGCTAGAAATCTTGAGTAATGTGCACAACATGGTGGAGGAACTCACAAGTCAGGCAGCATCTATAGAGGGGAGTAAATATGAATTATACAGTACACAAGGTAGCTCCTTTATTAGGGACAGGAGTGGAAACCCATTTGGTCTTCTGCTGCTGTAGCTCATTCCCCTAAAGGCTCGATGTGTTGTGCATTCAAAGATGCTCTTACACATCACTGTTGTAAAATATGGTTATTTAAGTCACTGTCACCTTCCTGTCAGCTTGAACCAGTCTAGCCATTCTCCTCTGATCCCTCTCATTCACAAGGCATTCTCGCCCACAAAACTGCCACTCACTGGATGGTTTTTGATTCTCACATCAAGAAATGAGCAGTTTCTGAGATACTCAAACAACAATCATTCCACGATCAAAGTCACTTAGATCACGCTTCTTCCTCATTCTACTGTTTGGTCAAAACAACTGAATCTCTTGGCCAAGAGCACACGTTTTAAAGCCTTCAGTTGCTGCCACATCTCAGGCTGATTAGATATTTGCATTGATGAACAGGTATACAGGTGTACCTAATAAAGTGGACACTGAGTATGTATATTTTCAGCTATAATCTTTCAAATCTCTTGAAAGCTAAAACCTCTTAGAAATTAAAGCCCTAACCCAGAAAATACAAATAACATTCTGTTACGTCAGGAAGAAGTGAACCCATGCAATTCTGAATCTAGTTGTCTAAAATTCTTTGTAGGGAAGTTTTGGAATCAATGATTTATGATCAATATACAGACCACACAGAAAAATATAATCTGATGAAGTGGAGCCAATGTGGACTTGTATAGGACAGATGGCTTCTTATGATTTTTTTTTTTTATGTAGCTTCTCCAATGGCTGGGGAAATGCCTTTGGATATAATAGTCTGGAAGACACTTGATCGGTTTTCCCACAAGTGATTACCAGCTATAAGTAGAGTTCATTCAAATGGAGGCCCATCGTCAACCTGGTTAGTTGATTGTTTCATCAGTAGATGCAAAAGCCCAAGCTCATTATTCTAACTGGTTGGAAGTAGTAAGGACTCATTTTATGCCCCACAGCTTGGACTGTACATAGTTATCTGTGACTTAGTTGATACAATAAAATCTCACAGAACTGAATTTGTTCATGACAGACACAGAGATGGAAAGCAAACTAAGTTGAAGGAATGGAATTACAAACAAACATTGATAGATTACGTGAGTTCATGTTCAAGATTATTTTTATCACAGGCGTACTTACACAGGTATAAATGCCGTGAACATTAGCTTTCTACAGCAGTACAAACTTTACAAACAAGGCAAACACAAATTGAGTATAAATTACACATTATGAGTGGATGTACATGTGGCAGATTGATTTCAATATAAGTAAGCCTTTGACCATCTGACCAGAAAATGCTGGTAAGACACAGAAAATCAGGCAGCAGATGTTTCAGATCAAAGACCTTTGCCTCTTCCATGTGGCTATTAAAATTGGACCAAAATAGATTGCTTGAGTATTATATAAACTGAGAATAGCAGAGGACTATGTAGATTTAAGGTGCCAGCAATGCAAAATTACATTCTTTCCCCACTGACTATCAATCACTTTTCCCTCTTCCCACACAACCTCTGACCATCGGCTTCTCTCCATATCCTGGCTACCATTCCTGAGCACCCCATGACACCAGCTCCTAACTCTCTCATCAGGAATCCTCCCACCATGACTGTTTCCATCCACACCAATCACACCTTACTGATTCAAACAGCCTGCTGCACCTGCTTTGTGTTCCTTACATCCTGCCCTCTGTGCTCTGGCTCCAACCTACCAACTAGGCTCCCCAAGGGCAAAAAAACAACAGGAAATCATTGAAAGGATGCTTGCAGTTGAAATGTACAGGTCACTTGAGAAATCCCTTCTGTGTTTCCTGACAAGTGGAAAGGGGAGAAGACAGACATCAGGGATTACAGAATCAGAATCAGGTTTATTATTACTGGCATATGTCATGAAATCTGTTAACTTAGCAGCAGCAGTTCAATGCAATATACAATAAAGAAGAAAGAAAAAAAATAATGATACATAAATAAGTAAATTACAGTATATGTATATTGAATAGATTAAACATGCAAAAAACAGAAATAATATATATTAAGAAGGTGATCTAGTGTTCAAGGGTTCAATGTCCACTTAGGAATCAGATGGCAGAGGGGAAGAGGCTGTTCCTGAATCGCTTCAGGCTTCTGTACCTCCTACCTGATGATAACAGTGAGAAAAGGTATGCCCTAGGTGTTGGAGTTCCTTACAAAAAGATGCTGCCTTTCTGAGACACTGCCCCTTGATGTGTCCTGAGTACTTTGTAGGCTAGTACCCAAGATGAAGCTGACTTTGCACTTCTTTCGGTCCTGTGCCGAGCCCCCGCATACCAAACAGTGATGAAGCCTGTCAGGGTGCTCTCTACGGTACAACTATAGAAGTTTTGGAGTGTATTTGTTGACATGTCAAATCTCTTCAAACTCCTAATAAAGTATAGTTGCTGTCTTGTCTTCTTTATAACTGCATTGATGTGTTGAGACCAGGTCAGAGATCTTGACACCCAGGAACTTGAAACTGCTCACTCTCTCCACTTCTGATCCCTCTATGAGGATTGGTATATGTTCCTTCATCTTACCCTTCCTGAAATCCACAATCAGCTCTTCTGTCTTACTGACGTTGAGTGCCAGGATGTTGTTGTGACACCACTCCACTAGTTGGTGTATCTCGCTCCAGTATGCCCTCTCATTACCATCTGAGATTCTACCAACAATGGTGGAATCGTCATCAAATTTATAGATGGTATTTGAGCTATGCCTAGCCACACAGTCATGCGTATAGAGAGAGTAGAGCATTGGGCTAAGCACACACCCCTAAGGTGCACCAGTGTTGATCGTCAGTGAGGAGGAGATATTATCACCAATCCGCACAGATTGCAGTTAGGAAGTCGAGGATAAAATTGCAGAGGGAGGTACAGAAGCCCAGGTTCTGTTGAATGTGGGTTTCAAGATCCTTTTCAAGGCTATCACCAATTGGATCAAATCTGTTCAAGGACAAAAGATCCACTTGTACAAAACCAGTGCTGTATCTGGCAGGAAAATCTCCGACAGTTTTTGTGATGGTATTGGGTTTACTAATGATAAATTTCTAAACTCAAGTGAAGACCTTACAGATATAAATAGCCATGAGTACTCTCACTAAAGGGAGATTATATTGCAACTACTTAACTCTCTGAGACTAGTTCACCTCCCCATTTATTCTCCATGACGGGTTTAGCTGCCAATGCCCACTGTCTGAGTGATGGGTCATGTCTCCCTTGCAAAGAGAAGATACTGCTGACAAAGTAGTTTAAACATAGTTCATTTATTTTCAGTGAAACACATTTAAATCCAAACAACACTCTTAAAGCACATTAAAACTCGCAGAGGATTTCTATTTTAAACATTTCCAAATTATAAACCACTTCTAAAGCACAGGTACAATTCCTTTAAGCTAAAAGGACATAGCAACGATGTAGATGAACTAATCGTCTGTTGGAGAAACCAAAGCCAGAGAAATGGTTCTAGTTGTTCCTGAATTAATTTCATGTTTCTTGATATTCCTCACCCCATTCCTAATAAGCCTGAACTTATTGCATCGGCATCCACCACGAGCACTCAAGCGTGAGCAAATCAGCAGTAAAGACACAGACTTGCAGTACACCAAAGCCTACTTGTTCACACGATCTTTGACATACCAGACACCACATCAGTAATTAAATCCAACTATTTACACAGATTAAGGGTGTGCACTCTAAATCAATAAGTGGGGAATAAAGACCTTGCTCATCAAGTCTGAAGTCAGGCTGGATTGCCCACACTCCGTTGTCTTGTTTACGGACTGCATAGAACCCTTTGTCAAATCCATTGGGAAGGATGTGGGCATCAAGAGGAGATGATGCCAAGCAATGGGAGAACTCAGATCAAAGCCTCCCTGTACACGTACAAGATCACCACATCTGCCTTGATGTATAGACGTTCTGCAGACTGATCAGTATCCCTGGCCTGGTTGAGTTGGCATCAAGAGCCAGAATTAACCATAAGATAAAACGAGGCCATGCTCTTCAGCAACTGTCCTCACCAGTCCACTGTCCTCTTTGCCATCAAGTCTGACTACCTGAACGAGCTGAGGATCTGGTTCAGAGGTGCCGAGCAAATGGGCAACGGTAATGGAAAACCGGGATTGTGGCAGCATAGCATCCTGTCGGTTATCGGCAAAAACCTCGTCAGATGTGAAGTGCTCTCAGTCTAGCTGTACATGTCAGTACGTGTAGCCCATACCAGGGTCCTCTGCGATGCAGTGAGCCAAGCCACCTTCCATCGCAAATGGGCAACGGTAATGGAAAACCGGGATTGTGGCAGCATAGCATCCTGTCGGTTATCGGCAAAAACCTCATCAGATGTGAAGTGCTCTCAGTCTAGCTGTACATGTCAGTACGTGTAGCCCATACCAGGGTCCTCTGCGATGCAGTGAGCCAAGCCACCTTCCATCGCAAATGGGGATCCAAAATGGAACGTGCCCAATGGGTCATGATGCACATAATCCAAGACAGCAGGGAGCAAAGAGTACTCAACATTCCCCTTGTCTCGATGGCCAGCTTTGTGTGTGGAAGCACTGAACTGTTCCGAGAAATGAAGCACACAAGCATCATGAGTCACTACATGCTGAGGTTCTACCTGTTCCTGTATGTAATGGAGTCTGGAAATGTTCTGTTCCATTAGCCATTGCTGCACTCTTGTCCCTTGTGTTCAAGGTTGTTCAGTAAAACGCCTTTGACCCACAAGTTTGTCTGGCAGTGATCAGCATAGAACATCCTGCAGGCATTTTGGGAGAATGATACAATGGATTTCTGCGGTGATTTCGCGGGAAGACTATCAAAATCATCTGGCAGAATGCCTCATCGCTAGAATTCTCTAATAAGCACCAAGACCCGGTGGTGAATGAGGTTCTCTTTGCCCGATTCTTCCTGCACAGCTGGAGCTCTATCCCCGCTGCTTGCCATTCTCAAGAGAACTCCAGTGAGGACAAGGCAAGCATCCACCTCTTTGTGACTGTACTTTTGCAAAGGATGCAAGGGTCCTTGTTAAGGTTCATCCAGAGCAGCTACATAAAATAGGATCTACAGGCTCTTCCAGAAAAGAATTCCAAAACAAACATAGAGTGCTGCTTGGGGAAAGCACACTTAGTTCTCCATGAAACTTGTTGTTTTTCCTGTTCAATATAATGTCCGTAAGGGAATGCTGTCAACTGACACATTCCAGGCTACAAGTGTATGTACTGAAGCGTGCACTAAAGTGCACTGCAAAGACAATGTGAGGAAGGACTCCTCAAGGACTTTGTACCACTGGACATTAAGGAGCTAAGGCCCTACGTAGAAGCCTCTCAAACACTTGAAGTTTGTAACATTCCAGGAGGTCACATGGGTAACAACTGCACTCTGTACTACAAATGTACAGAACCAAAACCACAATAATCGTGTAGATTAGAAAAAATCATGATATGAATGTAAAGAAATGATGTATGGGATTTGTATTTTTGTACCTATCTTTATGAATATTTTAAAATAAGTGTCCAATGTTCAATATACTGCAGGGCTCCTCCAGGGCAGTCCAGCCATCACACCAAATACAAAATGTGCTGCACTAAACTACAAAGTTTTCCGTCAAATCATGTAGCATCCTGACTTGGTCATAGACAGTCTTTCCTTTAATAGCACTGTATCAAAATAATGGACTCCTTAGCTTCCAGTGTCTTGGATGTGTGTAGCAATAGAGCAATGGTATAGCATCAGCTTCCCCAGGGCTGTTGAGAACGTGAAATAGATGCTAGGCTACGGATGGTGCTGTCATTCCTTGAATGAATAAGAAAGCATATTCATCCTTTTGGGTTTTGAATTGTTGAAGAATTGTCATTTCTAACAGGCCTACAAAAGAAAAACATTAGATTCCGTTGTGCATTTAATATTTCGGTAATATATAAGGAATATGATAAAAATATTGTTTGATTAAGCATTCTTTGATGTTTACATAATTCATTATGAGGTGTATATAAAAGTATGTGAGTGGAATACGTCATTCTGGCACCACATCATATTTGAGTGCCTTACTAAAGCATTTATCCCTAACTCCTGCGTTTTTCTTTCAATTAGTTTTGTTGTTACAAACCAGATCTTGATTTTCCAGGCATAAACCCACCAGTAGCGGTCTTTATACTCAAATGTTTTGAGCTGATATACCTGAGTATTAGAAGATTCAGGGCAAATCATATGAACAGGTTAACAAGACAAAATGGTGAAAACGGAGAACTATTGCCCCTTACTTTACCTTTTTCACTGTTTTCAACAAGAAGTTTGTGTTTTGTTCAGTTTTTATTGTTGTAATAAAGCCAAACTAATCATTGGAACTTTAAAACTGATGGAGTAAATGTGGTCGATTTGCTCTGTACTGTTGGCATCATACTTAAATTATCTTCAGTAATCTTCACTTATCCATCTAACTGTATTGTTTGAATTCCACATTGTTTCTACTTCAAGTATTATGACCATATAAAATATGATAGTTTTAATGGTAAGTATCGTTTCCCAAAACTTTATAACTATTACTATTCCATTTTATACTATGGGCCCTTGTGTTTGTCTGATCTATATGGTTTGCATCTCAAAAAAACCATTGTGCAACATTAAGGCAACAATTTCAATGACATCCCTAAAAACTTCACCTGCTTTGTTTCCAATACTTGCAATACATGCTCCTTGGAAAATGGAACCCGGAGACAAAAAAAATACATGAATAGATAAGGCAAGTATTAACTGCTCAGTCAGTTAATAGGTAATGTAATAGGTGACAGCTGACACATATTGTTCATAATAGAAATCGTTCTATATAATTTACAAATCCCATCACTGAGTTGTGTTCACTTTAAGAGATAATGATGTCAGTGGAAGGCGAATGTATTTTTTGATTTGTTCAAAATGGAAAGATTGTGACTTTTGTTAAGCACATAAAATTACTTCCGCATATTTTATTGACAAACTCCTACAATCCTGCATGCAAACATTTAACAGGAAAATGCAAAAATACTTAGCAGATTAGTCAGCACTCAAAGGAGGAAATAGTTTAGGTCAAAAGCTTTCCATTGGAAAGAAAATGGGGACTATGTAGGAGGGAAACATTTGTTTGCTCTTGGAATAGATTAAAAGATCAACTTAACATTGTGGGCCGGAGGGTTAGTACAGTACTGTTCTATATTCTATAAACATGAAGATGAGAATTGTAAAACAAACCATAAGGGGACAGGCAGCCAATGTACCTGAGAGGTTCATAGTAAGAGAAAGGAACTTGCTGTAAGCCAGAGTATGGGCAGCGTGATTTGGTTTTTAGGATGGAAGATATGAGTTTATCCAAGAAAACTATGGAGTGGTTGAGGAGAGATTTAAAAAAAACAGATGGACTGAAGCAGGAATGTAAACATATAATATTGGAGAGTGGGAAGCTATAGCAGACTGGATCACTGGGCCTTAGCCACTTCAGACCACTCCCATTCCCCTATGAAATAATATTCCTGGTGATCTTTTCTACGCTGTAGTAATTATTTTGACATATGTTAAAAAACTGATACATGGAGCCTGGATAATGTCCTGGAATATAAATTTAAATGAATAAATTCTCAACACTGCACATGTAACCCAATGGCTAAAATATATCTCAAAATCAACATAAGCAGAGACCAACATCTTCAGTAAAAATAGCAGCTAAATTATTTTCTTGACAGATCAGCTCCCCATGGTTACAGATAATTAGAAACTTCACCCATTCTTTTTAGCTGTTAATACTATATTATCTCAATGATTTTATCAAGAATGAGAACAATTGCTTTGACTTTCCACAGTGACTCTTTAAACAAATACTTGCCATCCTAGTTTAAAATACCTGACTTACAGTATAGACATAAACATGAGAAAGTCTGCAGATGCTGGAATTCCAGAGCAACACGCAGAAAATGCTGGAGGGACTCAGCAGATCAGGCAGCGTCTACGGAAATGAATAAACGTGGTCAGACTTGAGTGGAGCACCGACATGGAGATGGGCCTGAGTCCTGAGGAGACTGAGGGCCTTTGGAGTGTGCAGGTCTCTACTTCACATGTTCTACCAGTCTGTTGTCACCAGTACAATCTTCTATGCGGTGATGTACTGGGGCAATGGCATCAACACGGGTGATGCCAATAGGCTCAATAAGCCAATTAGAAAGATTGATTCTGTTATAGGAGTCAAACTGGACACACTGGAGACTGCGATAGAATAAAGGACCCTATGGAAAATGCTGGCAATTCTGGACAATGTTTCTCACCCTCTGCATGCCATCTTGGCCGAACAAAGGAGAACATTTAGTGATAGACTAAGACAACTGCACTGCTCCAAACAGTGATATATGAGGTCATTCTTACCCTTGGCCATTAGGCTCTATAATGAATCAACCTCTAGCCAGGGAAATGATGACCCCCTCCTGTCAGACTGCGTGAAGTAACTTATTTTTTATTCTTTCTTACTTCTCTTCTAATATTTGTATATCTGTGTACATGTAATGCTACTGTGGCACTGTAATTTCCTTTGGAATCAATCTGTGTATCTGAATAGTCAATATTTTGAGACGTCTGTACATATGTACAAAATCCAATAAATATTATTAAATTCAAATGAGAAACAGTCTTCAAAAAGAACCTGTTTTCATGTTACTTCCCCACAATAACCACACGCCATTATGTGATAAGAACACAGGCTGCCAGTTTCACTGTTATAGGCCATCTATGAAAGTCGCTTTGGAAATTAATGAGCAATCACGTCCACTGATATTTGTGCAAAGAACACCTATCAAATAATGTAATATCCATTGTTGGGTGGTGGGGTTGAGATACATCTCCACCAAAGGAGGTGTAAGGCACTCTTTTCCACTGCTAGCCTACAAGTCACCCTTGAGCAAGTTGTAGCTTAGCCCCTTCTCCCCCAATCAAAGACACGTGAAACCATGGGAGCAGGTAGCGGATGGTAGGTATGAGCAGCTGGGGCATATCACGTCCTGGTTATGCGAACACTGACACCAAGCAGACAGTCTCTGAAGGGTATTGATAATGGCTGGGCTCACCTGACTTGTAAAGGCACTGCCCAGAAGAAGACAATCACAAACCAGGAACAATTATGGTCATGAAACCATGATTACCCACATCATAATACACGGCACATGATGGTGACAATGATGTGGAATAGCTACTGATACTTCAAGCTCATCAAAACCAGCAACCACTTGTGGTTCATTGTGATCCTGGGCAATTTTAAGTAGGCGGAGGAGACAGGAAATGCTTCTGTTAATCAACACCATTCATTAGAATGCCGTGGTGCGTGGTTACTATATAGAGTAATTTTGTGCATTTTCTTAATTATAGTTCAAATTAGAATATGCACATTCTTAAAAATGGAACCCACTAATAACCCAGGAATGGCCTCTACTCATTATCCATCCCTGAACCATTTTTTTTTGGGAGAAGTACCTTATGCAACTAAAATGTTCTGGTTCACACTCAAGACTTAAGCTTCGCCATAAGAGCCCCAGATTATGAATTATTGTTGGTACCATTAACAAAATTGGGTGACATGATGGTAAGTGGTTTTTAGCACCCCTAATAGAGAAGAGGTTTCAACATCCCTGCCAATAGAAGCAAATATACTCCCAGCAAGCCGGTGACACCAATGGGAGGTGACTCCGAGCTATCAGTCTACAGCCTGACCAGGAATGTTTCATTTTCTACTTCAGCGGAGCTATAGAAAAGATTTCAATGGTCAGTCCACCATTCAGTTGTAAATGCTAAAAACAATCCCACTCTAGAAGTTAAAAGAGCAAACCAACATTTATCCAGCATTTTACACCCACTGATTCTGTTAATGACTCCTGTCTAAACAAAGTATTTTAATGCTGAATTAAATAATATTCTGACTGATAGGTCATTCTTTCTACGAACTCATGGTTAAAATGCAAGGGGGATGGATTTCTACTCATTTCTCACACATTCTAAAGTGGGAGAAGTTATTGGGAGTTTCTATTAACAATGAGAGGTTTCATTTCACAGTTGAGCCGTTGTTTTCTACCATGTTAAGTTGACATGGCTTGACGAAATACCATTGCCATTTTCTTTGCAATATGTCTGCTGATCCAGTTAGTGATGCTGATGTGTGGAATTCACAAGGAACCCAGCCACATCTCGGAACCGACTTGCTCAATTGAAACTGAAGGGGACTGGAAGAGAATTGTCACGTCTCTCATCTGGTGACACAGCAGGATCCCAACCAGGGAAGCGGACGCAATCAGCTAATCCCCGTACACAAGCCGGTTTAATAATCCACTATTAACCTTTAATGGCCTCGTGTAAATTCTTCCTGAGCATTGAACAATACTAGGAACAGCCTGTTTGTTTACTGGCATAAATAAATTGGAAAGCATGCAAGCGTGATATTAGATTTGAATCCATTTGCAGATTTGTTTTCTTGTTGGAGGCTGGGGAGCTATTTTTTATCTATGCCTGTCAGAAATTGCACACAATAGATAAAGCAGGTTAACAAGCAGCAAAGATGATCATATCAGAATACAAGAGTTTTCAAAGAGAAATGGTGAGTAAATTGATTCAATCCGATTTTTCCTATTACCCTTCCACCTTTCTCCATTGTTCTGAGCACACATGCAGAGAAATTTAATAAGCAAGCCCCAGTCTGACAAATGTCCTACCAAGACTTGTAAATCAACAGCTATCTTGGCCACCCCATTCAAGGTCTGTCTGCTGTCATCAGCAGTTTTAATTTGTATTGATTTTTCAAATGAAAAGACAAATGGAGTGAAAACAGAACAGACTGCCCACCTGTTTTATACTTAATGCAAAAGTCAGGGTCTATTCTGTGTACTGAGCTATAATCACAAGCATAAAGTGCTGATTAATGAGGTTAGGGGCTGCTTTTCCTTCTCCACATTCTAAAAAGCAGCCCACATTTTTGGCACGCTGTTGTTGGAAAATCTCTGGCTTGTTGTCTATCATACTCAACCTGTTCAATGAAAGTATCACGTTGAAAAGCTAACACTATTCTGATTAAAGATTAGTTTTAAACTTTCTGGTGATCACTTCCACGAGCTTTTCCAACCTGTAGCATTGTCCCACCCTATCCCCTTTCTGTTCTTTTCTTGTTATGACATCCCTTCAAAGCATTGTTTACTTCCCCCCCCCTTCTCTTGTTAATCTTACCATCCCCTCCTTTTACTCCCTCACGGTCTCCCTTCCACTTCCACATCACTTATCTTCAGTTTCCTTCCTCTTGATCCTCCCATTTTTTATATATCTCCTCCACACACAATTTTGATAGAAGGCTATTCAACCTGAAATTGTTGTTTTCTCTCTTCAGAGAAGCTTCCCGATCTGCAGACTATTTCCAGAATTTTTTAAATTCTGAGTTCCAGATTTAGATGAGAAATAATGCCTTAACTATAGGCTATTTGCCAAAGAATATCCTTTAGCTCACAGATGCTATGACACCTGGTACCTCTGCCATATAGTTCTGGAATCCTTGCACCTTTGCCACTATAACTGCTGTTTCATTATAAGGCCCAGATTGTTCTAAGCCCTTTCTATCTGCAGGCCTGTTTGTCTTCTCATATGCTAGGTTAGTGGTCACCAACCCGATCATGATTGACTAGTCAATCTTTGAGACTTTCCCAGTAGATCCCGAAAAAAAATGAAAAATAAATACACAAATACTGTTGAGAGATTGTTTCTGGGTTGTGGGGTTTTAGTTCCGTTCTTTCTGCCCAGTGCGCCTACGTGTAGCTCCCCCGCCTCGCACTACAGTGTACTTTAGTGTCCCCAACCACCAGGCCGCGAGGAAATGATATGAGTCAGCTGCACCTTTCCTCATTCCTTGTTACGCCCACTGTTGAACTTGAATACACACGAGGTCATTACTCAAGCACGTCAGGGATCACTGGTTGGCCTTGGGTAACCGACTGCTTCGTGGGGCCGGCGAGAAGTGCCGTTGCTACTGGCCTGGAGTACGGACAGATGGGCACTGCCTCTAAACCTGTTTAGCACACTGAACGTTCGTGGGGAACCCAGTGCTAAATATTCACAGACGACCTAATTCGGGCTCAGGGTTTCATAAGTAGCACAGCAGCTACCTCGCTGCGATTTACTGAAATAAACATTTGTCCGCTGATAGATGCTACAAGGGGAGCGGACGTGTGCCCTGTCGCACTCTTCGCTTGGTCGGTCGCTCTCTCTGGACTGCGATCGCCGGGGCCTGGCCCGGGAACAGTCACACCTGGCCAAGGCGTCTGGCGGTGGGCAGGCAGGGGTCTTGAGCTCAGGCCCGGAGGCTGTCTAATGAGGCAATGAAGCCCTCAAAATTGCTTTGGCACCTTGAGTGTAAGCACCCTGCACTTAAAGACAAACCTGTTGAGCATTTTTGCAGCGCAAAAAACGTGAGCAAGCGGGACAGCAGCTGAGAGCCACATAAACTAAATTGCAGAATAGACTGGACAAAAGGAACCTACTTCGAGTATTGCTGTATTCCGGTCGTGTCTAACATCCCCCCCCCCCCCCATTGGCCAGTCCACGGTGACCCCTGGTGTTCATACATTATTTCTACTTGTGGGTTGTGGGGTTTTACTTCCGGTCTTTTCTGCCCTGGTGCACGTGCGTGTAACTAATCGATTTGGAGTTGATCTTGCCTTTCACTTGCCGAGGGAAGGGATCTTGGGCTTAAAAAGGTTGGTGACCACTATACTAGGTGTTTCGGGGGAGTTGAATACTCAGGTCTCTTGTCCTACTCTTCTGCATTCGGTGAGGAATTTGGCAGCTTCTTTGTGGAGGAGCCCAAGAAATCTGGCACAGAACATGGTGGAGACGTGGCATATTGAACAAGCAGGAATTAAGCAAAACCTGTGCTTTGATAGAGAGCAGGAGGTGGCAAGTGATGAAATTTGGTGCAGAGTTTCGGCCCAAAACATCAATAACTCCACCTCCCCCCACCCTCTCCCCCACCTCACAGATGGTGCATGACATGCTGAGTTCCTCCAGCAGGTTATTTACTGCTGTTCTGATGATACTTGCACCTCTGCTCTCTGTTCAATCATGCCACTATGAGGCATAGACCAGAAGAAAAAAAAATCCTTTCTCTGTTTAGGCATTGTGAAGACTTATTTATTCTCTCTCACATGCTTCATCAATTCCCCCAAAAACCACCAGGTTATTTTCAGCGACCAGACAATCTGCACTGTGTCCTTGGGATATGGGTGGAATCCAAGGCATCCCAACTATCACCGGGACAATGTGCAAACTCCACGCACACAGCAAGATCAAGATCAGGATGGAGCATGAGTACCTGGAGCAGTGTGCGGCAGTCCCACACTGCATCACAACACCACCTAAATTGCATGTTATTTTCTTAATATATACGTATATTAATAGGAAAATGACAAAACAATACATGATAACACTGCATAGCCAATTTGTTGCTTCCACAGAAATTTCTTTTGTTATGATAGACTGGTTCAAGCTGAACACAAATATAATTTCAGACTACTTGAATTATGTCAGAATTTGGAGAAACAAGAAATTAACTTTTATTGAATATAATGTGTTTGATTGCATAACAGTGCTGATGCTTTGCAATAGTTCAACTAAGCAAAATATGTTTTGTTGATGGTTTTCATTTGTATTCAGTGTCTGAGGCTTCTCACTTAAGTATCCAACAATAATCAGCCAACATTGAGGGTCTCCAGCTACCCTGAGCCATGACCGCAACGTCCTGGTGAAACCTTTCTCCATGCTTGCCACTGACAGCACCAAGGTTTGCAGGGAAGAAGTCTAAATGGGAATGCAGATAATGAATCTTTAGTGGCGTGTTGTACTCCATGGTGTTGTATGCTTTATGCATGTTGTTAACTAGCGGCATGCTGTTTGTTGCTCTGTAGTTGCCAAAAAACTCTCAACAACATCTTTGAAATCCTTCCATGCAATTTTCTTCGGTTTCATTAGAAGTTCTTTGAATTGCCCGCCACTGATGACCTGTTTGATTGGTGGACCAACAAGAGTACCTTCCTTACTCTTGGCATCAGTTACCCTGACTTGAATTACGAATTGAAATAACAAATACAGGCGATTTCAAATAACGGTGCATGATAGGTTAATTTCATGGTGATTTTAATGATCGGCAGTCTAAAATTCATAAGCCACACCGAAAGTATTCATGAAGTAAAATCTTTGTTGTTGAATGTAATTTATGTTGTTGTATTTATTTATTTAGAGATACAGGGCAGAACAGGTCCTTCTGCCCAATGAGCTATGCCGCCCAGCAGCCCACCTATATTGAACTCTGGACTAATCACAGGGCAATTTACAATGGTCAATTAACTGACGAACTGGCACATCTTTGGACTGCAGTAGGAAACTGGAGCATCCAGAGGGACTCCCCTGCAGTCATGGGGAGAATATGCAAGCACCTTATAGACAGTGCCAGTATTAAACTCTGAACTCCAGCACCCTGAGCTGAAATAGCATCTCACTAACTATGGCGTCCCTACTGTTTTGTTAATTATTTTACCTTTCTTTCTTGTTTTACTCTATTGTGATCAATATTTCATACTTTTTGTAACTTTTTGAATACTGATGACAGAAAAATAAGACAAATTCCAAAGCAAGCCTTTTTAACAAACTATCAGTGGATTTACTCAGAAAATCGGAATCCTGTTCTTACAACAGGTAGCCAAGCAGCGTTTTCCAAGAATTTACTCAAAACTATACGAATATTGACCTGGATTCATTATCAAATTTGAAAAGATAATTTACTTTTTTGGGTCCAGAGTTTCAAGAGAAACAATTGCCAGCATTGTCACACCCAGTTTTTCAATCTCATTTTGTTGCTAATCCTACTTAAATGAAAACACCTTACACTAGCGAGTAATTGTTGAAAAGTTCAACAACATAGACCAGGAACTTGCAATAAATCATTCATTAAGGACAATCTCAGAAACTTCCTTCCTACTTGCAGGTAGTTAATTAGTGCTGTACTCGCTACAATCTACTCCCTAAAGAATTATTAATTGAAAATTCCTTTTTGCACTGGGAAGAGCTGAGGAACTGACCGCATCAGTATGCAAAAGGTTGCATAAGGAATAAAATTACTTCAGCTATTTCAATTGGCAGCCCATATTTTATCCTTTCCATCGATGAGTAGACGAGACCAAAAAAATTGATGTGCAGGCAAAAAAATGTCTGTGCCCAAGGGGTGGAGATTCTCAGCACTGACAATGAGAGTTTGGCAATTACACTCATACAAATGATGTTGCATGAGGTTGTTACAAGAGTGTATCCATCGAACATACCAGGTGACCAACCTAACGCATAGCTGGTATACGTGTGTCACCTCTGCCACACACGTTCAGCATTCAATATGACATTTGAAAGTGCTTGCCATATCTGAGTCTGCAGGAAACCAACACAAGGAAGCAACCTACCTTTTAAGAGTTATTTAGATAAAGGCATCACCGGGGAAGCTGCCACTTACTTTCCTTCTCCACCTGAGGAGGAGATGATCAGCTGCAGTCGTTAGCCTGTTAGACTTGTTTACCCCTTATTTCAGGAGCACTGGATAAATGAAGCCATACATGCCAAGCCAGAGCACATGAAGGATCTGCTAGAATAGACCTGAATTCTACCTTGGAATTATTAAATACTATTAGGAGTCTGAAGTCACTTTGGGTGCTGGGAAAGTGGTGAATTAAGTGACCAATAAAAGTTTGGGGAGGAGGATTGGTGGAGGCAGGGTGCCCCTTATATCTAGGAATATTGTTTGATTTTCCAAAAATGCATCATTGCTCATGGGCATCCATCTGGGTTTATTGGTAGGAAGCTTGCCATTGGGGTTGGCATTCTCTGACTTCTGACCACAGGGCCATCTGAAGTGTCTCCCTGAGTGAGCAAAGTCATGCTGCTCCGTTACAAGTGTTTAAAAATGATAAGTTTGATAGCCCCTGGCACTATCATTGTTATCGTCAAAATCACATTAGTGCCCTCATTACAGGAAACCGCACAATATTACCGTCAGTTTTATGATCCTCACCCTTTGGGACAGATATCCTGAAATTATGTCAATGGCTTTTTCTGCAACAAACAGAAATATTAGACATCTACTTAAAGCACTTTTAACTAATAAAATTGGCATTTTATAGAGCATGCCGAGATTAAGTTAACACTGTCCTGAGTTTATTCAACCACATACATCCACAGCAGAGAGGACTCCAAATCAAATAGATTAATAAAGTTTTCAACTTGTAAATCCCATCAAGCCCTTGCAGGTATGGTGGGCCTGCGTTGGAAGAGAGTGATATTTATGGCCCACTGCCCTAAATAGGAAATGGGTTACAACTGTATTGGATTAAGGATAGCAGCATGGCACAGCTGCTGCTTCCCATTCTCAACAACCTGCATCAAATCTGGACTGTGAGGAGTCTGAATGTTCTCCCCTTGACTGTGTGGCTTTCCTCCAGGTGCTCCAGTTACCCCCCACATCCCCAAAGCATGCTGATTGTAAGTTAATTGACCACCCTTCATCTGTAGGTGAGTGGTAGAACATGGTTTAAGGTGGGTCAATGTGGGGAAAATGAAGTGTGTTTAAGGTCTCATTAATATAAAACCGGGTGGTGATGATTTGTTTCAGTGCTGCATCTTTGACACTGGTGATAGAGATTCATTGAATCTATAATTCAATGGTTGTAACCACTGATCGATTCAGTGGTGAAAACAAAGAAAAGAAAATATCAAGCTACAAATTGTTATGCTAATTTGAGGTAACATAAAGCATAACAATGAAGCTGACTTCCCTTTATGAAGATAGGCCAACATGGCTGAGCCAGCAGGTGCCTGTTTTATATAGGGACTGATTTACCGACACACTGTGCAGCTGCTCTGATTGTATTATGATCTGATCATTTTCAGAGCTTTAATGAGCCAAATGAACATGGGGTGTATACGTTTTCTTATCCGGGCCTGAGATTTCCATGTCTGCCAATCTGGGTCACTTAAACCCAATGTTCAATGAGCAATCAGCACCAGGCACCGCATGTCTAATTCCATTGACGTGTTTCATCATATTCTGCCAGCTTTGGCAATATGTTTCAGATCTGTGCATTTTCCAGCAGAATCTGCACATTTATGATTCACATGAAAGCAGTATTCCTAGCAAATGCTGGCACGGCCTGGACAACCAAGCAACAGGCCAACGACTCAGGTAATCAATCCAAATCAAAAATAATTCTTTGGCATCGGTCTGCTGCCGTGTTCAAAAAGAACTGGCTGTGGAACTTCATAATCTGTGAAAAGTTGAGCAAGAAATGAGCAGAAAAATGGAGAGTCCAACAGATACATTCCTGTCATCGGTGATGGAGTGATCATACAGCAGTCAATCTGTAAAGCCTGTATCTGCAGATGAAGTGCATTGATTGTTTTTTTTTTACAGAGGGAAAGTGGCAATTGAATTGATTCACTTCCATCTTCATTTGCACTTATTCTCCTGAGGTTCGGCTGATCAAGATGGAATGAAATACTATTTTTGACTCAACTTTTATGTGAAGAATCTGAATATTATTTTGACAATTAAACTCAATATTACTTGGAGCTTATAAAGGTTTTTGTTCTTTAGAGCTTTGGTTCTAATTGTAATTGAGAAAATTATATTTTTCAGTAAACAAATTACAATGTAGGATTATGCAGAATTGAGAGTTATATTTTTCTCTGGATTTAATCTGAATAACAACACAACCATAAATTTTAGGGAGCTTTCCCTGTTCCTTGAAAGGACAGCGATTTGTGTTAAGTTTTTTTTTGGTGGGGACTAAGATTTATCCATTGGACAATAAATTAATTGTACATTGTTTCCTGGGAAGTGAGACTGTGATTTTTGAGTGGCTGTAAACAGTGAAATTTCAAATAAATTCTTCCAGTCTGTCATTGAGATTGATGAAAGCTCCATTAAAATGGCAAAACCAGCTGTTTTCAACATTTCCTTTGGTTTCTCTAACTGTTGAGAATGCTGAACACATTGATACTGCACTGTTTTCTCCTCTTTTACAGGATACTTTGTTTGCAAGAAGATGAAGAACAATACCTTAAAGCAACCTAATATCTACTCATGTGGAAATATTCCACGGGGCTGTCACCAAAAATGTGCTTTCAATGTCTTCCTGATCAAAGAGCAGCAATTCTCTTGACATCTCTCTGGCACTTTTCAATAAAAAGCAGAGTATTGACCATCTGCCAATCAAATCCTCACTTATTTCCATTCCCAAATGTCCAGTGTACACAGCAGTACTTGCTTTGTCCTCGTTTTCCTCAACATTCTGTGTCCAGTTCTTCTGCTATTCTCTGCTATGTTTATAGCTGGTAAGAAGCTGTTCACTCAGACGCGGCCAACCAAAGGTGTTTTTGTCCTTTTTAGACCCTGTTTATGATCACAAGACACTGCTGGACATCAAGTACTGAAGGTCTATCCCATCAGTAAGTTGTGTATTGGTGGAAGAGCTGGACTTGGTGCAGACCGCATTGCTACAGGACACCATTGGTGTTGATACGCAAAGGTGTGAGTGATTGCCTAAGCCATTTTTCTTGCAATCGCAAGACCCTGTTGGACATTGGTAATGTAAAGTACTGCAAGTCTGGTTCACTGGTTTATTGAGAAGACCGACAGCGGGGAAGCTGCGTGGCCTTGGTTGTAGCGAGAACGAGGCTCCGTGTTACACGTTCGCCAGTTGCGGCACACCAGGAGGGGAGATGCTGGATGTGGTGTGGTGCAGTGTCCATGCTCGATTGGGGCTGGCCTCTCCCATTGGTGCTGCCCTCCAGTGTTCACTCTGTGAAAGACAAGCTGGAATGCATGCACAACTTCATCTGTGAACTGTTGAGAACTGCTGGTTCTGGCTGTCAACTCCCATGCACCATCATTTTACAGGATATATCACTCTACATATATGGGCTATATATTTATTTTTTGTGAGACTGTATCTTAAATGTGCTAAATGTGCCTTTTTCTGTTTATGACTGTTAGTACTATGCGGCCCCAGAGGAACACGCTTTCTTTTGTTTGGCTGTATTCCTGTAGGGTTGAGTGATAACTAAACTTGAACTTGAACAGCTGTTGCATGAAGTAAAGACACCACTCTGAGCAAAAAGCAAAGGCCTTCATCTCTCCAACTCCCATTCAATTCTAACCAATCAGTGGTGCCCTTGCATTTTGTAATATTGTCCTAGAAAAGCAGACAGACAGTAGAAATGCACAGAAGTTTCAAATCAAAGGAGCAACTGGATTTCAGAGTAGATATCCCTCAAGAATACACGTAAGGCACTTCAGTCAAAGCTTTCCGACAATTTTAATGTAGAGAATTTTAAAGCCTTCAATAAAAGTCTCACTCATTCACTTATTCCAATCCAGGAACCACAGAACCAGGAAACAATGATCCTCCAGCAGGTGTTTTATATTTTTGCTCCAAGGCCTTTTAATCATGCTCTGTCTTTAAATCCTGATGGATGGCTGAATTTGTTATGTCATTTGGGAATACTAAAACTGCATATCACCACATATTTCCACATTTTGCCAACATGAAATCTCACAGTGCAATTCCTTCCTATGTTACTACTAACAGCTCACTGTCAGGCAGCATCTAGCAGTCAGTAAGGATGTGTTAAAATAAATGAAAGGGTTCAATGTGCTGCCAGTACAAGTGGTGTATGTGAGCTCGATTTCAATATTTAAAGAAAGTTTCGATAGGTAGATGGATGGTAGGAGTATGGAGGGCTATGGTCCAGATGCAGGTCATTGGGAGTAGGCAGTTTAAATGGTTTGGCACAGACTAGATGGGCCAAAGGGCCTGTTTCGGTGCTGTACTTTTCTGTGACGCTATGACTCAAAGATTCAAAGTACACTTATTATCACAGAATGTATAAACTATGCACCTTGAGATTTGTTTGCTAAGAGACAGCCAGAAAGCAAGAAGCCTGAAAACCCAATTAAAAAAATGAAAGACCGTAAGTGGGGAAAAAAAGCATACACATCATGAAAACAATAGAAGCAAACGACAGCATTCCAAACCAGACTGAATCCTTAGTCACAGCAGCTGGAGTAGGCCCAAGCCTCGATCTCTTTTTATGATATTAGCAGGGCAAAAATGCTGCGAAACTCACAGAGCCAACAACAGGGGCAGTTCACAGCCTTGGCCTAATGGAGAGAGGAATGAACATCAGGGGAGAGCAAGGGAAATCAGCCCAACCCTTGCCTCCGGTTCTGAGACTCAGGCTTTCCAGTCTATCTGGACTGGCATTTATCTTGTCCAAGCACTGGGTGGTGCCTCGCTGTAGGACCTGGCCCCCGGTGCAACGACACGCTTGGGCCACACAGCCCGACGCTGATCTCAATCTCACCAAATTGGCTCCCCAGTTGGAGTGATCCAACCTCGCACCCGGGTTAGGAGGACGGCCATCAAAAATCTTCCGCATTGAGTCCTGTCTAAATCATTCACTCCAACAGTGCCAGCAATACCAGCTCAGTCAGCAGCCCTGTATTGAACACATTGCTTTTCAGCTTTGCAATTCATCAGCATGGCTCATCCTTTGAATCAGCCTCGCCTCTGCTTGTTTCTTCTTTCTTTGTGGTGATAGGTGACCACAATTTACCTCTTAAACGGTGTTATTAGTAATGTTTTTAGTCATATATCTGAACTACCAGTGAGCTGTCTCATGCCTTCAGTAGCGCCATCTTGAAAATGGATCTTACAAGATTTATATTAATACAGTAATTGAGGGTATGTAATATTCATGTAAATCTGGGGATTAGGAATCTGAGTTGATTGAGTATGTAAGACTAAGGAATGAAAAAGAAATCATCAAACCTGTTTGCAACTAGAATGTTAGTGTACAAGGACTTCCACCCTCTTCCTCAACGCCCAACGTCCAACCCCCAACCTCACATCCACTCCATTATCAACTTGATTTTATCCAAATCATTTGGATAGGTCAGTTCACTTACAGTGGGTGTTTGGATGATCATACTGATCATGTTTATCCTGTGAAAGTTATATCACTCCAGAGTAGCATATTGTCATTCACTTGGAAAGGCTTAAGGCTGATCTACCCTAATTGTTGTGAAGACAACAGTCCCTTCACTTCCTGATCCCTTCCAAGCCTGATTAATTAGAATCAGGTATTTGGAAACAACACTGTGTGAGCTTCTAATCAGGTTGATACCTATGTTTTGTTCTATTGGTGGGATTTTCTGGGGATCTAGTTTAAATAACCTCGAGCATAAACCTATTAACCTTTAAACTAACATCAGCCACAAGTATAAACCTATTAACCCTTTAAACTAACATCAGCCACAAGTATAAACCTATTAACCCTTTAAACTAACATCAGCCACAAGTATAAACCTATTAACCCTTTAAACTAACATCAGCCACAAGTATAAACCTATTAACCTTTAAACTAACAGAAATATTTCAATCCATCTGTCTGACTACCAGAGCACATGTTAAAATAATTAATTTTTTCACAGGGTTAAAATGAACCAGGAAACAGAAAACTGAAGGCAGGGACACTTAAGGAATATTAGTAGTAATAATACCTTTAAAGTAACATGATTTATCCTCAAGCCGCAATGCAATGGAGCAGGATCAGTGAATTTAAGAGGATGACCAAACGGGCTTATGAAATAGATAGGTTTTGGAGATATTCGAAGGGAGGGAAGGTCAAAAGGCAAATAGATTCAAGAAGGATACTTGAGTAGTGTCCCACTAAATGAATAGTCTGTCACAAATAAAGAGAAAATACTGTGAAATTATAAGCTTCTTAAAAACCCCATTCAGTTCAAATTTCAATGAGTAGATTGATTGTCGGATGGCACAGATGTGGCAAAAGGCATAGCTCGCAGAAGTTTAGACAGCATGTGCCTGCATGTTGTAGAATGGAAATCTGGCCAGATGATATTAGAACAATTAATCTGAGGGTGACCATGGTTTTAACGGTAGATAAATTGAGTTTGGGGATAGATGTTTGGCTGGAATACATTACAACTTAATCAGACAATGAATAATCAGAAGAGGAATTCAGTGAGTTGGAGAGAGATAGGGACGAATGGGTGATGTTTTGCTGTTTAATGTGTATGCTAATGTCACTCCTCTCTTCTAGAAGGAAGAGAGGCAGAAGAAAGGAGATTACAGGCCAATTAGTCTGACCTCAGTAGTTGGAAGGTGTTGAAGTCGATTGTTAAGGCTGTGGTTTTGGGATACTTGGGGGGACGTGATAAAAGAGGCCATAGATGTTTCCGTAAGACATCCTGCCTAACAAATCTATTGGAATTCTTTGAAGAAATAATGAACAGGATAGACAAAGGAGAATCGCTTGATGTTGTGTACTTGGATTTTCAGAAGACCTTTGAGAAGATGCCACATATGAGACTGCTTAAAGAATTGAGAGCCCATGGTATCACAAAGAAGATACTGACATGGATAAAGCAGTGACTTATTAGCAGTAGGCAAAGACTGAGAATAAAGTGAGCTTTTCCTGGCTGGCTGCCAGTGACTAGTGGTGTTCCACATGGGTCTGGTTGTGACTGTTTCTTTTTACATTATATGTCAATAGATGGCTTTGTGGCTATGTTTGCAGACAATACAAAGATAGGTAGAAGGGCAGATAGCTTTGAGAAAGTAGAGAGGCTACAGAGGACTTGGAAAGATTAGGAAAATGGGTAAAGAAATGGCAGATGGAATACAGTGTCAGGGAGTGTATGGTCATGCACTTCAGCAGTAGGAATTAAAGTGTGGACTATTTCTAAGTGGAGAGAAAATTCAAAAATCTGAGGTGCCAAGGGGCCTGGGAGTCCTTGTGCTGGATTCCCTAAAGGTTAATTTGCAAGTAGAGTCAGTGTTGAGGAGACAAATGTCATGTTAGCATTTATTTCACAAGGATTAGAATTATAAAAGCAAGAATGTAATGTTGAGGCTTTGTAAAGAACTGGTGATGACTCACGGAGTATTGTGAACAGATTTGAGGCCCTTATCAAAGAAAGGATGTGCTGACACTGAAGAGGGTTCAAAAGAGGTTCACAAAAATGATTTTGGAGTTGAAAGGCTTATTATATGAGGAGTGCTTAATGGCTCTGGGCCTCTACTCACTGGAATTCAGAAGAATGAGGGGAGACCTCAGTGAAACCTATTGAATATTGAAATGCCTTGATAGAATAGATGGGGACAGGATGTTTCCTATGGCAGGGTGTCTAAGACCTGTGGTCACGGCCTCCGAAGAGAGGGCCATCCTTTTAGAATGGAGATGCGGAGGAATTTCTTTTGCCAAAGAGTGGTGAGTTTGTTGAATTCATTGCCACAGGCAGCTATGGAAGCCAAGTCTAAGGCAGAAGTTGACAGATTATTGATTGGTCAGGACATGAAGGGGCACGGAGAGAAGGCAGGAGGTTAGAGCTGAGAGGGAAACTGGATCAGCCATGATGAAATGTCAGAGCAGACTCGATGGGCCAAATGGCCTAATTATGCTCCTATGTCTTATGGTCTAATATTCATTGCTATGGAGATTGTACTTAAGCAGTTGAGGGTGCAGACATTTTTTCTTGCTTTGTGATGTAATTAAAGAAGATGCATCCCTAATTTTGTAACTGAACTTTTCAACTTGTCTATAGTTTTCCTATTATAAGAAATTTTCACAATGAAAAAAAATGTAAGTTATTAAGAGCAACACACAAAATGCAGAGGAACTCAACTGGTCAGGCAGCCTCGATGGAAGGGAATAAATAGTTGAGTTTTCAGGCCAAGATTCTTCACCAGGACTAGAAACAGTGACGGAGGGAAGGAGGGAGCCAAAATAAATAAAGTGGTAGGGGTGGGTGATGGGAATGGAAGGAGTTCAAGCTGGCAAGTGGTAGGCGAGCACATAGTCAAAATCAAGGAGCAGCAGACGAGCACAAAGAGGGAGCAGTGAGAGAGAGTCTCACTGAACTCCTGTTGAAGAGAAGATCTCAACTTCTTCAGGGTATCACTTTAATTTTATTTGAAAGAAAAGTTCACATGGGAATATCAGTTTACATTTTTATGCTCACGTCTCTGGAGAAAGACTTGGGCCCACGATCTTCTGATTGAAAGGTCACTGTGCTAAGGTCAGAGCAGTAACTTATGCACATACATTGCATTCAATCACCTTAACATAATAAATTAGCGAAAAGATGATGCTTCGGGTTTGTGCAGTGCATCATCCCTTGTGTTTCCCTTATCTCCTCAGGCCCAATGCTTTCAAAAGCCTCCATCCCAATTAAATGAGAAATCCTGTCCTCACATAAAGCTAAAGCAATCTTCAGGGATACTCAGCTATCAGCCTCGGTTCTTGGCCTCCAATTAGGTGCAGTACTTGAGTTTAATTGGAAGAGCAGTATGGATAACAAAAGGGTAAGCTGTCAGTTTGAAATTCAGATAATATCAAGCACTTTGATAAATTGTGTACATCCATAATCCACTTTAGCCCTTTCTTGAAATTTCACAGTAATTTTGTATCATTATGTATGGGTATCTGTAATGTTATGAAGTTTCTTTCATACTTGCTTTGCAATCTTATGATTTGGAAAGCATTACCTGGACTATTACTTATTAACATATTTTACATACAGTATTAGAGTAAAAAAAATTATTGAATAATTTTATTAGTAGTTCACAAATTTGCTTTATGTTGAATTATCTGGAAGTGCTTCACACAGTGAATGACATTTTTCAATTTACCGTAGAAATGACTACCATGAAACACCCAAGATAAATTGCGACACTTTTGCTATGTGTTCGAAGTTGATTGATTTTGATAACTGGAAAATCAGAGGCTTTGTAAATCAGACGCGGTGACCTGCACATGCTCTTGCTGAACAAAGCTCTAACTATTGTGAAGCCCTGTAATTTCAAGGCAAATTGCTTTTCTCAAGCATTCCATTTGCTATTACCTACCTATCCTGGTCAATAAATCTGTCTTGTCCAGAGTGGCTGGTGAAGTATTATTGCATAATTGTCACATCTACAGCAGCATAGGTTAAATATTCAATATTTGTACCAATGGAAGAGGCTTGGGCTACCTCCAAGAAGTATGAAGGAAACACTTGTTTTCTTTTATAGACACTGTTGAATCTTAATTTCACAACATTTGGCTGCCAGAGACTTAGAGTCATTTTAATTGGTGAACATTAATAACTGTCAAATCCCCCTCTTAGGAGAAATTAACAAAGCTGATCCGTAGAGATTGGACAGATAAAAATTGAGAATTACGATTTCAGCTGGCCATCATTCTGAAGGAAGCCTGATGGGGAAAGACGCCCCTAAGGATTTTGATATTGGCCTCAGTTCAGTGCAAGTTCAGGGGTCAGCTAATATAAATAATGGTGATTCCACTCTTTGTATTCATCGTCCAAGAGAAATTAGAACAAGAGCTGTAAGGCAGAAGCAAGAAGCAAGTCTCTGGTCAACTTTGAAGAGGGTTATTAAATTGATGAGAAGACCTGAGTGGAGAAAATCAGTGACGGTGGGTATACGCAGGAGTCACCTGAAGGGTCAGGGTGGCATCCTGCAGTTATTGTAACACATGTTGAATGAAGTATACTCACTTTGATAGAACCCCATTGTTACTGTAAGACTTCTGAGCACTTTGCTTCTAGAGTGAACATCATTTATAACAATACTTGGAGCAGTAATATTATTGTGTATTTAACTATTTATCATATACCAACTTTATATCAACCTTTTGTCTTAATATTATTTTATGTGCTATATGTGATCTATGTATTGCATTTTGCACCTTGGTCCCTGAGGAAAGCTGTTTTGTTTTGCTGTATACATTGCACAGTTATGTGGCAATAAACTTGAGCTATTTCTTTTGCACATGACAAGAGAATTATCTTCTTTAGCATCCCCTTGTAAATCATTCTTCACTTCCGGTTTGATCTAGATCTTGTCACTTCTGGCCTGACTAGCACGACATCAGTAATTCATTCTCTTCCCAGCAAGTTCAAGTGCAAGCAGGCAGTGGGAAGGAGCAGGCATCAGTGAGACTTGAGAGGCTGAATGGCCAACATTTTGATGAGACAAGATGGGTGTAACTGCATAAATGGGATGGTGAGCTTGCTAGTTTAATTTTCCTTAAAAATATTTACTTTTTGATTGCGTTATAATTCCCTTACTTTCCTTTATATTTAAATAGCCCAGGCAATCTTTGAAAGTGCAGCTGCATTTCTGCATGGACTTCTTCATTACCTGAGCTATTAAGATTGGTATTCTCAATCAAATCACTTGTTTTGCCTGCTTAAACAATTTCAGTCACCAGAATTCATAATTAAATGGAAGAACTATCTCCATGCAGTGTCTCCAAATAATATACATCTATGCAAGAACCAGCTGAGGCACAGAGACAGCAACTAGCAGAAATTGAAAAGCTCAGTGTTGTGACAAATAAAAGCCTGAGATAATGAGTTGCTGAAGAAGTGATCCTTAAAAACCTTCGGCAATTTGTAGACTCTCAAATAACATTTTTCTAGATAGAACGATAGGTTTAATAGGATCATTGCCCTGTGTCCCCATGCACCATAAATCCTCATGTCACATGTCAGAATGCAAGCAGACCCCAGAATATGAAATACAATTTCCCTCAGATCCACCAGAAAATGGCACCTCAACACGGGAGTCTGAGCCCCATCTGCTTCCTTTTGGTCAAAATAAAGTTTAAAAGATAATTTGAAGGATAAACAAAATAAAAATATGAATATAATACATAGCAGAGTTTTAGACCAGCGGGTATAGATTAAAAATAACCTGGACTCAGTCTGCTCAGTTTTATGGAAAAATAAATGAGAGGAACAAAGGGCAGAAGCTGTCTTCAGAGATGAAAACAACATTGCTGGAAGTAGTCAACAATTCATACAATGTTTGCGAATGCAAGATTTAAATGAGTTCTTCTTTCTATGTAGTTTCAAAGTTAGTATTTAAATTCTGTGCACCAAAAAAGATTAGTTATGTAATTTTAAAATTTGTATTTGCATGCAACTTGTTGATCTTATTTACAAATGTGTGAAAGTCAAAAGGTTTATAGTCAGCTACTTATTTATGGAAACTAGTATATTCAATGTATACTTTCCATTAGTTGATAATGCTTATAACTTGGGTGCAAAAGTCAGTAGCTGATCCTTGGGCATTGTAAGTATTTATGGAGCAATTGTTACCATTTAATTATGGAAAAAAGCATAGCTCATCAGTGCGGAATACTTATAACCTATTTGCCCAGCTTAAGCCAGCACTGAGCATTAAGTTGTTCATGTTTTTCAGGAGAGGGAAGAGGTCAATTCCATCATTTGTCATTTTATCCTTCCAAGTCTGTCAATGAACTGAGCTCACTGGTCAATCAAAAGTAGAGCTTGAGGTATCATAGCCTTGTGGCTAACTAATATATAGGACTGATCATTACTACACACAACACCAGATGTATCATAACTCCAAAATATAAAACAAGGAAAACAAGGGAGTCAGGAGATAATATGTGTGCATTTGTTTTTACTTTAAGTGATGCGTGCACATATTACGTGGTGGCATAATGACATATGCTAGCTATGTACTTTTAAATATAATCTGCAAACTGTTATGTAAACAATAAAGAATGCTTAATCAAACAATATATTTACAATATCACTGAAACGTTAAATATACAACACTGCTTAGCTATAAACTTCAAAGCAATGTAGAATGCATCTCAACTTATATACAGTAAGTATACAGTACACTACAAAGCCTGTATAAAGATCGACAGCTTGGTGGATTTTAAACTGTCCAACTGAGGTCCAAAAATTTAACCACTGTGGAAGCTTCCTTACTCTTGTGGGATAATGTCTTTCCTGACAAGAAGGATCACTCTGTGTGGTTGATGAGACTTGTGGCTGAGAAAACAATCTCACGTTCTGAGGCCTCCTTAGGGGTGGTTGTAGCAGTTGACTCGGAGACTGCAGGAAGTGGTTCTGATAGCTCAGGCCAACTTTCTTCTTCTTTCCTCAGCTTCTCTCTCTGGTTTTTGCTTCTCCTAGTCCCAGCTTCTTCCTCTCTCTTTCTCTTCACCTTCCTTCTTTCTAGAATGTGCATCTTGATCTCAGATGCATGTAGTTCACTCTTATTAACCCTATTGTTCCTTTTACAATGTGATCTCTCCTCTTGGTTTCCTCATCCACAACTTCATCTGATGAATCTCTGTTTTCGTATCTCCATTGACTCCTTTCTCTTTGACCTTCCACTCATCCAGCTGGGCTTTGGTATTTGCATCTACTTTTACAAGCAGCTTTTGGTCTCTCACTTGAAGTTCATGTGAGAACCTTCAATCTTGCAGACTAGATGGTTCTTTATACTCATAGAAGCTGAATGCTCACAACTTTCCTTAAGCTCGGTAAATTCTCTTCCAGCTTCAAACCAAGCCACATTTCACAAGTAACTGCCTGATTAATATATCCAAAACTTTCTCAGATATGTTGCCTAAAAATTGTTGTAGTCAGACCACTATTTTCATCACTTTCACTATTCCTCTGAGAAGTCTCCTTCATCCAACGAGAAGCATAGAAGTTGCCATGGACACCTGTTTGCCCTCTGTTGGGCAACAGTTCCACAGGGAGACAGCTGTGGCATCATCCAGTACCTTTCTAAATTTGTTTTCAGTTGACTCTATTACAGGGGATGTGGCATGTTAATGGTGGATGAATCGCCAGCCAAGTTGTAGTTGTCTCAACCAATCACATGCCCACAATGCTGGCCCTCCTATTTTTACCACATACAAGCCCAATGCAGCTTGTTGGTTGCTGTATTTCACTGTTACAAAAGTCATTCCCACAGGATTTACCTTTCCTCCAGTATAAATTCTCAGTTGGATATCTGCAGGCTTCAGTTTAGTATCATCAAAATGCTTTCAAACTCTTTTTGTGGAATGAGTGAAAGAGCTGAATCAGTGTCCAATTCTATTTTTAATTAATTTGCCATTTTCTTCTGGTGTAAGCCACATTCCTCATCTATTGTTAGTTTTTACGTTGAAAATCTCAAGGCTCCTCCGTCCAGTGCCACACTCATGATTATCAAATGTTTCATCACCAGCATGCAGATTATTTCTCTTTCTGAAACTGCAACTTGACTTTTTATCTTCTTCTCATCCCTCTCCAATCCATTTATTTTTGTCTGTCCAATAAGCTCTTTGTATGTGTCCTATTTTCTGACATTTTATGCAAGTTTCACCTTTAAACCTGCATTGGTCAGGTGCATGTGAGCCACTGCCACAACAGTAACATAACTTGTGTTCGGCCAGGACAGGTGCTGTGTAGATGTTGCAATTTTGTTCACTCTTATTTTCATTCCTGAATGCAACTCAGTTGAGTCTCTATCTGCTCTTTCCATTGTACAACTATTTCAGTTGCTAGTTTAATTGTGAGTTATGCTTAGGTTTGAGTTGTTCTTGAATGCTTTCTTGCAAGAGTCCACAAATTAAACGATGTCTCAGGGCATCATTAAGGCCATAACCGAACTGATAGTTCTCAGCAATCTCTTCAATTCAGCCATGTATACTGAAATTGAATCCCCCTCCTTTTGATTCTGCTTGTGAAATCTACAATCAATGATTGTTTTGGTTCTAAATGCTCCCACTTTACTTTCATGATTGCAGCAAAGCTCATTTCAGCTAGTTTGATTGGAACAGTTAAAATTTCTAAGCAAACTGTATGCCTTTAAATCCAATGCACTAGGCAAAATTGGTACTTGTTTCTTATTGGCTATTCCATTTGATTTAAAATATTATACAATCCATTCAGTATACATATTCCAGTTCTCTTTAGTGTTGTCAAATGCATCAATCTTTCCAGTGTAGGCAGCCATTTCTGCTCTTTTTTTTAAAAGACTATAGACATAGGAGCAGAATTAGGCCATTTGGCCCAGTACATCTCCTCCGCTATTTCATCATGGCTGATCCTATATTCCTCTCAGCCCCAATCTCATGCCTACTCCCCTTGTCCCTTCATGCCCTGACCAATCAAGAATCTGTCAACTTATGTCTTAAATGTACATAAAGACATGGCTTCCACAACTGCCTCTTGGTAAAGAATTCCACAGATTCACCACTCCCTAGCTAAGGAAATTCCTTGTCATCTCCATTCTATTCAGAACCTGCATCCTCAGGTCCTAGATTCTCCCACTATAGGAAGCATCTTCTCCACATCCAATCTATCATGACTTTTCACCATTTGATAGGTTTCAATGAGGTCACCCCTCATTCTTCTGAATTCTAGTGAATGCCGGCCCAGAGCCATCAAACGCTCTTCATACAAACCATTCGATCCTGGAATATTTTTTGTGAATCTCCTTTGAACCTTCTCCAGTTTCAGCACATCCTTTCTAAGGGGCCCAAACCTGCTCACAATACTCCAAGTGAGGCCTCACCAGTGCTTTATAAGGTTTACTATTAAATCCATGTTTTTATATTCTAGTTCTCTTGAAATGAATTCTAACATTGCATTTGCCCTCCTCATCCACAGACTCAACCTGAATATTAACCTTTAGGGAATCCTCTACAAGGACTCCCAAGTCCCTTCGTACCTCAGGTTTTTTTTTTGTATTTTCTCTCCATTTAGGAAATGGTCAACCCTTTCATTTCTTCTACCAAAGTGCATGGCCATACACTGTATTCACATACCTTCATCATCTTCAGATTTTGCAACAAAGCCATCAATTCCATCATCCATCATTGACATAGAACATAACAAGAACTGGTCCCAACACAGACCCCTGTGGAATACCACTAGTCATTGGCAGCCAACCAGAAAAGTCTCCCTTTGTTCCCACTCTTTGCTTCCTGCCAATCAGCTACTGCTTTATCCATTTTAAAATCTTTCCTGTCATATCATGGGGTCGTAGTTTGATAAGCAGCCTTGTGTGGCACCTTGTCAAAGGCTTTCTGAGAATCCAAGTCCACAACATCAAGTGAATCTCCTTTGTCTATCCCGTTTGTTATTTCTTCACAGAACTCCAACAGATTTGTCAGGCAAGATTTTCCCTTGAGGAGACCATGCTGACTACGGCCTATTTTATTATATGCTTCCAAATGCACTGAGATCTCATCCTTAATAATTGGCTCCAACATCTTCCCAACCACTGATATCAGACTAACTGGCCTATAGTTTCCTTTCTTCAGCCTCTCTCCCTTCTTGAAGAATGGAGTGACTTTTGCTATTTTCCAGTCTTCCAGAACCATTCCAGAATCTAGTGATTCTTGAAAGATCGATACTAATACCTCCACAATCTCTTTAGCCACCTCTTTCAGAACTCTGTGGGGTATACCATCTGGTCCAACTGATTTACCTACTTCGGATCTTTTAGTTTCCCAAGGACCTTCTTTCTAGTAATGGTAACTTCACCCACATCCTGACCCTTGACACCTGATATTCTGTGTTCCCCTTCGATTTTGCACAATTTTCTTTCCTTTTGCAAAGGAAATATGCTGTGCTTTTTGTTAATTCATTGTTTTTCGCTGCATTTCTTTAAAAACTCATCCATCTCACTCCACTTCAACAGGTCAGTAGCATTCTGAGGTTTGTTTACAACTTCTTTGTTGTCACCATTATGTTTTATAACTGCAGAACATAACAACTAATTGAATGGAAAACTCATGAACATTTGTTTTTACTTTAAGTGATATGTGCACATCTCACATGGTGGTGTGATAACGTATGCCATTTATCTACTTTTACATATAACCCACAATGCATTATATAAACAACTAAGAATGCTTAATCAAACAATAAATTTACAATATTACCCAAATATTAATGAAATATTCAATACACAACATATCACATGGCAAATGTTGATTCTAAAATCATATTTTAGTAAATTTTTCATCCCATCAGATTTATTTGCAGTCACAATTTCATTGACAAGACAGCAAATGTAGAGTTATGTTGCACACAATTTATAATTCAGGTTCCAGGCTGAAATATTATCGTATCCAGTGGGATGATAAGCTCCTCAAAGAGGACAGCTTTTATCTTTTATTGAAAATTAATTTGAGTTTTCTCAGCTCAATTCCTAATTGAGACATATCCATGTCACAAAAAATGCCAAGTGGCTGGGAAATAATTTGCCCCAAGCTTGTGACTTTTATTCAGAACATTTCAGGATGGATGGACTGTAAAAAGAGTAGAAATCTGACTTTGAAGAATTCATATTATTGATGAATAGGGAGCTTTGAACAGTACTTGACTGTGCTATATCAACTCGGCCATGTATTTATTTGACATAGAAGAGCAGAACCTACAAACTGCAGGCCTGAGTAGGTGCTTTGTATGCTGGTAACATACGTATATCATGAACTTGGGTGCAGGGGGTAGTAAGTATGTGTGTTTGCAGAGTCTTCCTTTCATTAGCCAAGATGGAAAATCCAAGTGCTTCATTGGTTTCTGTCTCAAAACTTCCAACATACAGTGGAGTTAGGAAGTTTGTGAACCCTGTAGAATTTTCTCTATTTCTGCATAAATATGATCTAAAATGTGACCAGACCTTCACATTAGTCCTAAAACTAGATAAAGAGAATACAATTAAATAAATTACACAAAAAAAATTCACTTGCTCATTCATTTTTTGGTAAAAGTGATTCACTATACATGTATTTGTTGGAAAAAGCATGTGAACCTTTAACTGGTGTGATCCCCTTGTACAGCAATAATTTCAACCAAGTGTTTCTGGAAACTGATAATCAGTCCTGAACATCAGCTTGGAGGAATTTTAGGCTATTCCTCCTTACCAAAGTGCTTCAGCTCTGGGATGTTGGTGGGCTTCTGTGCAAGAACTGCTTGCTTTACGTCTTCCATAACATTTCTATGGGATTAAGGTCAGAACATTGACTTGGCCATTTCAAAACATGAATTTTCTTTTTTATTTAACCATTCTGCTGTTGATTTACTCTTGTCTTTCAGATCATTATCTTTTTTTAAAATTTATTAAATTTTTAGAAAATTACAAAGAATAAATGTAATGAAAAAAAATGAAAAATAATATTGATCCTCCCTCCTCCCCTTAACCTTTATCTAAAGAAAGAAAAAAAAAGAAAGAAAAAGAAAGAAGAAAAAAGAGTGCCTGGATATCGGAGGATCCCCACATGCTTCATGGAGTTCAAAATAACTTTAATATTTATTTTTACTTTCCCCAATTACTTTATAATTTTATCTTCAAAGGACCTATATATTTAATCCCATCTTTTGTAGGTATGGGAGCCAAATTTTCAAAAATATATCATATTCATTTCTTAGATTATATGTAATTTTTTTCAAGTGGAATACAACTATGTATTTCATTATTCCAATGATCCATAATTAAATATAAATCAGATTTCCAAGTAACTGCGATAACATTTTAGCTACTGCCAATGCAATTTTTATAAATTTTTTCTGATACTTATTCAATTTAAGTTTCAGTATTGTCCCTTCAATATCTCCTAATAAAAATAACATTGGACTATGTGGGAGTTGTACTCCAGTAAATTGTTCCAATAGAGGTCTTAAATTTATCCAAAATGGTTGAATTTTAAAACAAGACCAAATACAATGTAAAAAAGTACCAATTTCTTGATTACATCGAAAACATTGGTCAGACATATTTGAATTTAATCTATTTATTTTCTGTGGTGTTATATATAATTGATGTAAAAATTATATTGTATTAATCTAAGTCAAACATTTATTGTATTTATCATACTATCAGAACATAATCTTGACCAACTTTTTCCATCAATTTTAACATTCAAATCAGATTCCCATTTTTGTCTTGATTTATGAATACCAGATTCAATTGTCTGTTTTTGAATCAAATTGTACATACAAGATGTAAATTTTTTAATTTTTCCTTTTTGAATTAATATTTCTATTTCACTAGGTTTTGGCATCAACATTGTTTGACCTAGCTTTTCTCGTAAATAAGCCTTTAATTGAAAATAACAGAAAAGAGTGTTGTTTGATATTTTATATTTATTTTTAATTGATCAAACGACATCAATATACCTCCTTCAAAACAATCACCTATATATTTAATCCCTTTTTGGAACCAATTATGTAGAAGTTTATTATCCACTGTAAAAGGAATAAGCCTATTTTGAATTAAAGTTCTTTTTGCTAATAAAGATTTCTTTAACTCATCATCCATATTTACCTTATTCCATAAATCAATCAAGTGTCTTAATGTAGGAGATTCTTTTTTTTCCCGTATCCATTTTGATTCCCATTTATATATAAAATCTTCTGGTATGTTTTCTCCTATCTTATCTAATTCTATTCTAATCCATGCCGGTTTTTTTTCATCAAAAAAGACGCAATAAATCTAAGTTGATTTGCTTTATAATAATTCTTAAAATTTGGAAGTTGTAACCCTCCTAAATCAAATTTACACATCAATTTTTTCCAATGATATTCTTGACATCTTCCCTTTCCAAAGAAATTTCCTTACATATTTATTCAGTTCTTGAAAAAACTTCTGAGGTAATTGTATTGGTAAAGTTTGGAATAAATATTGCAATCTAGGAAATATATCCATTTTTACAGCATTAACTCTACCTATTAATGTTATTGGTAACATCATCCATTTATCAAGATCCTCTTATTTTTTTAATAATGGCAAATAATTTTGTTTATATAAATTTTTTACATTATTATCATCAACTTTAGTACCTAAATATTTTATCCCATTTATTGACCATTGAAATTGAGCTACTAATCGACATTGATTATAATTTCCTTTGGTAAGGGGTAAAATTTCACTTTTATCCCAATTTACTTTATACCCTGATACTTCCCCATATTCTTCCAAGCTAAAAGATAATATTTGCAAAGATTGCAATGGGTTTGTTAAATAAATCAAAACATCATCATCAAATAAATTAATCTTATATTCTTCTTGATTAACTCTAAAGCCCCCAATGCCTGAATCTGTTCTAATTAATTCAGCTAATGGTTCTATTGCCAATACAAATAAAGCAGGTGATAAAGGGCAGCCTTGTCTAGTTGACCTGGTTAAGCAAAATGGTGTTGAAATCTGACCATTTGTAACTACTTTAGCTTGAGGATTAGTATTTAAAGTGTTAATCCATTGTATAAAAGATTTTCCTAACTCATATTTTTCCAATACCTTAAATAAAAAATCCCATTCCAATCTATCAAATGCTTTTTCTGCATCCAAAGCAACTGCCACACTCATTTCCTCTCTTTTTTGTGCCAAATGAATTATACTAAGTAACTGGGTTATATTATCCATTGATTGTCTCTTTATAATAAAACCTGTTTGATCCATATGTATTAATTTTGGTAAATATTTAGATATTCTATTAGATAAATTTTTTGCTATTATTTTATAATCTGTATTCAATAAAGAAATAGGTCTATATGATGTTGGTTTTAAAGGATCTCTATCTTTTTTTGGTAATACAGTTATAATTGCTGTTAAAAAAGATTGTGGGTGTTTATGCATTCTTTCCACTTGATATATTAATTCCATAAAAGGAGGAATTAATAAATCTTTAAATTTTTTATAAAATTCAGGAGGAAAACCATCTTCTCCTGGGGATTTATTACACTGAAGTGATCCTAAAGCTTCTTCAACCTCTTTTAATGTAAAGGGCATATCTAATCCTTTCTGTTCTTCCAAATTTAATTTTGTAAGGGTTATTTGTGATAAAAATTTATCTCTCTCAGCAATCTTATTTTGTGATTCTGATTGATATAGTTCAGTATAAATTTTTTTTAAAGTTTCATTAATTTCTAAAGGTTTATAAGTAACCTTATTTGCACTTGTTCTAATTGCATTTATTGTTTTAAAAGCCTGATCTGTTTTCAACTGCCAAGCAAGAATCTTATGTGATCTTTCACCTAATTCATAATATTTCTGTTTAGTTCTCATAATTACTTTTTCTGTATGATATGTCTGGAGTGTATTATATTGCAATTTTTTATTAACAAGTTGTCTTAGTTTTTCTTCTGTCATATATCTTTGAGATTCTTTTTCTAACTTTATATCTTTTTCCAATTGATCTATTTCTGCCATGTATTCTTTCTTAACTTTAGATGTACAACTTATAATCTGACCCCTTAAATATGCTTTCATTGCTTCCCATAATACAATTTTATCTTCAACTGAATGTAAATTTGTATCCGAAAAAAATTGAATCTGTTTTTTCATAAAATCACAAAAATCTTGATGCTTTAATAAAATTGAATTAAATCTCCATCTATAGATTGATTCCTTCTTATCCATCATTATCATTGTCATTATCAAGGGGGAATGATCTGATAGTATTCTTGCTTTATATTCCACACTTTTCACTCTATCCTGAATATTTTTTGATAATAAAAAAATCAATTCTTGGGTAAGTTTTATGTCTATTTGAATAAAATGAATAATCTCTTTCTCTTGGATTAATTTTTCTCCACATATCAATTACATTTAAATCTTTCATTAATGATAAAGTTAGTTTTATTACTTTTGATTTTGTAGCAACTTTAGTTGACCTATCCAAAACTGGATCTAAACAAAAATTAAAATCTCCACCTATTAATATTTTATCATGTGCATCAGCCAAATTCAAAAAAACTTCTTGTATGAATTTTGCATCATTTTCATTTGGTGCATAAATGTTCATAAAAGTCCATAATTCTGAAAAAATTGACAATGTATAATCACATATCTCCCCACAGAATCAATTACTACATTTTATATTTTAATTGGTAAAGTTTTATTAACCAAAATTGCAACTCCTCTCGATTTTGAATTAAATGAAGCTGCAATGACATTTCCAACCCAATCTCTCTTTAATTTCTTATGTTCTGTTTCTGTTAAATGTGTTTCTTGTAAAAAAGCTGTATCTCCTTTCATTTTCTTAATATATGTTAAAACTCTTTTTCTTTTCACAGGTCCATTAAGTCCATTAACATTAAAACTTAAAAAATTGAGTAAATCAATCATTCATAATACCTTGGGAACTCTTTGAAATTCTCCATGTTGCTATGAGTCTCTCCCCAACCATCCAGGCAAAAAAGAAGAAAAATAGAAAGAAGGTAACTAATATATAAGAAAAAAAGCAAAATACCCCCCCACTAATGTTGCAAATATAAAGAACACAATATTATCCCCCCCCCCATTTTACGGGTCATGGCAATCGCCATGATTGTACACGTGAAACTCGCTGCCATCGATCAGGAGCTCCTCCAGCTCCCCTGCAAAAAACTGAAGAAGAAATATTAGTGAAGAAAAAAAAGAAAATAATTAATGTCTCTACTCCCAATTAATACTCCTCAACTATTTTTGTTTTCCTTATAAAGGTCCATCAAGTCCAACCTTATTTCAGTCTTCATCATTAGTCCACTTCATTTCTATAATTCTTTAGTCCTCTTTGTGGACATCAAATAATCCTTGTACAAATTTCTCTGCTTTCCGGTAATCAACAAAAGATCTTCGTTATCCAGGAAAATTATCAATTTTGCTGGGTAACTCAATAAAAATTTAAAGCCCTTTTCCCATAAAGATTTTTTCACTGGGTTAAATTCCTTCCACCTCTTCAGAAGATCATAACTTATGTCTGGATTAAAAGAAAACCTCTTTTCCCTTCTATTATCAATGGCCCATTTCACTTTTTAGCACCTTGAGTAGCTGCCTTCAAGATCATTTCTTTATCTTGATACCTTAAGCATTTTATCAAAATTGATCTTGGATTTTGATCTTGTTGAGGTCTTGTTCTTAAAGCTCTGTGTGCTCTTTCAATTTCAATTACTTGGCTTCCTTCTTTCATTTCCAAAATTTTCGGAATCCATTCTTGAAAGAATTTTATTGGATTTTCTCCCTCTGTACCTTCCATAAGACCAACAATTTTAATATTATTTCATCTACTAGAGTTTTCAAGCGCATCTATTTTTTCCAACATCCGTTTTCTTTCTATTGTCCAGGCAAGATTATTGTCTTCTATCTTATCTATTCTTTCAGTGTTTTCTTCCAGTTTTTACTTCCATCTCTTTAACTTTATTATCCATCTTCTTTTGTTTTTCCACCACATTATCGAGTGTATTCTACATCCTTCTTATATCTGTTCTTATAGCTTTTAATTCATTCATCATATATATCAGGATATCTCTTAAGTCTCCTTTAATCTCTTTCTTCCTTTCTTCTTCTTCATCCTCTGTATTTCCCAAAGAGTCTGATTCCACTTCCGATTCACTTCCAACCGTAGTTGGGATTTGTAGTTTTGTTGATATCTGTTCATGCATACTTGTTTCTTCGCGCATACGTTGTTCTTGCCATTTCTTCTTGGAGACCACTGACATTGCTGCAACTTCCTGTCCCGTATCATCAGAAGTGCCATGCACTTCCCCAGGAGGAGATCCAACTTGAGTCTGAGGCTTCGCCGATACGGTTAGGCCTTCTTCCCCGCCGATTTGCGCAGTCTTCAAAGTAGTAGCTTTCTTCTGTTTTGGTTTATGAGCCATGTCTAAAAATAATCCTGAGTTACTTATAAATAGTTTCTAGTAGGTATTTATTAATTCTTCTTCATTTAAACCCTATTTCATTACTTTTTACGAGGGAGCTGGATTTCCAACGTCTTGACCCTATATCATCACGTGACGTCCCTCGGATCATTATCTTGTTGCATTATCCAACTTCTATTAAGCTTCAGGTGATGGACTGCTACCCTGACATTCTCTCGTAAAATGTCATTGCTCCCTCAATAACTGCAAGCTGTGCAGGGCCTGAGGTAACAAAGCAGACCCAAACCATGATGCTCCTTCCACCATGCTTCACAGTTGGGAGAGGTTTTGGTGTTGGTCTGCAGTGCCCCTTTTCCTCCAAACATAGTGAAGTGCATTTCTGCCAAACAGTTCAACTATTGTCTCATCTGTCCACAGAAGATTGTCTTAGAGGCATTGTAGAACATCCAGATGGTCTTTTGCAAACTTGAGACATGCAGCAATGTTTTTTTTTTGGAGATCAGTTGTTTCCTCTGTGGTGTCCTTCCACGAACACCATTCTTATTCAGTGTTTTTCTTATAGTGGACATATGAACAGAGAATTTAGCAAGTAGTAGCGATTTCTCTAGGTCTTTTGCTGTTAGCCTTGGGTTCTTTCTCACCTCCTTTACCACTGCACGTTGTGCTTTTGGTCTGATCTTTGCAGGATGCCCACTCCTAGGGAGAGTAGCATCAGCACTGAGTTTCCCCCATTTGTAGACAATTTCTCTTACCGTGGACTGATGATATGTTTTTGTAGCATTTTCCAGCTTCATGCATCTCTACAATTCTTATAAGGACCTGTGAAAGTTGGAGTCAAGAACACTTGACTCCAAATAGCCTTTGTAGAAGGCACTATCCCATATATTTTTCACATTTTTTCAATAAATACATGTAATATTCAACCGTTTTTTCTCAGGTATAAATGAACAAGTAAAATATGTTTGAGCTACTTAGTTATTTAGGTTCTCTTTATCTAGTTTTAGGACTTACATGAAGATTCTAATCACATTTTAGGTCATATTTATGCAGAAATAGAGAAAAGCCAAAAGGGTTTGCAGACTTTCTAGCACCACTGTACCATCCCAGGACATAAATATCCAGACTTGGTGCATATTGTTTTCCAAAATAAATCTCAAGCTGAAATCTAAACCACATGTGGTCAAAGAATAAATATCTAATTCTTATTTTAACATGGAATATTGTTTGAAACTGATTATGATCTATTTCAGAGAACTAGCACAATATTTATTATCTGATGTGCAGCACATATTCATTAATTGATTTTTGTCAATTTAAGTAAACTTATTAGCATTTAAAGTGCAGTATCACGATTTATCTCTTATGACTTGGGCATTGTTGTGTCCTTTTTTATGGAGCTTAATCCTCCTGTTTAATTTCACAAGGAAATAATATTCAAGATTGAAAGACTGGTGAGATGTCTTGGCTGAATAATTATTCATTGTTATTTTAAAAAAAAATGGAGATGGAAAGATACAGTGAAAAGAATGAATGTTGTACTTAAGTGAAGTCAATATTATTATTCACATCAATAATTAGAAAACTCTTGTCCATAAAAATATGGAAAGTTACTAATGTAACCAAGCTAACTGTTTCAAGGAATAGTTAGTCCTCCCCATGTGAATCACATTTCATCCATATTCAATTCAATGTGATTTCATTCAGGCAATGCTTACTTCTTCATTTTTTTTTCAGTGGTTAAAGTCTATTGGGACATGTCATCCATTTTAAGGTCAATATCATCAATGAAAACAAAACAGCAATCACAATATATCACTAAAAATGACACATTAATACTTTCCAGATAGCCAAATAGCCAGAATGATTGCTAAAACAAAAACAGTAATCCATCAAATTGGTTTCAGAGCATAATAGTTCAGGAATAATTATGATAACCCTTTTTCAGGAACACGCTAACACAACATGCTAGTAGTCATAAACTGCTTTGATCCATATTACCAACTTAACACCAAATTCATCTAGTTCCACTTTGAAGTGTTCAGTTGACATACTTCCAATAACATTTGTTTGAAGAACTGTTTTGTGACATCAACTCAAAATGTTTTTTTGTTCTGTACTCTGTAAACAGGTAAGTCAATTTATCTTTAGTTGTCCAAAGACCTCTGTATCAGTTCCTTCTAGCCTGAGAACTTTTGAGAATATTTAGTACTTCCAACTTCCATAAAACATTTTTGGAGCTTCGACATATACTTTGAATTACACCACATTTAACATGACTAGAATCGACTCCAACTCTGTGTTATTAAAATTATAAGCAATCTATTCATTAAGCTTGTAAAGTCTTGATCATCTGTAACTTACTTTATTTAATGTTAGGATAATAAATTACTTATTGTTCAACCATGAAGGGCCATATTCCCCAATGAGGAGAGCTTGCCATGCATATGAGAAGCAAGCTGCTTTCTTGAGGGAACATGTAGGCAAAAGTAACAGTTCTCTATATTTTTCTGCTATCAGCTAACTATTTCATTCACCTTTCTGCAACTATTTTGGTTTATTATGTCCCTTTCTGCAATAAGTTTGCTAGTTACATTGTAAATAAACCTCTGTTGATGAATTATGGTGCATCCTAACATATCTGTGAAAGCAATGAATATCGATATTGAAAATTTTACTTTTCCTCCAAGATGTGAAAACTCTCAAGTAGAAAATTTTGTTCCAGAACCCAAATGGTTTTTTGTTTTTGCTTTTTCTCAGCCTAGCAGCAGAGTGGAAAAGGTGAGTTGCATTGACCTATAAACAGACTACTGTACACAAATATTTACTGTTTTCACTGATGGCTGAACAGTGGACCACAATGCTTTCTTACCTAACAATATCAGATGCATAGTATTATTGTATTAGCTGTGTACAAAAGACCAATGTCTAAATTTAGGATTTTTTTTGGAATTGAGGTGATATATTTTGAATAGTTTCACGTTTTTCTTCCAGATTAGCTCCATGACAGTGAGAAGTTCATTGGCAGTAAGGTTCAGTATGGTCTTGAGACTGAATAAGAAACATGCTGGGATGACAATGCAGCTTTTTTGACACTTGTTTACAATGAGATCAAGTCTGTTGTTAACCCATTGATTAAGACCAAAGCTTAGAACTTATGAAACAGATGTAAAATGGAAACCAGTAATTGAAAAAAATGTTCCCAAGATCCCTCTTGATTTACAGAATCAAAGTTTTTGTAATCATAAAAAGGTATTTTGCTCTCTCTATTTCTCTTGGAGTTGACAAGAGTGGAAGATTGTGCTCCTTCTGCCTTCCAAAGGCCAGAATTCAAACAGATTTCAGAATCACAATCAAATTTATTATCACTCACATATGTCATGAAATCTGTTGTTTTGCACCAGCAGGACAGTGCAATAATTTTTAAAAATCATCTTTTCAGCCATTTGGCAGATGACAGGGAAGGTCACTGGTAATGCGTCTCTCTGTGGCAAAGAACAGGGTCACCATCTCCTTTCTTGATTGTGGTCACTGTAATACCCTCCTTACCCCTAACATGGTAGGGGTCAATATGGTAGAGAAAATTCAGTGAGCTGAACGCCTTCTTTCTGCTACTACTCTTACCATATAGCTCCTGAGTGCAATGGGAATGTACCAGTTTAATTGTGTTTGTAAATAAACAGTTAGCTTTTTCATATGAATATATGCACATGCAGTGAGAGCAGCAAGTCTGTAGCAGCACAGTGAAAACTGACCTGAATGATCAGGTGGATCATACTTCAGCGCTGCTGATCTGGGTGTCACAAGCTGGACAAACATTTGAGGAATTCAGGTGCAAAGAACCATGTAGCCTATTTATGGTTAGGATCAGTGGAAACTCCTGTCCATCAAAACTATCTAATGAAGAAAATCAGCAGCTTGTGATCTGACTACCACATCCGTACTCCACATATGTGTTTTTAAACAAGGCAAATTTATCCAATTTACCCCAAATTGAAAGGCATTAATGTAATTTGAACTCCTAATCACACCTATCTTTCTGATTATAGAGCATTTATCTTAAATACCTCCAGGATAATCCATTTTATTTTTTCTATTAAAAAAAAATTAGTTATTTTTACTTCACTTATCATACTTTTGCAATGAAATTCTGGAACTGTTATCACCACCTTCTCCAGGCCTCTTTTGCTGTTCCTATTATTTTTGCAAAGCAATTAGTGCCACTGTGAAGCATGATCTCACTCATACTTCAGGGAATGTCAGTATTACTGCAACAGATTTACATTCTATGAATAAATTTCTAGATATCATCATTTAATTTGAGTTTTCCATCCATGGTATTCACTGTCGCAGTACATTCATTGTTTGATAATTCTTAAACTCAGGCAATTTTTTTCTTTCTGAATCACTTCATTTAATGACGCATCTTTCATCTTCTAATCATGTTTGCCATTTTGCTGCCAATGACGCATTTAAACACCACATGATGCAATTTAATGACGGAGCTGGAACATTTCTGTGCCTTCTTATGAATTTTAATCTAAGCTCATAAACATCCTCTTGCTTACTAATTCTTATTGTCTCCTCTACACTCTTTTTATCAAGGCTTCATTGTATTGGACTGGTCCAAGAACATCACATCAATCCTAAACTCCCAAACTAGATTTTTTTATTCCTTTCATGAACAATTATTCTAAGTATTTTTTTAACAAAAGGGTAATTACCATTAACTTTTGATAGTAAAGTAAGCAATATATATACTATACGGTGTGAAAAATCATTGTTTTGAGCCTATATTCTGTAAGAGAAAAAATGGTGTTCTAAGTGTGAAGCACACTAGAAAATACAACTATCAAGCTATGTCTGATGTCAGGGATATCAGCTTCCAATTAAGCACCAGTGGGGCAGCCCAAAATGTCGACTGCACTCTTTTCCATAGATGCTGCCTGACCTGCTGAGTTCCTACAGCATTTTGTGTGTGTTGCTTGGATTTCCAGCACCTGCAGATTTTCTCGTGTTTGTGAGCAGGAAACACTAAACGTTCTGGAATACTGAAAGGTCCTGATGCAGGGTTTCGACCCAAAACATCCTCAATTTCTTTCCTCCCACAAATGCAGCTTCACTAACTGAGATCCTCCAGCAGACCGTTTGTTGCTCCTGGTTCCAGCATCTGCGGTTTTTGGGGTCTCCTGTCTCTAATTATTTGTCAGCTAACCAGAAGAATTGATTTCTGCCACATAAGGATAGGCAGTTGGCAACATAGCAGTAGCTACCAATGGCCCAAGATTCACAGAAGCAGGCTAGCAACACATCCAACTGATTAAATAATAAGCCACTAAAATTAGTGGGCAGTATAACAGAGGAGCGGAGGTGGCTTGGATGTATTTGACTGTGTATTGTTCAGGGTGATAGCATTTGTGCTCTCACAATAATTATGCAGCTTTATCATCCAAGGGTGATTCTACCATCCATGTCACAGACTCCGAGCAAGCACCATGTTTATCAAAAATGGGGAAATGCACAGGACATTACCTTATTTATGCATGCGTTGTTCAAAAAATGTTTAAAAATAGTATTCAAGTGTTTATTATGTGTTGCCATTTATATTTGCATTGTCAGAAAGAAGACGTGTGTTGGTCAGTGACAGAACTGTGCACATTGAGGTTGCAATTATTGACATCACTTCTGTGTTGTTTGTTTATACAAAGCCTGGGAAAACATTGTGCATGTTACAGAATCCCTTTCTTTTCATTCTTTCATCCCTCCTTCTTTCCCACCTGCACCTCCCACGCTTCCTTCTGTTGGATCTGATTGTTTAGTTCTTACGCTGCCTAATTGCTGTTCTCTTCGCAGTTAAACAAGTTTATACCTGCTTGCTATTTTAAGTAGTCTTTATATACATACCAGTTTAATATGCCTCAAATGGCTTTACAAAGTATAATTCTGGAAAGTTCCGGAAGCTTCTTTTAATAAAATGATTGTGAAGCAGCAAGTTTAGAGCCTTGTTCCTGACTTCTAAATGAACCTTAAATCAAAAACACCAGAATCCAGCACTTCTTCACATCTTTCTCCTCATCATCCTCTTCAGGTTTTCTCATCAAGTGCTGAAGGTAAGACTGTGCGACATTCAGTGCCTCAGACACAAAACTAGAGCCCTGGCCGCAGAGCGTGCAGCTCAGGATAGCAATGGTCACCTCATTTACAGCATGGCCTGCGACCTATTCCTGCAGTACCTGGTGGCGTCTTTTTGCATTTCAGACTGCAGCCAACACTTGCCACCCAGTTGCCGTCTTCTAGTTTTCCAATGGATGTTGAAATAGAGCTGTCACAGAGTACCACTAGAGGATGAATGAGGAGTGTCTGCAGGTTAGCTGGCACTGTCATGTTCTACTTGTATCATGGAGCACACTGTAGGATTGGAACCCCTTTTGATTCAGGTAAAAAAAATCAAATTCACATGCAGCACACAGAAAGCAATGTGTGTTCAATTAATGGCACCCTGCACCAAGACAGGCCTGCAATCCACAATAAATCTCATGCTTGTGTCTGTCATGAAGAAGTATATAAAAGTTTGTTCTCTTTTTCTGGAGAGCCTCAGTATCCTCAGTCATGCAACAGTCTGTGAGATATTACTTAATAATAGGTCTTATGTACGAGATTTGATAAAGGAACTTGAGGTAAAGGAGCCATTAGGAGGTAGTGACCATAATATGATTAAGTTTTAATCTACAATTTGAGAGGGAGAAGGGAAAATCAGAAGCATCAGTATTACAGTTGAACACAGGGGACGATGGAGCCATAAGGGAGGAACTAGCCAAAGTTGACTGGAAGGATACCCTCACAGGGAAGACAGTGGAACAACAATGGCAGGTATTTCTGGGAATAATACAGAAGGTGCAGGATCAGTTCATTCCAAAGAGGAAGCAAGATTCTAAGGGTAGTAGCTGACCGTGGCTGACAAGGAAAGTCAAGGACAGTATAAAAATAAAAGAGAAGAGATATAACATAGCAAAGCTGAGCAGGAAGCCAGAGGATTGGGAAACTTTTAAAGAACAACATAAGATAACTGAAAAGGCAATACAAGGAGAAAAGATGAGGTACGAAGGTAAGCTAGCCAAGAATATAAAGGAGGATAGTAAAAGCTTCTTTAGGTTTGTGAGGAGGAAAAAAATTAGTTAAGACCAAAGTTGGGCCCTTGAAGGCAGAAATGGGTGTATTTACTATAGGGAACAAGGAAATGGCAGACCTGTTGAACAGTTACTTTGGACCTGTCTTCACTAGTGGCCAGAGTATCTAGGGTAATGGAGGAACTGAAGGAAATTCACATTAGGCAGAAAATGGTGTTGGGTAGACTGAAGGGACTGAGGGCTGATAAATCCACAGGGCCGGATGGTCTGCATCCCAGGGTACTTAAGGAGGTGGCTCTAGAAATCGTGGACGCATTGGTAATTATTTTCCAAGGTTCTACAGATTCAGATCAGTTCCTGAGGATTGGAGGGTAGATAATGTTATCCCACTTCTTAAAAAAGGAGGGAGAGAGAAAACAGGGAATTATAGACCAGTTAGCCTGACATCAGTGGCGGGGAAGTTGCTGGAGTCAATTTTAAAAGATGAAATAACGGCACATTTGGATAAGAGTGACAGGATCAGTCTGAGTCAGCATGGATTTATGAAGGGGAAATCATGCTTGACTAATCTTCTGGAATTTTTTGAGGATGTAACTTTGAAAATGGACAATGGAGAGCCAGTGGATGTAGTGTACCTGGACTTTCAGAAATCCTTTGATAAGGTCCCACAAAGGAGATTAGTGGGCAAAATTGGAGCACATGGTAGTGGGGGTAGGGTACTAACATAGATAGAAAATTGGTTGGCAGACAGGAAACAAAGAGTAGGGATTAACGGGTCCTTTTCAGAATGGCAGGCAGTGACTAGTGGGATACCGCAAGGCTTGGTGCTGGGACCGCAGCTATTTACAATATTCATTAATGATTTAGATGAAGGGATTAAAAGTAACATTAGCAAATTTTCAGATGACACAAAGCTGGGTGGCAGTGTGAAATATGAGGAGGATGTTAGGATAATGCAGGGTGACTTGGACAGATTGGGTGAGTGGGCAGATGCATGGCAGATGCAGTTTAATGTGGATAAATGTGAGGTTATCCACTTTGGTGGCAAGAACAGGAAGGCAGATTACTATTTGAATTGTGTCAAGTTAGGAAAAGGAGAAGGACAACGAGATCTAGGTGTCCTTGTTCATCAGTTACTGAAAGTAAGCATGCAGGTACAGCCGGCAGTAAAGAAAGCTAATGGCATGTTGGCCTTCATAACAAGGGGAGTTGAGTATAAGAGCAAAGAGGACCTTCTACAGTTGTACAGGGCCCTGGTGAGACCATACCTGGAGTATTGTGTTCAGTTTTGGTCTCCAAATTTGAGGAAGGGCATTCTTGCTATTGAGGGAGTGCAGCGTAGGTTCATGAGGTTGATTCCCAGGACAGTGGGACTGTCATATGTTGAAAAATTGCAGCGACTGGGCTTGTATACACTGTAATTTAAAAGGATGAGAGGGGATCTGATTGAAACATATAAGATTATTAAGGGATTGGACAAGCTAGAGGCAGGACATCAACATGTTCCCGATGTTGACGGAGTCCAGAACCAGAGGCCACAGTTTAAGAATAAGGGGTAGGCCATTTAGAACAGAGTTCAGGAAAAACTTTTTCACCCAGAGAGTTGTGGATCTATGGAATGCTCTGCCTCAGAAGGCAGTGGAGGCCATTTCTCTGGATGCTTTCAAGAAAGAGTTAGATAGAGCTCTTAAAGATAGTGGAGTCAAGGGATATGGGGAGAAGGCAGGAACAGAGTACTGTTTGTGGATGATCAGCCATGATCACATTGAATGGTGGTGCTAGCTCACTGGGCAGAATGGCCTACTCCTACACCTATTGTCTATTGTACATGATGATCTGAATCATCATCTCCTTCAGGGGAAAGAAACAAACATTTTTGGAGCAGTGATTGAAACAATGAAGTACTGTATAGCCGAAGGATTATTCCCTAAATATCCTGGGCAGATAAAGCAACCTCACCTCATTCTCTCTATCATGTTCACATGCTGAGGTTGTTCCACATTTCTCTCATTGTAAGATGTCCTACATGGCACTGAAAATTGACTTCCTCATTTTTCTCTGTTCTGCTTAAATAATGCTAGATTTCTTCTGTAAAATTGCCTTTCAACAGTTGCTGCTAAAGCTAACTGCCTGGTGGGGTAAAGATACAAATCTGTCTAAGGAGGTGCAAGGTGCTCCTTCTAGCCTGCAGGTCAACCTTGGACAAAATGTAGCACCTGCTTTGCCCCCCAGTCAGGGTCACATACAACCATAGGAGTAGGTGGTGGATGGCTGTATGAGCATCAGGTGCATATCACAAGTCCTGGTTATACAAACACTGACTCCAGACAGGCCATCTCTGAAGAGTATTGATAATGGCTGGGATCACATGTCTCGTAAAGCTGCTATCCAGAAGATGAAAACGGCATACTATTTCTGTCGAAAAATTTGCCAAGAACAATCACAGTAATGGAAAGACCATGATCACCTACGTCATACATCATGGCACCTTCCAAACGAACAAAGCTAAAACTAATATACAAAAAAAGTGTTTGGTGACTCAACTGTAAAAATTAACTTCATTTTCTGCATGTGGGTGTGAGGAAGTATTTTCCACTGCAGTATCTTCTTTCTCAGGTAATTACCCTAGGGTATAATTTTGAAGACGTCACTATCCACATCAATCCTAAACAGAGAGCAGAATGATCTACTCTGTGACCGACATACAAATGGATCCTCAGAGGAAAACATTATGACTCCACTGCTAAGAATAAAATCAAATACAATTTGCTGCTCATCATTATGTGTTCTGCAAAAGAGCAAAAGCTTTATTTGTATGCAGGCTCCCTAATGCTTCTGCAGCAAGTGTGACGCACTGGAGTTTTATCAAATATGACAGCATGCTTTGTTTCATACCCATAAGTAACTACTTTGATTCCAAATTTCTTGCTTTCAGATTTGAATTCCTCCTGCTTGATTCATTCACAAGCAAACTCAGGACACATGCTGAGCTGGAGTTAAAGGAGAAAATGGTGGTGGAAGCACTCTGCAGGTCAGGTAGCATCTGTGCATAAAGAAGTGTATGTTTCTTGTTAGAACTGGGTCCTGAACTGAAACATTAACTCTGTTTCACTTTCCACAGATGATGCCTGATCTGCTGCATATTTCTGGCATTTTGTTTTTATTTCAGATTTCCAGCAGCATCAGTTTTTTAAAATATTTCCATTTTGCGTTTTCATAATCAAAAATACTGGAAATATCATCCTTGACAAGCACCGTCGGGTTGCGTGCTTAGCCGACTGCTCTACTCTTACTACACCCATGACTGTGTGGTTAGGCACAGCTCAAATGGGATTTATAAGTTTGCCAGTAACATAATTATTGTTGGCAGAATGTCAGATGGTGTTGAGGTGTTGGACAGGAATGAGACGATCAGCTGGTTGAGTGGTGTCACAACAACAACCTTGCACTCAATGTCAGTAAGACTAAGGAATTGATTGCGGACTTCAGGAAGGGAAGTTAAGGAAACACACACTAGGTCTCATCAAGGGATCTGCAGTGGAAAGGGAGAGCAGCTTCAAATTCCTGGGTGTCAACATCTCCGGAGATCGATCCTGTGTCCAGCACACTGACACAATTAGAAAGAAGGCACAGCAGTAGCTATATTTCATTAGGACTTTGAAAAGCTTTAGTATATCACCAAAATCTCTCACAAATTTCTAGAGTACCATAGACAGCATTCTAACTGGTTACATCATTGTCTGATATGGACGGACCACAGTACAGGATCGGAAAAACTGCAGAAAGTTGCCAACTCAGCCAGCTCCATCATGGGCATTAACCTCCCCAGCAGTGAGGACATCTTCAAAAGATGATGCCTCAAAAATGTTGCATGCATGCATCATTAAGGACACCCATCACCCAGGATATGCCTTTTTCTCATTGCTACCACCAAGGCGGAGGTGCAGAAGCTTGAAGGCACATTATTGGAGCAGCTTCTTTCTGTCTGCCATTAGATTTTTGATTGGACAATGAACCCAAAACACTACCTCACTATTTTCTTTTTTTCTCTCTTTTTGCATGACTTTATATATATATCCTCTGCACAGCCCTTCTGAGGGTAGCAAATTTGAGACAGAGACTCTGACCATATAGGAATGATCTGACAAAGAGAGCCCCTCTCACTACCAGCCAAGTAAGGCCCTGGCACTTGTAGATGAGCACTGGTGACGAACCATTCTGCCAGATGGTTTGGTAGTCTATTCATGGAACCATCCCACATTGTATCCTTCTCCCAAAGTTCCTGGAGGACATTCCATTCAACCACTGCCTGATAGACAAAGATGTGTTCTGTCTTGGATGGTCAGCTGAAGTGGAAAATGGAGCAGGTTGTTAACTTGGTGAAGGAGCAGTGTATGAGCTCCTCACACCAGATGACGAGGCTAGACATCGAGACGGAGCTCCACTTTTCAATTCTTGTTTTTCCTTAACTTTGCCTACACCCACAAGCCAACATTTGGTACACACTTCAGCTCCTCCAAACCAGATCCCCAGCACCGTCAGGTAGTCAGACTTGACTTTGGGGAGGGGGCAATAATCAAATGTAAAAGGAGTTTCTTCTTTTTCTTTGTTACTGTGTATGTAATCAAAATGGCTTCTTTGTTTTGTTAAAAGTAGGAATGCTCCTTTGTTGCGAGAGAGTGCTGGAAGCCTGTTTGGGTTAAAATCTACTGATAACGAGAATTGTATTCCTTTGTAAACCAATTGGGATTAACGTTGTTCTTTCTTCTGAGTCTGTAAGCTCTTGTTCGCGGGCTTTTGGGGAGATCGGATCGAGGGGGTGAGAGAGAGAGGACGCAATGCTGTAAACTGGGCAAGGAACGGACCCCAAGCGGGGGTCCAAGGTCAGGAGATACCCTGAGGAGAGGAGACGAAGATAGATGTGCTTGGTTGACCACAGTTTGTTTTATAACCATTATTGGAAGCATTTACCCTTGATGACATTGAGGACACTGGAGATTCGGGGTACCAGTGCCGGTGATTATCCAGACGACGGTTGTTGGTCAGTGAAAATGAAGTTCTTAGAGGCAAATGTGGAGGTGACTGAGGTTCTTGAATCGTTAATGCTGATGTGTCCGGACACTGTTGAGACGGGCAGTGTTTCGGTTCTGGAGAGAACCAATATCCTGCTGGTGTACTTGGGGGCCTGCCCGGAGGAGGCGGGTGAGCACTGTTTGGAGGCAATATCGATGCACCCAGAGTTTCGAGCTGCTTGTGCGGATGTGTGTAGCAGCATTGGGCCGATACCGAATTCAAACAAGAGCCGGTGGTGGTACGGCCTGGGGGAAGTATCTGAGGGTGAGACCCTCTTAGTGGACGCTGCGAAATACCACGAGGGAGGGGAGTTGACTGCTGAAGACACCTCGGTGAGAGAGAGGTTGCGGCGACTGGCCCCTGAAGCCATGGAAGACGTAGGTAGCGTGTGTGTGGATTATATTGTGCTGAAGAGGCGCACTGTCAGTGACCAGAATATGGCCCTGAGGGCCGAAGAGGTGATGGTCTGTCTGAGTGGTGCAAAGTGGTTTAAGGTGCTGGATCTGAGGAGTGGATGTTGCCAGATCCCGATGAGTGGGGCCGACAAGGAGAAGACGGCCATTATAAGTTCCCTAGGAGTCTTCTGGTCCGAGAAGATGCCACAGGGCATATCCGGGGCCCTTGCAACCTTCCCGCGGGGTATGTGGAAGACCATGGGGGATGTGGAGGTGTTTGGAGTTTTGGCGTATGTGGATGACCTCCTGGTATTTGGATTTGCCTCGGGAGAATATGAAATGGGTCGTTGCAGGAGCGGCTGAGAACTACCGAGTTAAAGTGTTTTCGGGACACGTGCCAGGGCTGGCGAAGGTCACAGCTCGTGAGTGACTGTCTCTACGGAATCAAGTTTGAAATGAAGACAGAGAGACTGGAGAAAGTGATCTGGAAGAAGTCATGAGGAAGAAAAAGCTGGAAAGAAGTGCAGTGAATACTGAACTGGAGGCTGACCAATCTTTAACTGCTGCTTTTCAGGTCGGGGTGGAAGAAGCTGTTGGAGTAACTGCGTCCCAGATTGAGATGGCCGGGCTGCGTGATTCAGTACTGTTGAACCTGTGGTGAGATTTGAAGGAGTCAGAGAAGAAGCTGATGTCTCGATTGCAGGAGGCTGAAGAGATTTCAAGAGCAGTGCAGGCCACGTGTTTCCATTTGGAGAAGATCAAAGATCATATCTGCAGCTACTGTACTGATTGCAGAAATGAGGAAGAATACAGATTCGAAGGATGATGCACTGGATGTGTGGTACATGCTGCTTTTTGCTGACTTTCCCTCGATTGAGGAAGAGACCTTTGGCCCTTCTCCCACTGAGTCAGGTGTAGTGGGGAGGGTTAGCTGGGTGCAGTGGGGGGCATGAGTGAGAGGTTTAGAGAGGAGTTGGTAGTGGGCCGGAGGTATCCCCAGTTGTGTCCTAGCCTGAAGGGTTTAGGTGAGGGGGTACGGAGGTCTCAGAAGGGTTAGGGAACTCCCAGATAGTTAGCCTATGTACCGCCTGAGGAACAGGGCGTGAGGTTTACTGTGTGGGGAGAAGATGTCACTGTTTGTGCTTGGGTTAGGGTGTGTTGGCAGGAAAGGTGGCGAGCTATTTAATAGTCATGAGGACATGACTTTTATTTGGTGGGGGGAGAGTGTAAAGGGGGTTTCTTCTTTTTCTTTGTCACTGTGTATATAATCAAAATGGCTTCTTTGTTTTGTTAAAAGTAGGAATGCTTCTTTGTTGCGAGAGAGTGCTGGAAGCTTGTTTGGGTTAAAATTTACTGATAACGAGAATTGTATTCCTTTGTAAACCAATTGGGATTAATGTTGTTCTTTCTTCTGAGTCTGTAAGCTATTGTAGGCGAGCTTTTGGGGAGATCGGCGCCAGAGGGTGAGAGAGAGAGGACGCGATGTTGTAAACTGGGCGAGGAATGGACCCCAAGTGGGAGTCCAAGGTCAGGAGATACCCCAAGGAGAGGAGACAAAGATAGATGTGCTTGGTTGACCACTTCGGGTGGTCCTGAGCTGCGAGTCGAGGAGTTCGGAAGGGATTAAATGGTGGCCAGAAAACTTCAGTAATTGAGCTCCAACTGTTGTGCACGAAGTGGTTTGGACTTTGATAAGTTTGGCGCCTTTTCTTTATTTTTTTTCCTTCATATATGCTGTATCGTTATTAATCACTTAATTATAGTAACCTTTATAAATTGTACTCATTTAATCGCATATGGTGTCCTGCCTGTTCTTTGGCGAGGCGGGGACATCACACAGCATCCACACCAGCTGGTTACCCAGTTTGGCAGGGCCGAAAGCTGCTCCCCCTAGACGAGAACGAGCTGAGCGAGCCTGAGGCGACCCAGGGGGTTAAACAAGTCATGCCAGTTATTGAAGAATATTTCCTCTCTCATTCTGTAATTTGAGTTGGCCCCAGTTTCAACTCTAGTTGCTTACAGAACGGCCTGACTGTGGGTCTGAGCAGAAGAGAGTGCTATCCTCACACAGGAGCCCTATTGCTGGCATCGTCACTCCTCGTGCCTACATCCATCATGATAGTTTCAGCGAAGGGAACGACACAGCTCACAAACAAGAGAGGTGAGAGTGGGCAATTTCAAAGCTCAAATTTCATTATCAAAGTACAAATTTGTCACCATATACTACCCTGGGATTCATTTTCCTGCAGGCATAATCAACAAATCTATAGAACAGAAACTATAACAGGATCAATGAAAGATCAACCAGAGTGTAGGAGACAACAAACTGTGCAAATGTAAATATAAATAAATAGCAATAAAAAACAAGAGCATGAGATGAAGAGTCCTGAAAGTGAGTTCAGTGGTTGTGGGAACATTTCAATGATGGGGCAAGTTAAGTTAACCCCTTTTGTTCAAGAGCCTGATGATTGAGGGGTAGCAACAGTTCTTGAACCTGGTGGTGTACGTCCTGGGCCTCTGTACCTTCTGTCCATTGGCAGCAGTGAGAAGAGAGCATGGCCTGGATGTTGGGGATCCCAGATGATTGCCGCTACTTTCCTGCGATAGCGTTTCAAGTAGATGTGATCAATGTTAGGGAGGGCTTTACCCATGATGTACTAGGCTAAATCCACTACTTTTTGTAGAATTTTCTGTTCAAAGGCATTAGCATTTCCAGACCAAGATGTGATGCAGACAGTCAATATACTCTCCACCACTTATCTATAGAAGTTTGTCAAAGTTGTAGATGTTATGCTGAAAGTCCACAAACTCAAACTGAAGTTGGGGTGTTTCTGTGCTTTCATCGCAATGGGCCCAGGACACGCCCTCTGAAATAGTTGCTATCCCTCTTCACCTCTGATCCATCTCTGGTTTCCCTCTTCTGAAGTCTATAATCAGTTCTGTGGTCCTGCTGATATTGAGTAAGAGCCCTACTCCAATTTGTCTTACTCCAGACTTGATGGGAAAGCTGCTTTTTTTCTCATTTATCTGGACTGCACTACTGATATCTGTAATGCAGTTAGATCCAAATCCTGATTCCCTCCCAAAACCTATGTGCAGGTGCAATATCATGTTAAAGGCCTTCTGCTGGTCCGAGCTGACCAGCCAATCATCCAGCTTCCTGACCTGCAGAGAGGCAATGGTATCCCTGACCAGCATAAGGCTGTCAGAGATTTTCCTGCCAGTACTGAACAGGTTTGTTCCTTCAGGGATTCAAATTAGTTCACCAAAAAGAACAACAATTGGTTGTTCAGGGCAATTAATTCCTTGTTAAAGGGCAATTAAGATAAAGGAGCAATTTTGCTCATGATGAGATAACTGCAAAGTCTGGGCTCATTACCCACAGTTGGACCATTGTGATTGTTTGCAAAGTGATAAAACAGTTTCACAGTTTCATCAAAGCACCAGCAGAGAAGATCAAAGTCATAACAAATGAACTGAAGTCCTCTGTTCATCCCATTGAATTTACTTTATCACTCTTCTCTCTATCTTATGCTGCCTGGCTTTGTAACTAACATCCTCTTTTCATTAAGCTTAACTTTAAAAAAAATTACAAACACAGAAATTATAATTATGATTTCACATTTAGATGGAGACATAACAAAAACATTTTTACTCCTCATGTATGTGAAGGATGTAAGAAATAAAATCAATTCAATTCAACTGCACTCCTGTTCCTTCTTTCCAGTCCTGATGATGAGCCCTGGCCTAAGATGTTGACTGGTTATTTCCCTCTGTAGATATTGCCTGACTTGTTGAGCTCCTCCAGCATTTGCTCAGTATTTCCAACATCTGTACAAACCCCCTGAATTGTGAGGTGCAATGGATACGGCCCTTCTTTGTCCTTCTAAATTCTCGTTTAAATACTTCTTTCAGTATTCTATACCCGACATAAACTTCCTTTAATTCCTTTATCAAACCCACAATATTCCTTGATGTCCAGGGATCTCTAGACTTACCTTTCTTGCCTTTCACCTGTATAGGAAAAAGTTTACCTCCAAGTGTCTGCCCCTAGCCACCGTTTGTAGGAACCTGTCTTCTGATGTTGAAGTCAATCTTCTCCCAGTTCAGAGCACAAATTTCTGCATTTTGAAATGTGTTGAATGCTGAACTACCCACAATGTGTTCACCCGCAGACACTTCAACTACTTTCTGAACTTCATTCTAACGTCCTGATGAAGGCTCTTGGCCCGAAACATTAACTGGCTGGCCTGCTGAGTTCCTCCAGCATTTTGTGTGTGTTGCTTTGGATTTCCAGCGTCTGCAGATTTTCTGTTGCTTGTTCCAGTACTCTGCCTTCTCTTGTAGGACAATTTATGTACTGACTCCAAAAGTGCACTTTCAAATTTCTGCTCCCTTTAAGCTGAAGGCAACTCCAATAAATGTCAGGGAAGTTGTAATCACCTACAGCAAAATCTCTGAAGCTCTTACTCTTCTCTGCAATTTTCTTATATACCTGCCCCTGTCCCCTGCTGATTGTTGGGAAACATGTATTATTACCCCAGCAAAGTGTCCGTTTTTTAATGTTTAAGCTCTACATACTGTATTGTCTCATTTGAATTCCTTCTGAGACATCCTCTCCTATTACTGCACTAATGGTCTCCTTTATCTTGAGGATTAGTTTGAATGAAACCTCTGCAGAGTGAGATGCAGCTTAAATGTGATCGCTACTGGAGCATGAACATTGATGGTCGCAGAGAGTCTGCAGCACGAAACAGTTATTGAGAGCCGCAGAACAGAACAATACAAAAAAGTAGGAGTCAGCCACCCAGGCCCCTCAAGCCTGCCCTCCATCCAATATGATCATGGCCAATGTAAGCTGATCTCAGTTCATCTTTCGTACAATACCCCTTAATCCTCAATTTCTCAATCTTTTAAATACTTGTGGATCTCTACCTAAAGTGCCTATATCGATCTGGCTTTCAATACCCCCGGGGCACAGAATTTATTGTCCTCAGCAGGTTGGCAAGTAAACAGGTGAATATCCAGGAGCCACTCAACAGCCTATTCTGGTGGCATACCAAAGTCCAAAGTTCAAAATCAATTTATTTTCAGAGTACATATATGTCACCATATGTAACCATGCGAGTTGTTTTCTTGTGGGCATACACAGTAAATCCAAGAAACACAATAGAATCAATAAGAAACATCACCGAACAGGACGGACAAACAACCAACATGCAAAAGACAACAGACTGTGCAAATACAAAGGAAGACAAGAATAATAATTAATTAATAAGCAACAAGTACTGAGAACATGACAAGAAGAGTTCTTAAAAGTGAGTCCATAGGTTGTGAGAACAGTTCAGCGATGGGGCAAGAGAAGTTAAACCCACTGGTTCAAGAGCCTGATGACTGAGGAGTAATATCTGTTCCTGAACTAGGTGGTGTGAGTCCTGTGGCTCCTGTACCTTAGTCTTGATGGCAACAGTGAGAAGGGAGAATGGCCTGGGTAGTTGGGGTCCTTGATGATGGATGCTGTTTTCTTACGATAGGGCACCGTGTAGATGCACTCAGTGGAGGGGAGGCTTTACCCATTACGGACTGAGCCGTGTCCACTCAGGTTTTCCGTTCAAGTTTCCATACCAACCGGTCAATATACTCTCCACCACACATCCACAGAAATTGGTCGCAGTTTTAGATGTCATGCCAAATCTTTGCAAACTCCTAAGGAAGTCGAGGAGCTGCCATGCTTTCTTCGTAATGGTACTTACATGCTGGGCCCTGGGCTGATCCTCTGAAATGATAAAACTGAAGAATTTAATGTTTCTTACCTCTCCACCTCCCATCCTCCAATGAGGACTGGCTTATGGACCTCCAGTTTCTTCCTCCTGAAGTCAGTAATCATACACACTGTACACTGTAGTAACTCAACAAGTTCACTGCGAAAATGCCTCCCATCTACTAACCGTAAGGGAAAATCAATAGCTTCAGTTTACACATCATCTTTATATGGACACATCTTCATTTCCAAGACAAATTCCTGGAATTCCTAATCAAATACCACTCTGAGACCACCTTTAGATCAATGACAAGGAGAACTGTGTATGTCAAGGACAACTGGGAAAATGTAATAAATATACCCACCAGCAAGAACCAGTGAAAAATGGCACGCATTCTGAAATAACATGGTATCGTTTTACTTTGATTGACAGGTGGTATTGTGGAGGATCATTACTGTGACATTGACTGCCCAGTCCACATTTCCCTACAGACCTTGGGCAGCTATTTTGAGTAAACTCCTGGCACTTTCTGTCCCAAATGACATGAAACTGGTTGCAATTTTGAATTATGAGAAGGATGCAACTGGCTTCAAGGTGATTTGGGCAAGTTGAACAAATACAGTGTAACAAGGATAAATGTGAAATTACACTCTTTGGTAAGAAAATAATAAGGAAGATTATTATTCAAAGTATGATTTAAAGTAAGATATTGATGTACAACAGAGTCCACATTCTTGCAGACAGTTCACTGGAGCAAAGAGACAGGTTAGGCAAGGTTTTCAGAAGGCAGATAGTTGCAGATCCATGTTGCAAGAGATTTTTAATAAAGGAACAGAGATAGCATGACTATAAATTGCCTTGTTGAGACCACAACTGGTGCATTGTGTGTTGTTTAGTCTTCTAAACCAAGAACATGGCATGGAGCAAATGCAACAAAACTGAGATGTCGAGACCGTTGAGGAAATATTGTGTTAACTTGGGCTTACGTTCGTTAGAGTTTAGAAGAAAGAGAAGAAATTGGAAACAGAAGATGTTTGTAGTGGCTCAACAGACTGGATACAGGGAAGATATTTGCCTTATATGAATGATCAAGTTCTCATTCTCAGGATACAGGCAAAGGATTAGATGGGGAGAAATTTCTTCATTCCGATGGTAGAGAATCTCTGTCACAGAGGTCTGTGGATACTAAATATATTTTAAGAAGGAAACAGATTTCTAGGCTCAAGATCTTCAGTGGGTTAGGGGAGAGAGCAACGCTATGGTATTGAGATAGACAATCTGTCACGATCAAATTGAAGAGTAGAAAATTCTGCAAGGACCAAATGCTGTTGTCCTTTGTTCCAGCTTTGCAATTACTTCTACTCTTTTCTTCATTACTTTCAAAAGTGTTGATGCAGCAGTTTTGCAGAACCATGGAATAATGTGAGGGGAGGCCCCTCATGCCATACCAACTCTTCGAATGAAAGGTCTATCCAATTGTTCCCACTCTGGTGGTCTTTCCTATCCCAGCAACAATTTTTCCATTAGCGTTTATCCAATTGCTGAATGGCAGCAGGACAAAGATGGAAAAATAATTAAGCTTACCCCTAATTTCATCTATTAGCACTGCCAGCCTGTTGTGACAACTGTGAGAAGTTTAAAGCTCTTGCTGCAGATTATTATCCACCCAGCACTAAAGCACATAAGGTCAGGTAAACAGCAGCATCTTACAGCTTTCACTGCCTGGATTATAAATGTCCTGTATGCTCTACAAATATAATAAAATCTACCTTTAGAGCACTGCTCAATGATAGTCCGGCAGCAGAGTTCATTCGTATGAAAATCTCCAGGCAACCATCTGCACCAAGGTTTTAAATGCAACCCTAACAGGAAACCTTTTCTCTGAGGCTGATAAATTGTGAGTAATGGTTATTCATATGTTTGTTTAAATCATCACAGGCACTCGCTGATGTACAGCAAAAGGAAAAACAAGCACTCTTTTCCCCAGAAACTAAAAAAAATTGTTATTACCATTAACAATAGAACTGCAAGGTCTTTTTTTTGTTGCAAATTTAAAAAAATTACGATGCATTAATGTGCTTAATGCATCTGTTCATCTTACCATCCTTTTGTCTTTTGTAAATAGCTCAACGTCTTCAATGTCCAACAGAGAACATTTACGCAAATGATGTTGAAGCCTGTATCATTAATATTCAGCCATTGTCTGACACAGACGTGTTACTGTACATCTGTTATGCAAATGTATGCAAATTACACCTCACTGACAGCTGCCATTATTTAATGAAAAAAAATTCTTCCATTCTGAAGTTTTCAATCTGCCACAAAAAACCCTTCACCTAATGGTTAATAATGAGAGTTATATGATGAAGAATGGAATTCAGCACTCAAAATGCAGTGGGTGTATTACAGCACTGACAGTTAATGATATTGCCGTATGTGGAATAGGCTGTAAACAAGTTTGTTGGGACCCTTCCTGATTGATTTTATATTTTCTAATTTGATTTTAGCTTCAGCCTTTTGTTCCTCCTTGCACATCTCTGCAATGGCATGACTGTTTGCCAGCAAAATTAATAATTCCCATGCACGACTGCTTAAAGAGAATGGAATTTTATTTCTTTGCTTATTTTAAAAATAATGAGAATGCAACTAGACAATGGAAAGCATTTAAGGAATGCTTAATTAACAATTTACTGGTTGGGACTTTGCCTAGTGACTTTAGGCTGTAGTATGTCGAGGCATTTTTCTGATGTTAACTGGAATCTCAGTTGAATCTGATGACAAAAAATGAGGGCAAGGTTGTTTGATCATCCAATTCGGAGTTCACCTGCTCTTTACTTCCGAGCTACGGGCTGTTTGTCATCCTTTGCTAAATTTTCTAGGTTTCAATGAGATACCCCCTCATTCTTCTAAATTCCAGCATGTACAGGCCCAGAGCCATCAAATGATCCTCTTACTTTAACCCTTCCACTCCCAAAATCGACCTCATGAGCCTCCTCTGGACCCTCTCCAACACCAACACATCTTCCCTCAGATAAAGGGGCCCAAAACTGCTCACAGTACTCCAGGTGCACTCTAACTTCTGCTGCATAAAGCCTCAGCATCACAGTCTTGCTGTTATATTCTAGTCTTCTTGAAATGTATGCTAACATTGTATTTGCCTTCCTTCCCATCACTCAAAATGCATGTTAAACTTTAGAGAATCCTGCACAAGGACTGCCTTTCACCTCTAATTTCTGAATTTGCTCCCTGTTGAGAAAATAGTCTACACTTTTATTCCTTCTACCGAACCGCATGATCATACACATCCCTACACTGCATTCCAACTGTCACTTCTTGGCCCGTTCTCCTAATCTAAGTCCTTTTGCTGATTCCCTGCTTCCTCAGTCCTGCCTGCACCTCTACCAATCTTTGTATCATCCTGCAAACTTAGCCACAAAGTCATCAATCCATCACCCAAATCATACACATATAATGTGAAAAGAAGCAGTCCCAACAATGACCAGTGCCAATCACCACTAGTCACCAGCAGCCAAGCAGAAAAAGCCCCCACTCCTTAGACCATAAATCTATAAGATATAGGAACAGAGTTAGGCAACTTGGCCCATCAGGTCTGCTTCACTATTCCATCCTGACTGATTTATTATCCTTCTCAACCCCATTCTCTTCTTTCTCCCTATAATCTTTGTTGTTGAGTCATCATCGACTCATGGCGACCCTATGGGTAGTGCAGTGGGGGTTTTGTAGCAGGATGTGGAAGTAGATTGCCAGGCCTTTCTTCTGCTGCCCAAGTTGGGATCCAGCCGGAGTTGAACCCAGGACCATTCACATTGAATGTCCAGTGCTGATGCCACTATACCAGCGGCTGGCCCAACTTCTCGGCCCAACCTTTGACACACTGTTTAATCAAGAACCTATCAACCTCTGCTTTAAATATGAATATAAATGTATCTTTGCCTCCTACCAGTCAGCTAATTGTCTAGCACCTTTACTGTAATATGATGGGCTCTTGTTAGCCAGCCTCGTGTGCAGCACCTTTTCAAAGGCCTTATGAAAATCCAAGTAAACAACACCCACTCACTCTCCTTTGTCCATCCTGTTTGTTACTTCATCACAGAATTCCAACAGATTTGACAGGCAAGATTTCCTCTTAAAGAAACCATGGTAATGTTGGCTTATGTCCCTCCAGATGCCTTGAAACCTCATCTTTAATTATGGTATCCAACAAATTCCCTACCACTAAAATTAGGCTAATTGGCCTATATGTCTCCCTCCCTTCTTAAAGAGTGAAGTGACAATGGCAATGTTCTGGTCCTCCAGAATCATTCCAGAATCTAGTGATTCTTAAAAGATCATTACTAATGGCTCCACAATCTCTTCAGCCACTGCTTTCAGAAACTGAGGTGTAGTCCATCTAGTCCAGGTGACTTATCTACCTTTAGACCTTTCAGCTTCCCAAAAACCTTTTCCATCGTAATAGCAACTACACTCAGTTCTGCCCCCTGAAACTCTTGAATTTCTGGCATAGTGCTAGTGTCCACGATGAAAACTGGTGCAAAGTAGTTATTGAATTTGTCCACCATTTCTTTGCCCTCCCCCATTACTTCCTCTCCAGCATCATTTTCCGGTGGTCCAAGATCCACTCTCACATCTCCTTTACTCTGTTTACGGTATATCTGAAAAAAATTGGTTTACTCATTTATGTTATTGGTTAGCTTATGTTCATATTTCAGCTTTTCTCTCAATGCTTTCTCAGCTGCATTCTGTTAGTTTTTTAAAAGTTTCCCAATCCTCTAGCTTCCCATTAATTTTTCCTATATTATCTGTCCTCACTTTTGCTTTTATGCTATCCTTTAATTCTCTTGTCAGCCACTGTTGCCTCATCCTCCCTTTAGAATACCACTTCTTCTTTGGGATGTATTTACCATGTGCATTCAAATTGCTCCCAGAAACTTCAGCCATTGCTGTTCTACCATCATCCTTGCTAGTGTCCCCTTCCAATCGGCTTTGGCCAGCTTCGCTCTAATACTTCTGGAATTCCCTCCACTCCTCTGTATACTGATACATCAGACTTTAGCCTCTCCATCACAAACCACAAGTTGAATCCTATCATATCATGATCACTGTCTCCTAAGGGTTCCTTTATCTTAAGCTCATTAATGAAATTTGGTTCATTAAACAATTCCCAATCCGGAATTGCCTTTTCCCTAGTGTCTCAACTACAAGCTGCTCTATAAAGCCGTCCCATAGGTATTCTACAAATTCCCTCTCTTGGGATCCAGTACCAACTTAATGTTCCCAATCTACCCACATATTGAACTTCCTACAACTATTGTAGCATTGCCTTTTTTACATGCCTTTTCTATCTCCTATTGTAATTTGTACCCCACATCCAGGCTACTGTTCAGACACCTGTATATAACTACCCTCAGGATCTTCTATCCTTTGCTGTTTTTAAATTTTACCCTCAAGGATTCTGCATCTTCTGATACTATGTCACCTCTTTTTAAGGAGTTGATTTCATTTTTTGCCAACAGAACCAACCCCATCCCCTACCTGCCTGTCCTAACTATGATCTTCTTTCAGTCATGATGCCTACAGACAAAATTTGAAAGGAGGTTTTGGGGCAGAGGGGTTAGTGTTGGGACAGTTCAGTGTTCAGCCACAAGAAAGTGGGGGAATTAGAGGTTAGGTTGGAGTCTAGTCCTCCACTCCTTTTTCAATAGCGAATGACACATATGTGGGATAACCATGGTCAAATGTCAGGTCAGCAGACCAGTGAGAACAAGGGCCTAGGTGAACAGGATCTGTTCCAGGATCAGAGATTGATGTGAACAGGAGGCACAATGGCCTATAACTTCCCCCCAACACCCCTTGCCAGGTTTGTGTATGATTGAAACCAAAGTTCAAGGGTATCATTATCAGCAAGTTCTGAGTTCGTGGCCTTGTGTTTGGAGACCTCATCCAGGTTCCTCATTCATGGTCACTGGTGAGTCCAGGGGTGAACACCAAAGTTTGACACCCAAAACTGACTGGAACTTTAGAAGCCTGTGGCAGCCTGGGTCTCTGCAACCCTGCAAGTCCACTGGGGACATCAAAACCCAATGTCTCTGAATTCACTGGTCTACTGGAGGCCAGAGAAGGTCTGTTGTTATGTTCTATGTTGTTTTGAAGCCTTGTTGGCTCTGGAATGTGTGGCACCTCATGCGACTTACCCACATCACACCTTTAGTTTGCGTTGGCTGCAACACAAACAACACATTTCACCATATGCTTTGATGTAGATGTGATATTAACTGAATCTGAATCTGATTACTGTTGCAACGGCTACTGTGGGTATATACTGAGTTCCGATTATGAAACCAAATAGACAAATTGCTATCCAATCGCAAACAGGAGAGAATCTGCAGACGCTGGAAATCCGAGCAACACACACAAAATGCTGAAGGAACTCAGCAAGCCAGGCAGCTTCTATGGAAAAGAGTAAACAGTCAACGTTTCTGGCCAAGACCCTTCATGAGGACTGGAGGAAAAAGATGAGGAATCGGAGTAAGAAGGTGGGGGGAGTGAAAGAAGAACCATACGGTGATAGGTGAAACCAGGAGGCTAGAGAGTGAAGAAAAGAGCTGGGAAGTTGATTGGTGAAAGAGATAGAGGACTGGAGAAGGGAGAATCTGATAGGAGAGTACAGAACGGCTTGGAAGAAAGGGAAGGGAGAGGAGCACCAGAGGGAGGTGATAGGCACGTGAAGAGATAAGGCGAGAGAGGGAAATGGGAATGAGGAATGGTGGGTGGGGGGGGGGGGGGTGGCATTACCGGATGTTTAAGAAATTGATGTTCATTCCATCAGCTTGGAGGCTACCCAGGCAGAACACAAGGTGATGTTCCTCCAACCTGAGTGTGGTCTCATCACACAGTAGAGGAGGCCATGGACTGACATGTCGGAATTAAGATGTGTGGCCACTGGGAGATCCCACTTTTACTGGAGGGCAGAACATAAGTGCTCCATGAATCAATCTCCTAATTTTTGTTGGGTCTCACGGATACACAGGAGGCCAGACCGGGAGCACCGAACACAGTATATGACCCAATAGACTCGCAAGTAAAGTGTCACCTCACCTGGAAGGACTGTTTGGGGCCCTGAATTGCTATTATTACTCTGTTGCTAAGGAAAAGGATGGATATTGAACTCAGAGAGAAATACACTGATAGTCTGAAGCATGTTAGTATTGGAAAAGTGGAGATGGTAGATACCTGGCATGCATCTGGTTGAATAAATCCCCAGGGCATGAGAAGATCTATCCAAAAATGCTTGGAAACAAAGGAAGGAAATTTTGGGGACTTGATGGAGATTTTTCCATCTTCGTTAGCCCCATGTGAAGTACTGAAAGACTGGAGGATAGCTATTGCTGTTTCTTCATTTAAGAAGGGTAGCAGGGGTAAGCCACGTAACTACAGGCTGGTGAGCCTTACGTCAGTGGGAGGGAAATTGCTGGAAAAATAATTTTAAGGATCAGGATATATGTACATTTTCAAAGCCAGGGATTGATTATGTGTAGTCAGCATGGCTTAATGCAGGGCAAGTCCTGTCTCACTAATTTGATTGATTATGTTTTAGGAGGGAGCAAAGGTGATTGATGATGGCAGAGTGGTGAATATTGTCTATAACAAGGCACTTGACATGGTAAACTGATCTACAAGGTTACGCCACTTGAGATCCAAGGAATGGAGGCTAATTGGATCTAAAATTGGCTCAGTGATAGCAGGCAGACGGTAGAGAAGGAAGGAATTTTTTTTTCCCTGATTTTAAGTCTGTGACAGTCACACAGACTGGTGCTGGGATCTTTGCTGTTTGTAAAATATTTTGATGACTTGGAAGTGAATATAAGAGGTATGATTAGCAAGTTTGCAGACAACATGAGAATTAATGGCACTGTGGATAGCAAGGGCAATTGTCTGAGGCTGCAGCAGAATATAAATCTGTTGGAAAGCAAGAGAGTTAGCAGGTGGAATTTAATTCCCACTGATATGTGATGTTGCTTTTTAGGTAGACGGTAGGGATGGTATTTTTAGGGTAAATGACAGAACAATAAGGAATGCTGATGAACAGAGAGACCGAGAGATCTGAGTCCATAGGTCCCCAATAAAGGTAACATAACAGAGTGGTGAAGAAGGTCTGCTTTCACAGAACAGGACATAGAATATAAAAGTCTTATATTGCAACTAAAAAAAATTCCTAGAAGGTCATATGAAGTTCCAGTTGTCATAGTGTAGGAAAGATGTGATTGTGCTTAAGAGAGAGCAGAGGAGGGATCTGAGGGATTTACGTTTAGAGATTGGCTGTTTCTTTACCTTCTACCAATCGAAAGCAGCTGAAATGCTGATAGAAATATATAAGACTAGATAAGTTAGCAAATTAAAATTTATTTTTCCATAGGAGGCTTATCAAAAACAAGAGGGCATAAGTTAAAGTAGAGAAGAATTTTAAAGGGGGTCTGAGAGTTCAGATTTTTTCTTACACAGGGCGTCTATTTTATTTAGTCTATTTTAGATACAGTGCGGAATAGGCCTTTCCAGCCCTTCGAGCTGCATCGCCAGCCTAACCCCGGCTGACTTTGCCCCACCCTAATCACAAAAAAATTTACAATGACTAATTAAACTGCAAACTGGTATGTCTTAGGACTGTGGGAGGAAACCGACACTTTCATAGACTCCTTACCAAGGATGCCGGAACTGAACTCCAAACTCTGACACCCCGAGCTGTAATGATTCCACACATATCGCAATGCTACTACGGTGCCTGGAGTGGTTCATATCTGGACTATGTTCCTTGGGATGTGGTGGGGTCAGAGGCATTTAGACAGGCATTTAATTCAGCAAATCAAAGAAGAACATGGGCAAAACTGGATAAGTGTAGACGTGCAAAAAAGATGTGTTGGGCCTGTGGGCCTGTTTCTGTTCCGTACAATTCTGTGATTCTATGCCTCAGCTGACCTCCTGGATCAGTTCATTATAGTAAAATAGCTGGTTTAGCACAGATTAAAATAGGATTGGGAAAGGTAATTATCTGTTAAAGAGGTAGTGCCTCCGACATTATAATCTTATAGAAATCTTCTGAAAAGGACTCCCTTTGTAGTGAGGCCTGGGGGAATAAAGTGTAAGTGTACCCCTTTCTCATATTCCCTCCCCACCCTCTGCAATGCTGTTTCCGCTGCAGCAAATTTCATAACGTGTCTCTCACCTCATGCAATGACATGAAATTAGAAGGAAGAATTGGTAATGATGCAGGTTATTGTAGATCACAGGGGTCTCTTGTTCAGTTCTGAAAGGGGACCAAGGAGTGACATCTGGATCTCAATGGATATAAGTGTGAGGTGATGCATTTTGGAAAGTAAAACCTACAGAGAACCTATAGTCAGTAGTGGGTACTCGGAATGTAATGGAATAGAGGGACTTAGTGCAGAGTTCATTGAAAGTGGCGTCCCCGGTAGACAGTGTGGTGAATATAGGTCTATTACAAATTGGCCCTCATCAGTCTGGGAGAATGAGGGGTGACCTTATAGAACTACTTAAAATTATTAGTCGTATAGGTAAGGTAGATGGTAACAGTCCCCAGGGTAGGGGAATCCAAAACTAGTGGCATAGATTTAAGGTGAGAGGTGAAAGGTTAATTTTTTTTTAAATGCAGGGTGTGGTAACTATATGCAATGAGTCACACGAAGTGGTTGATGCGGGTACAAAGAGCGTCATTGAAAAAGCACTTAGGTAGTATGTGTATATGGAAGGGCAGGGCTTAGAGAGATATGGGGTAACACAGGAAATTGGGACTGACTGGGAGGGCACTGTGGTCGACATGGGCCAAAAGGCCTGAATTTGTGTTGTATTGCTCTGTGACACCATGACTTTGTAACCCGTGTCCCTTTTAGGCAGCTTGTAGGAGAAATCCAAAGTAGACACATTTCTACACCATCTTCAGCCCAGCTCATCCATGCCAACAAATTGCCTACTTGACCTCATCCCATTCATCTGTATTCCTTTAAATCTTTCCTATTCATATATTTGTCTCCATGTTTTTTAAACATTGTAATTGTACGCAGCTCTGTAGTTTCATTGGCAGCTTGTTTCATATCCCCGCTACCATCTCTGTGGAAAAGGTTGACCCTTAGGTCCCTTTGAAATCTTTCTCCTATCACCTTAAATCTGTGCCCTCCAGACTTAGACTTCCTTACCTTGGGAAAAAGGCTATGACCAGTCACCTTATCTATGATGCTCATGATTTAATTTACCTCAGCCCCCACCCCCACCAGCTTTCCAAGCTCCGGCAGAAAATAATCCAGCCTCCCTCCTATGACTCAAACCTTCCAGTTCTGGTAATATCTTTGTGAATCTTTTCTTCACCTTTTTCTTCATAGCTGGGTATGAGCACAGCTGAATAACCACAACTGCACACAATACTCTAAGCAGGGGCTAGTTCAGCAAACGAGGTGCCTTGTAACCTTAGAAGACATCTCTGAAAATGCTGTGTTTGGAGGTAATGACTCACACTCTTTATTTAGCCTCCTGAGGAAGTAGAGTCATTGGCAAGTTTTCTTGGTCATGACATCCACGTGGTCGGACCAGGACTGGCTAGTAGTGATGTCCACACCTAGGACCTTGAAGCTCTCAACTCTCTCAAACTCAACATTGTTGATGTAGACAGGAGCATGTGCATCACGCCACTTTCTAAAGACCACGACCAGCTCTTTTCTTGTGTTGATGTTGAAGGAAAGGCTGTTGCCACATCACCATGTCTCCAAGCTCTTTGGCTCCTACCTGTACATGGATTCATCATTATTCGAGATGTGGCCCACTGCAGTGATGTCATCTGCAAACTTGTGGGTGAAGTGAGAGCAGAATCTGGAGTGTACAGGGAGTTGGAGTAGGAAACTGAGGACACAACCTTGTGGAGCATCAGTGTTTAGAGTCATCGTGGTAGAGGTGTTGCTGCCTTTTCTTACTGATTGTTGTCCGTTAGTCAGAAAGTCAAGCATCCGCTTGCAGAGAGAGACATTAATTCCAAGGGTCCCGAGTCTGGTGATGAGCTTGCTTGAAATAATAGTATTGAAGGCAGAGCATTAGTCAATAAACAATAGTCTGATGTAGGTGTCTTTACTGTCCAGATGGTCCAGAGATGAGAGTAGATGGCACACACCGTAAACCTGTTTCAGCAGTAGGCAGATTGCAGTGGTTGCCTGGAAGGGTGGAGTTGATGCGTGCCGTGGCCAGCCACTCAAAGGGCTTCATGATGATAGATTTTAGAACAACTGGGTGGTAGTCATTAAGGATTGTTTTCGTGTTTTTTCTTGGGTTCTGAAATCATAGTTGTCTTTCTGAAAACAGGAGAGAAGTGCAGCCTGAAGCAGGGAGACGCTAAAAATGCCTGCAATTACAACTACCAGCTGATCCACAAAGCATCTAATGACATGCCAGAGCCAACATCCAGGTCCACTGCTTTACATGGGTTCACCCTCCAGAAGACCAATCTCACGTCCGCAACGATGACAGAAGATTCAGGTGCACTGGAGGCTGTGAGGGTGGCTGGCGACATACCAGTTCCCTCTGGTCAAGAAGTATTTCCTCACTGAAAAGTTGTTTATGTCACTATGGTGCCACACAGATACATATCATTTTTCATAGAAGTAGCATATGGTGGAAAATCCTTTTGGGAAACTTACAAATTCAGTTTTAAGAACAGCTGGCATTTATGGGATTCCCTGTGAATGAGGAGCAGCATATATCAGCCAGACAAGATGCACAGTGGAACCACGCATCAAGGAGTGCAGGAGGTATCCATCTGGGTTACTCAGAGAAATCGATGGTAGCAGAACATTGCATTCACAATGGCCATAGGATTGACTTAGGCAGCACAAAACTATTGTGTTGCACCAGTGGCTATTGGGACTGTCTGGTGAAGAAAACCATTGAATTAAAATTAGAGGAAGAGAATTTTAACAAAGAGGAAAGTCTCACTCTAAGTATTAACTGGAAGTTGATTGTAAACAAGGTGGGACAGTAGAAACCTGATTGGATTAGGACTACCCATTCAGGAGGGATGGAAAATGGGGGTATAAATACCACCGGACTAGACATGCCCAGGCATCATCCCTGATGAAGATAGTAGAATTTGTCATCAAAACTTCTGTTAAAATTGATACCCATATTGGTATCCAGCTGGAAGCCCAAGGAGAGTTTATTCGCCATTTACACCAGGGAAACACTAGATCCTTTTTAAATCTAATTAAAGTTCAGCCTGAAAACACAACTAGAGAAAATTAGAAAAATGCACAGTAGTTTCTTGAGTACTTTGGGAAATAATTTCGACCAAAGGCAAGACACAAGGGATATGTCTTAGCATAAGATATATGATACTGTGGCGACCCACTTCCCAGCGCACTCGAACCGGCTCACAAAGTGGCACGCGCCGGCATTGAGGCCGGTTCCAAAGAGGGCACCAAGCCTGCTTCACCAGCAAGGGGAAAAGCCCACGCGCGGGACGGGACTGTGAATATGCGCCCCCTACAGCATTCCTGCCCAGGGAGGGCGGGAACAGGAAGGCTTTGAAGCAAGGCCGCAAAGTTTGAATAAATCTCTTTTGCAACTGCAGATCACCGACTCTGTGTCATTATTTCAGCGCTGTGTGCAGCACAATACATATAAAAGCATCACCTCAGATTTTGGAGCATTATTTAGGCAATCTACCATATTGCTGAAATTGCAGCAGCACAGCCTATATATTAAACCTTCATAGATGCACAGCCTAAATCAAAGTCATGCATTGCTCAATGTCTTTGTGAGCCCGCTACAGGATAGATGTTTTTGGATTCATGCAGGCTTCATGCCTTTATGCTTACATTCTGGTCAATAACGAGTGGTAGAAATTGATTGCATGCAGGACACATCACTGTATAAACAACGGTGCAGTATAAACTAGTAATGTCTTGTGATCAATCTATAATTTCCAGTATTAGATTTTCTGACCTTTCACTCTAATGGGAGATTGAAATAAATGTGTTACATTTTTGAGAGTCTCTGCTCCTAATGCAGGATCTTAGAACACAGAATGATACTGCAATCAGCAGTCCTCTGGACCCAGGCTGTTGCATTGAACTAATTAATTGCCTAAATAAACGAATTCCTTCTGCTTATACAATTCCCATATTCCTCCATACTCTCCACATTTATGAGCCTTATCTAACAGCCTCAGAAACACCTCCATTGCTTTTGCCTCCCCTATTATCCCCAGCAGCACATTCCAGGCATCCACCTCCTTCTGGGTTTCAATTCGTCCTACATGCAGGTATAAAAAGTTTTGGTCACTAACTTGGTAATTTGGCAATTGCTACATGGAGAGCTCTTTTCCTACTGAATTTGGATTATGTTTAGAGTTGGTGTAAAAGAAAAGAGGAATATGATGAAAAGTCGATTGGCCTAATTCAAAGTTAACCAGATTTTCTTTGGCTTTATCCTAACAACTAGATGATTAAAAATATTGCCAGTTCACAGCATTGGCTCTGCGGTCTGGTTCTCCTTCCTGTCAAATGAGCTGAACTGGGACTGGAGTCTCTGTAAAACTTCCAAAGGAAATTCATGTTTCCTCATTGTTACATGATCTTGATGCAGTGCCAAATATTAAAGAATATTAACGACTCCTTCTTCATATCCTGACACCATCATTTATTACAGATTGCCAAAAAAGTGTTTAAACCACCTGGAATTCAGGAATACTTACCTGTAAAGAAATTGAAAACATTATCCACCATTTATGCAAATTTGTGATAAAATTTTAAGTTCCTTCAAATCGAATCGAAGGATACATTTTATGAAGCCACATGCCACTAACAATGTATTATAAGCAGTTGTTGGGAATCAGAATATTATGGAGGCACTAAATCATAAACACAAGAGATTCTGCAAATACTGGAAATCTGGAGCAACACACACAGACTGCTGGAGGAACTCAGCAGGTCACCTGTGGAGAGGAACAAACAGTTGTTGGTTTGGGAAGAGACCCTTCATCAGGATGAAAGAATGCAGCTTTATGAATGGTCACGGCCTGAAATATCGACAGTTTATTCCTCTCTATAGATACTGCCTGATCTGCTAAGCTTCCCCAGCAATTTATGTGTGTTTCTATGGAGGCACTACCCATGTTTATAAGCTTGCCACATAGTATGTTAGCCACCCTGTGGTGCAGTGGCATCAAGGTGAGTGGTCCTGGGTTCGAATCCAGCTGCCCCCTTCCACACTTTTCATCTGTGCTGGGTTGAGCATCAAGCTAGCAACTTGGCCTTGTAAAAACAAACAAAAATGCTAAAGAAAGGGCAAGGATGCCGGTTGATGTGACACAGGTTGTGAAAAGAAACAACACACACACACACACACATACACACACACACACACACACACCACACACACACACACACACACACACACACACACACACTCACACACACACACACACACACACACACACACACACACACACACACACACACACACACACACACACACCACACACACACACACACACACACACACACACACACCACACACACACACACACACACACACCACACACACACACACACACACACACACACACACACACACACACACACCACACACACACACACACACACACACACACACCTTGACAGATTATGCCCTTCCTTCCATCCTTGGATCTCTCACTGCACAATGTTAGAGTGATATTCAGTCTGTCCATCTATTCTTCATTAGCTTATGAAATGAAAGCAATGTGTATTCAGTCTTTTGCTTCCCTTTTGGTTCTTCATTCAGACTGATGGATTGCAATAGAAAGCAAGAAAGTATTTAGTCGCTACTTAATGTAATTATTTTCCCACTCTTCTGAGTTAGCCAAAATATCATATTAATACCCTCCAGATGTGGAGGGATTAAATGTATCTGTCCCTTCTTAGTGTTGCTGATGGGATGGGGCAGGAATTGTTGGGTATTGGGCACAAGCTGATTTCTGGTTCTAACCCTTACTATATTCCTAAATTGCAAGCATTTGAGGTAACCACAGTAGTCAGGAGTCTGGCTGCCCTTCACTCTTTGAGAGCCTAACGTATCATCATTTCAGCTTTATCTGACAAAGTGACAACAGCATTTCAAGACTCAAGGTATAGGATTCAAGATTGCTTATTGTCGTTCTTCAGAACACAAGTGTAAAGGAGAACATAATGATTGTTATCATAGATTCCAGATCCAATGCAGCAAAAAACCACAATAAGCATAAAGAACATTACATAAAAATACAACAAGCATAAATAGAAAAGAAATCCTATAAATCACAATGTACAGTGGTGAATATTTGGTCCATAATGACAGATGAGGAAACTCGTTACCTCAATAACCATTTTATTGTGATAAACACAAAACAGATGGGCACCATGACCCGGAGAGTGAACCCTACCAATCTCATACAGACGGGGGAGGTGACCATCCCACACCCAGTTTACAGTTAGGGTGACCCACAAACACACAGGCAAATAACCGTATAACCCAACCTAAGATGTAACAATAAATGAACTGGAATTTCCCCCCATAATTCCACAAAAACATTTTAACACAAGAACAATGAACAGTGTTGTTCATTAGAAATGCAGGGGTGGGCTGTCGACCACACAGCCCAGCCCACCCCCTACAAAGTGCCACAATACAAATACTAACTGTATGTACATAAAATGATGCTAGGTAATATCTATGTCATGGCGGCAGGGTCAGTTAACGGATGGAGTTGTTGTTCAGCCTGATAGCTGAGAGGAAGTAACTGTCTTTGAGTCTAGGGGTTCTGGCGTGAACGAGGGCAGTGCAGAACTCCTGTCCAACTCAAAATACAAAGTGGTTGCTGATAAATTAAAACCCTGTGGGAATGAAGGGCCTGCTGGTGGAGTAGTGGCATCAGCACTGGACTTCAAGGCAGATGGTCCTGAATTCAAATCCAGCTGGGTCCCAACATGGACAGCAGTAGTATCTGTGTGGAAGAAAGTCCTGACAATCTACTTCCATATCCTGCCACAAAAATCCTATGGACTCGATGGTCCATGAGGTCATGAAGAGTCAGACGCAACTTAATGACTGAACAGCAAATGGGAATGAAATGAGCAGGATTGTTCCTTGTGTACACCAGCAAAGGCACGCTCTCACAGGACCTTCTCAAATGTTGTTTCCAAGCACTTCCCTAGTAGGCCGGGAAGGGACTCAGTAACATGTTGGCAGCTGCTCTGTATTTTCCTCAAATCTGTTATAGCTGGATGTGGACTGGAAATACTTACTCACCTTGACTTCCTGCTGCCTCTGTAGGCCAGGAAATCATACCAGAACCAGTTCCTAATGGAAATCTTGGCTGAGTTCAGTTCTATTCTAGAGTGTCAGTGAGCTGTAGAGGACATTACATTTGGATTCATACCCATCTGGAATTCCACATCTGTGCCAACAAAATTCATGAAGGACATTCTAGCTCCACGTCCTTACTTCCATCTGAATAGGGGCCAATTCCATTTTTCTGAAAGTAAAATAAAGCTCTGAAGACTGAGGGCTCAATGGTAGGAGATAGTTCTTGATGGCTATCAAAAAGTTTAAATTTCTACAGTGCTGAAATCTAATAGGTGTATATATGAAAAGATTTACAACTGGAAGTTGATACCATTGCAAGGTACATAAAGTACATCCAACAAATTATAAACTATGTCATAATGAACTTTCATGCTACTTAATTGGCAGAGTCTAAGATTTATCCCCGAAGTTTTTCAGATCCTTTAAGAAGCACCAATGGGACACTTTGATTGTGGGGATACTGGTGCAAAGATCAGCGGTAGTCAGGTCTCCAGGCTGTTGAGTGACTTTTGTCCACTTTGCTCTGAGCATTGTGGATCATGCAAAGGAAGTGTGTGTAGGCATCCGCTGGTCTTGATAGACGATGGATTTGTGCCTTGGAAAGTTTCCAGGGCGCAAGCCTGGGCAAGGTTGTATGGAAGACTGGCAGTTACTAAGGAGGTACAGTACAGTGTTCTGGAACCAGGGGGCGATTCAAGGAACGAGGAGTTATGGGTGAAAGGAGCTGGTTGTCAGGTACTCAGCTGGAACCTGGGGTGATGGCCTTAGACTGGGGTGGGGGGGGGGGATACTTGTCTGAGGCCTTGGGAGTCAATAGACAGTAGGTGCAGGAGTAGGCCATTTGGCCAGCACAGTAAAGAAGGAATTGAGGAGAGCAATTAAATTTTAAAAGTTATGGGATTCCTACTTGACCTTGTATCTAATGCTGAATAGGATTATGATTCTTATATGTGTGTGGCCAAGGGTAGGTTTCTCCTCAGACCATAGTAGTGTAGTGGTTAGTATAACACTATAACGGTGCGGGTGACCTGGGTTCAGTTCCTCCGCTGTCTGTTAGGAGTTTTACCTTCTCCCCATGACCACATGGGTTTCTCCCGGTGCTCCGGTTACCTCCCACGTCCCACTAATTCACCTACTAACCTGTACATCCCAAAGGCGTACAGGTTAGTAGGTGAATTAGTCACATGGGTGTCATTGGGCAGTGTGGCTCTGTGGATAGAAGGACCAGTTACTGTGCCGTATCTCCAAATAAAATAAAATAAATGTAGCCTTACCTCCAGAGTAATTTTCGATCGGGTTATCATCTAGAAATGTCACCTCATTGGTGACTGGAGTGGCAATATATCATTATCAGCTTGATGAACCCAAAGGGGTTTCTGGAGTGATATAATTCAAATAAAGAAATGGTCGCTGTTCTGCTTTGTAACTTTAAAACATTAAACTAATTCAAAGGGACATAGGAGAGTGCAAAACGTGGGTCTAACTTTGTGTTTGAGGTGAGGCGCACATGTATCATGTTGTAGCGTGATGACATTTGCAATTCATGTATTTTTACACATATCCCATATATATATATAAAATGACACGAGATACTCAACCATTAAATACACAACATTCCTCCCTGCTTAGCTATAGAACTCAACAGAGAATGCATCTCAACGACATGTACATTATATTACATACAACAAATACTATATACAGACATCTACAGCATGGTAAATTTTAAATTGTCCCATTTTGGACTAAAGATTGAATTGCTGTGGAGGATTTCTTACTCTCATGGAATAACATCTTTCCTGACAGTGGGGGGGGGGGGGGTCACTCTGCTTGGTAGGTGAGGCTTGTGGCTGCGAAACAACCTCAGGTTCTGGGGCCTCCTCCGTGGTTGACAGAGGAGTTGACTCTGAGACTGTAGGATGTGGTACGTGGTTTGTGCAGCTCTGGACATCTTTCCTCTCCATCCTTTTCCCTCTTCTAGCCTGTACAGCTTGATCTTGGGAAGGTGCATTTAGTTCACTGGAGCATTCTCTTATTAATCCCACTATTGCTTCCCTTACGATCTGATCTCTCCTCTTGGTTTCCTCATCACCTGATGATCCTCTGTTTTCGTATCTCCTTTGCCTCCTTTCTTTTTGTCCTTCCGTTCATCCAGCTGGGCTTTGGTCTTTGCATCTACTTTACAAATAGCTTTTTATCTCCCACTTGAAGTCCATGCAATAACCTTAAAGAACACAAAGCCAATTCTGGTTCTTTATACTCACAAAAGCGAAATGCTTCAACTCTCCTGAAGCTCTTTTAATCCTCTTCCAGCTTAAAACCAGGGCACACTTCTCAAGTAACTGCCTGATTGACATATCCGAAGCTTTCATAGATATCTTGCCTACAAAAACTATTGTAGTCAGATCACTGTTTTCATCTTTTTCACAATTCCTTCGAGCAACATGTTCCTTCCTTGGTCCAATATGCTTTCCAACCAAAGGCACAGAAGTTGCATCGACATCTGTTCATCCTCTGGTTCATGGAGTACTGCATGGAGATAGCTGTGTACTTTTCTTAGTTTGGTTTCAGTTGACTCTCTTGCAAGTGAAATGGTGGATGAATCTCCAATCAAGTGTCAGCCAATCACATCCCCACCATGTTGGTCTTCCTGTTTTTAACACACACAAGCTCAATGTGGCTTGTCGGTTGTTGTATTTCACTGTTACGGATGTCATTGCTGCAGGAGTTATCTTTCCTCCAGTATAAGTTCTTAGTTGAATGTCTGCAGGCTTCAGTTCAGTATCTTTTAAATGACATTCAAACTCATTTTGTGGAATGACTGAAACAGCTGAACCGGGGTCCAATTCCATTTTAATTATTTGCTATTCACTTCTGGTGTAATCCATGTTCCTTGTCTGTTGTTACTTGTCACACTGTAAATCTTAAGGCTACGCAGTCATGTATCACTTTCATCATTAGCACACAGATTAGTGCTCTGTTTGAAACTGCAACATGAGATTTTAGCTTTTACTCTTCCCTGTGCAATCCATTTATTTTTGTCTGCCCGACATGCTCCTTGTATGTGTCCTACTTTGTTGCATTCTTTGCATGTTTCACCTTTAAGCCTATATTTGTTTGGTGTATGTGAGCACCTGCCACAACAGTAACACAATTTGGTCAGCCAATCTGATCTTTGTTTAGATGCTGCAATTTTGTTCACAATCACGTTCATTCCTAACTGCAACTCAATTGTGACTGTCTGCAGTTTCTATTGAAACAGTGATTTCAACTGCTCTTTAAATTGTAACTTGTGCTTCAGGAAGGAGGCCTTCATGAATATTTTTTGTAAGATTACAAATGATCTTTAAGACCATTAAGCATTATTAAACTTCATTAAGACGATTAGCAAACTGACAATCTCTGCAATTCAGCCACATGCATTACACTGAAATGACTCCTGTTCTTTTTGAATCCGTTTACAAAAGCTAAAGCATTCTGCAATCTACAAGACTTCAACTGTAGTGTTTCTGCATTACTTTCACAATATCAACAAACTTCACTTTGGAAGGTTTGGTTTAAGCAGTTAAATTTCTAAGCAAACTGTATGCCTTTAAACCCAAAGCACTTTGCAAAATTAGTACTTGTTTCTCATTGGCCTTTGCATTTGCTTCAAAATATTGTTAATTAGCTGAGCTTATAAAATCCAGTTACCCATTGTCTAATCAAGCGTGTCTATCTTTCTGAGGTAGTCAGTCATTTCTGCTTTTTTAATGATTATTATCACCAGATACTCGTTATGAAGCTGTGATGTTTTGCTTTCTGACTTTGTTTTATAAAACTCAATTATGTTTTCTCTTCCAAGAACATGTGCTCTGCCACTTTCCTTTTAAACTCAGAAGTCTGCATGTACAGGGATGCGCATTTTACTCGCCATTCCTCACAGTATTTTTTTTAGTTTGAAAGTCTCACTGCACTTCAATAGATCAGTAGCTGTCTGGAGATTGTCTTAAAAACAGCTCTTCAAAACATTAAACTAATTCAAAGGAAGACACTGGAATTGGGAATGCTGGTCTAATTTTGTGTTTAAGCAAAGTGAGCATTTATCACATGGGAGCATGATGACATATGTAATTCATGTATTTTTACATATAAACTGTAATGAATTCTTAAACAAACTAGAATACTTAATCAGAAAATATATATACGATTGCTCAAATATTACTGAAATATTAAATACACAACAGTTGTCTTTGTTTTTCTTTGTATAATTCAGTGACTACATTTGTAGGCTAATGAGTCATAAACATGACTTTGCATGTACTGTTCAGCTACTTATATTAAGGTAACCTTGGAGTGTTGTGGCATTTCATTGCACTTATGACAGATATTATTCATCTTTTTTTTTCTGGTGAAGTGAAATTTTGAGTGTGTGCCTGACAAAGGTTACTTGCCATCTGCAGCATATCTTAGACAACTAAAGAAGTTTCCAAACATTTCAGAAAATGATGCAAATATCAGCAGATGCTTCTTTTCCGAATCAAGAACAATAAACACTCACCAATTCGATTATATCTGTCAAGAGGGAAATAGAATCATGAGAATTTTGGCAAAGGGGGCTTAATTTTTCTTACAAGCTACAAGAAACAAGACTGCTCACCTGAACCCCACCTGTCTTCAATTTTCCAGAAGGGCATTTTGTAGGTTGAGCCCAGCAGGATACGTCAGTGGAAAGCATGGCTGCATACAATAAATGAATGTAAGTGTCCTGCTAGTGAACATCAGGGTCACTGATATGAAATATTGACTTTGCTTCTCTCTTCACTGATCTGCTGAATGTTTCTGGCACTTGTGCCTTCATTTCCTGAATTTCAGATGTGGCTCCTGGTGAATAAACTTTTCAGAGATCCTTGCCTCAAATGGGCAGCACCCAACTTTAAGGACCCCCACTTCCCGGGACATGCCTCTTCTCACTGCTACTGTCAGGGAAGAGGGACCAGAGCCTCAATGTTTCAGGAACAGCTTCTTCACATCTGCCATCAGATTTCTGAACGGCCTATGAATCCTACTCACTATTCTGCTATTTATTTTTATTGAGCCTTCTAGTAGTATTTTATGCCTTGTACAGTAGTGCTGCCACAAAAACAACCAATTTCATGACTAATGTCCATGGTAATAAACATTATTCTGATTCTGACTCAGCAGTGGGGTCATGAAGTTGCAAGAAGCTGTCTTGGCTCTCGTTTCAGGCATGTACTGACATGAAATGCAGGATCAGTGCAATTTCCAGGCTCAGGCTCTTATCCCAGAATTCAGTTTAGATGCCATCCCAGCAGAGCAGGAGCTAATCTCTCAATCTTAAAAGGAGAAGGCGAATTGAAAACTGCCATTAGATATGTGCGCCACAGTTCCTAAGAATACATTGGATTGCATAGCGGGAGAGAGAGAGAGAACTCAAAAGATGTGAGAGGGGTCACTTGGAGCATTCTGCACACCACAGCTCCTAGCAAGATGTTGGGTCACGTAGCAGGAGGGAGAGTTCAAAAGAAATGAGCTGGATTAGTTGGGACATTCTGCATGTCAAAGCTCCCAGGGAGACGTTGGACTGTGTGGCGGGAGAGAGAGTTCAAAAGATGCCTGCAGGGGCAGTCAGGATATTCTGCTTGCTATAGTTCCAAAGGGGAAATTCTGCATGTCACAGTTCCTGAGGGGGCATTGGATTGTGTATAATTAGGCATGTGGGAAAGGCCAATAAAATGAAGTTAGGTTTAAGCAGAGCAGCCATTGCATGAGTGGGCCAGTGTTCAGGGGTTTGGCTCATAGAGGCTTCAGCAAAGAAAGGCAAAGACCGGAGGCAGATTCTTTTCATTTAATTTTTCTTTCTTTCTTTTTGCACTGTTAGGGCAGTGGGGATGCCAGCAGGATGAATCTTTCTCTTGCGGGGTGCGGGAAGGCAGGGAGACCTCTGGTGTCCCTGACGACTACAACTACCTTCAGCCACAGCTTCTTTCAGACTGTGTTCAGGAATTCGAGCTGGGACTTTGGATCAATCAGGAGGCTGAGGGGTTGATCAACAGGACAAACAAGGAGCTAGTTACACCCAAGGTGCAGGAAGCAGGTAACCGTTTGACCATTAGGAGGGAAAAAAGGAATTGGTAACCAGTGCAGAGTACCCCCGAGGCCATTCCCCTCAACAGTAGGTATACCACTTTGGATACTGTTGGGGGGGCTGGCGGTAGAGAATGGCCTAGCAGAGGGAATACACTACAGTCACACCTCTGGCACTGATTCTGGCTCCATGCCTCAGAAAGGAGGGGGTAAGAAAAGCTGAGCGATAGTGATATGGGGTTCATTGGTTAGGGGAACAGACAGGAGGATTTGTGGATGAGAATGAGATTCCTGAATGGTATGTTGCCACTCAGGCACCAGTGTCAGGGACATCTCAGATCGAATCCACAGCATTCTTCAGTGGGAAGATGAGCAGATAGAGGTCATGGTCCACACTGGTACCAACAATATAGGTGGGGGTGTGACAAGGTCCTGCAAAGGGAGTTTAGGGATTTAGGAGCTAAGTTAAAGGACAGGCCCTCCAGGGTCCTGATCTCAGGACTGCTACCCATGCCGCGTGCTAGTCAAGCCAGAAATGGGAAGATCATACAGTTTAACATGTGGCTAAGGAGATGGTGCAGGAGGGAGGGCTTCAGATGTTTAGATCATTGGGCTCTCTCCCAAGGACAGAAGGACCTGCACAGAAATGACTGTTTTCAACTGAACTGGAGGGGAACAAATCTCCTTGCAGGAAGGTTTGATAGTGCTGCATGGGTGGTGGGGGGGGGGGGGTTTAAACTAGAGTTTCAGGGGAATAGAAACCAGAGTGCCGGAGCAGAGAGTGGAGTGACTGAGGGGAAGGATGTTGTTAAGTCAGGAATCAAATGATTGAGCATAGTGGAGCTAATGTTCTGAGTTGTGCATGTTTCAAAGGAAGGGATATTATAGGGAAAACGGATGAGCTCAGGGCATGGACCAGCATGTGGAATTATGACATTATAGCCACTAGTGAGATCTGGTTGTAGGTGGGATAGGACTGGCAGCTCAATGTTCCATGGTTCCATTGTTTTAGATGTGATGGAGCAGGAGGAATTAAAGGGGAAGAGGTCAGAGAAAATGTCATGGCAGTCTCAGACAGGACAGACTGCAGAGCTCATCTAGTAAGGCTATACAGGTGCAACTGAGGAATAAGAAAGGGTTAACCATGTCAATGGGATTACATTATAGACCACCCAATGGTCTGCAGGATTTAGAGGATGTGGTGAACTATGTGCCTGTCTGGACACGCCCCCTTCTGACTGCTCCTGTGGCTCCTCCCACAGGCCCCTGTATAAAGGCGATCGAGGTCTGATCCTCTGCCTCATTCTCCAGGATGTAATATGATGGTCACTCACTGCTGGTTCCTTCTTCAGTCAATAAAAGCCGATATCTCACCTTTACGTCTCAGTGTGAGTTATTGATGGTGCATCAATTTTATTGACTGGAAGTTTTAAAACATGGAAACCGTTTTACGTCCAGAAAGGTTGGATTTGGACCCTCAAGACCCTGACGCAGCTCTCGCTTTTGAACACTGGCTTGCATGCTTCCAATCATACTTGGAGGAGGTTCGTGCAACTGAACCCGCTGTTATGCACCGAATTCTCCTCTCGAGGGTCACCCCAAAAGTTTATTCCATTATCCGGGATCTGCCAACCTACAAAGGGGCACTGGACGCCCTCAAAAGACAGTACCTGTGGCCGGTGAACACCGTCTACGCAAGACATCGTTTAGCTACCCGGCGACAGCGGCCTGGAGATTCGAGCGCTGAGTTTCTCCGAGCACTACTGACCACACACACACAGCGACACACACATCCCATCCAACACGACAGCTGCGCTACCGACACCACTTGCAGTCTCTCCACTCCCAAGGTCCCTCCCCCGCCGCTGTTCGCCAACCTGACCCCGACTGTAGACCGGTGGCGACTACAAGCAGGAGGTACAGTGCGGGGGACAGGGCCTTCATTCAGTCAGAGGTGCAGTGGTTGCTCAGGGAGGGGATCATTGAGCCAAGCACAAGCCCTTGGAGGGCCCAGGTGGTCGGATGGTGGCCCCACCCCCCCCCCCCCACGAACTCCTATTCTCTTTTCCCAGGAAGTCTGTCACCCTACCAGTTTGGCTGATGTCCCCGGGGCCAGTGCTGCTCCGGAAACATGTGAGGAGCAATAAATACTCCCCGCTGGTCGAGAGGGTTCACCTTCTGCATGCGAACCCCCAGTATGCTTACGTGGTCTTACCTGATGGGCGGGAGGACACGGTCTCCATCCGCGACCTGGCACCCGCAGGTGCAGCAGACCAGTACCCTGAACACTCTCCGGTAACTATGAACCCTGTACCCGAGGTGACACCGCGCTCACCAGGCCCTACATGGACTCCTCACGACACTCATATACCAGGTGCCTCGCACATGCATGAGCTGGAACCAGCACAACCTCCATCTCCTGTGCAATCACCAATGTTGCTGGCATCGGTGCAATCACAGTCGGTGCTACGTAGATCGCAGCGACAGATTCGACCACCTGATAGACTTGACCTGTAAGAAACTTCGCCACATGGGGACTCTTTCAAACAAAGGAGGGGTGAATGTGGTGAACTATGTGCCTGTCTGGACATGCCCCCTTCTGACTGCTCCCTTAGCTCCTCCCACAGGCCCCTGTATAAAGGATATCGAGGTCTGATTCTCTGCCTCATTCTCCAGGATGTAATATGATGGTCACTCACTGCTGGTTCCTTCTTCAGTCAATAAAAGCCGATATCTCGCCTTACGTCTCAGAGTGAGTTATTGATGGTGCATCAGAGGAGCAAATCTATGAGTGAATGAGGCAGGGCCGGAGATCTAGTGATTATAATGCCATTTTCAAGATAATCATGGAGAAGGATAGGCCTGGTCCTCAGGCTGAGATTATAAATCGGAGAAAGGCCAAGTTCGATAGTATCAGAAAGGGTCCGGCAAGGGTGGACCGGGACAGGGCGTTTTCTGGAGAAGGTGTACTTGGCAAGTGGGGGGGCCTTCAAAAGTGAAATTTTGAGAGTATAGAGTTTGTACGTTCCTATCAGAATAAAATAAAAGGATAATAGATTTAGGGAACCTTGGTTTTCAAGAGATATTGAGGCATTGGTTAAGAAAAGGTAGGAGGTGCATAGCTGCTATTGGCAGGAAGGAGCAAATGAAGTACTTGAGGAGTATAAGAAATACAAGGAAACATTTAAAAAGGAAATCAGGAGGGCTAAAAAAAGGCATGATGCTGCTCTGGCAGACAACGTGAAGGAGAATCCCAAGGGCTTCTACAGACATTTGTTAAGAGCAAAAGGATAGCTAGTGACAAAATTGGTTCTCTGGAAGATCATGCGGATTATAGTCTTCTTGGGAAAACTATGCATGGAGCCAAAAGAGACGGGGGAGATCTTAAATGGATGTCTTGCATCTGTATTTATTCAGGCGACGGACACAGAGTCTATTGAAGTGAGACAAAGTAGCAGTGAGATCATGAACTCTGTACAGATTTCAGGGAAGGAGGTGTTTACCATCTTGAGGCATATTAGGGAGGATAAATCTCAAGGGCCTGATAAGGTATTCCCTCAGACCCTGGGGGAGGCAAGTGCAGAAACTGCAGGAGCTCTAACAGAGATACTTAAATCATCCTTAGCAACAAGTGAGGTGCTGGAGGACTGAAGGGTCGCTAATGTTTTAAAAAGGTCCTAAGAATAGGCCAGTGAGCCTGACCTCAGTCGGGGGTAAGTTATTGAAAGGTTTTCTAAGGGACTAGATATATGTCTTTGGATTAACAGGAACTGATTAGCAATAGTTTACATAGCTTTGTGTGTGGAGTTTTTCAAGGAAGTTACCAAGAAAGTTGAGGAAGGCCGAGTAGTGGATGCTTCCCACATGGATGTTAGCAAGATCTTGGACAAGGTCCCACATGGGAGGTTGGTCAAGAAGGTTCAGTCACTTGAATTTCAAGATGAGCTATTAAATTAGATTTGACATTGACTCTACAGGAGAAGCCAGAAAATGGTAGCAGATGGTTGCCTCTCCGACTGGAGGCCCAAAAGTAGATGTGTTCCATAGTGATCAGTGCTGGGTTCCTTGGTGTTTGTCACCTATATCAATGATCTGGATGATAATGTGGTAAACTGGATCAGCAAATTAGCAGGTGACCCCAAGATTGGGGGTATAGTAGACAGCAAAGAGACTATCAAAGTTTGCAGTGGGATCTGGACCAGATGAAAAAATATGCTGAGAAAGGGCAGATGGAATTTAATGCTGATAAGTGTTGCAGGGTAGGACCAACAGGAGAGCAGCCGGACACTGAGGAGTGCTGTAGAACAGGGAAATATAAATCCATGATTACTTGAAAGTGGTGTTATTAGTAGATAGAGTCATAAAGAAAGCTTTTAGCACATTGACCTTTATAAATCAGACAATTGAGTACAGAACAAACACGAGGAAACCTGCAGATGCTGGAAATTCAAACAACAACACACACAAAATGCTGGTGGAACACAGCAGGCCAGGCAGCATCTATAGGGAGAAGCGCTGTCGACGTTTCGGGCCGAGACCCTTCGTCAGGACTAACCGAAAGGAAAGATAGTAAGAAATTTGAAAGTAGTGGGGGGAGGGGGAAATGCAAAATGATAGGAGAAGACTAGAGGGGGTGGGATGAAGCTAAGAGCTGGAAAGGTGATTGGCGAAAGTGAGAAATTGAGTACAGGAGTTGGAATGTTATGTTGAAGTTCTATAAGATGTTGGCAAAGCCTAATTTTGAGTATTGTGTGCAGTTTTAGTCGCTTACTGACAGGAAAGATGTCAATAAGATGAAAGAAGGCAGAGAATGTCTACCAGAACGTAGCCAGGACTGGAGTACCTGAGTTATAGGGAAAAGATGAACAGGTTACTTCATTCCTTGTAGTGTAGATTTGAGGGGAGATTTGATAGAGGTTTACAAAATTATGAATGATACGCATAGGATAAAAGCGTTGTCCACTGGGGTCGGGTGAGACTCGAGCCAGATGTCATGGGTTAAGGGTGAAAGGTGAAATGTTTAAGGGGAACATGGGGGAGGGGGATGGTGAAAGTGCAGAATGAGCTGCAATGGAAATAGTGGATAAGGATTTGATTTCAACATTTAAGAGAAATTCAGGTAGGTACACGGATGGGCGAGATATAGAGAGCTATGGTTCAGGTACAGGTTAATGGGACAGGACAGATTAATAGTTCAACAAAGACTAGGTAGGTCGAAAGACTTGTTTTTGTGCCATAGTATTCTATGACTCTGTGACTTGAATGTATAGTGTACATGCACCAATATTAAACCAGGAATGTGAAACTATAGTTGGAAGAACCCTCGTTATTTGCACTGTAAAATAAATTCAAGTAGATTTTCACAATACTGAAGCTTTGTGATGGAATGAATATGATTATCAACAAAGTCTTTAAACAGAGGGAGAGGTGGAACAAACACAATTAGATTAGGGAAAAGCATACATGCTTTGCACCTGAACATTTACTTATCTTTTTGTTTATGTGCTTTGTAACATATGTTTGTGAAAACATTTTAAGTACGTAACCCTCACACTGGGCTTATATGTGAACTTGGCTCAATTGCTACTGTAACTCAGCTAACAGCCCATATGACTCAATGGTGACAAGGCTGACTTTCATAAACAATATACATCCAGGGTCAGTGTGATTTGTAGTTCAACCAAACAGGAAACCTTGGATGTTCGAATTAATGGAATCTTGATTTGAGTGAATTCTGTGTAAATACAGAATTACTGGTCGCCAAGAAATAACAAATCATACACCAGAATAAAACAGTAAAGAAAGAATATCTATAGAGCTATTTAGAAAAGCATGTAATTCAGATAACGGTAGTAGAATAATTTCAAGTGTGTATAAGGGTTTGTCAAATCTTAAAGCACATTCGACTTCATACATTCAAACAAGATGGGAGAAGAAAGGAGGGATAATTATATCTGAGGAAGAATGGGCAATAATATGGTATCAATGGAAGTGTACCTGTTCACAGAAATGGAGGGAGTTCAGATGGAAAAACTTGATAAGATATTTTATTACACCCTCTCAGAAATCCCATGATGATAGTAACATTGTTGTTTGCTGGAGAAATTGTGGAAATCAAAATGCAAACCATTATCATATTTTCTGGGAATGCCCCGTTATCAAAGACTGTTGGAGTGGGATACACAATGCCCTACAAGACATCTTTAAATGTGAAATACCCTTAGAAAGTAAGACCATATATTTTGGATATATACCTCAAGAAAGGTTGAAAATAGATAAATATTTAATGAATATACTGTTGGTGGCTGGTAAAAAGACTCTTACTAGGAAATGGTTATCACAGGAATGCCCAACTTTAAATACATGGATGGAAATTACAATGGACATTTACAAAATGGAGAAGATAACAGCATCTGTTAATCATAAGTTGGAACAATTTGATTCATACTGGGAAAAATGATTTAACTACATAACTCCTCATAGGCCTGATTTTATTCTCACAAATCAATGAATATGTTGTAAAAAAGATCACTCCCTACTTGTACATATTTTTTTCCTATCTCTTGTTCTTTCTTTCCTCTCTTTTCTATAAGTGTATACCTCAGATAAATATGATGTGGAGATTTGTGGCAAATATGACTATATGATATATTTGTACAGTACCTGAAATACATCTTGTGGAAATGTTTGATGATGAACTTCAATAAAAAATAAATTAGAAGAAAAGAATATCTGTCAACTTCAGCTTTATCAAACAACTATTAAGAGAAAGAAAAGAAAGAGGAAAATAAGTAAAAGGGCCAGTCTAAATGTGCGCATGACTGCTGGAGCTCATTTCCTCAAAAAGCTGACTATAACCATTACTCACGGCACTGAATTGTCATTGCCAATCACCAGTAGAGCTTCCCATCTTGGATTCCTTCAACTCGCGAAGCACTCCTTCTTCTCTTTACCACATCTCCCACCAAAAGACCAAGAACTTCACCACTGTCTGTCACAAAACTCTCTCTGCTCAGCTCTCTCTGGAACCCTCTGATTCCACCATCCTGATTGGCTGACGCAACATTCCTAAGTTAAACAACATGGCCCCTGACATTTAGCCAAAACCAAAACGTTTTACCAGCAGAACACACTTCTACAGAAAACTACTAAAATGAAATACCTCACAGCATAGCAGTAGAAATCTTAACCAGGGTAGTACAGGTAAAAATTAGAGAGTAAATTGTCAAACATGCACTTGTCATTACTTTGAAGAAAAGACTAAAATGTAATTCATCACACTATTACATGGAATCCAGAACTGTTCTGACAGTGTTTTGACATAGTTGATGAAAGTGTGAAACTGTGACTAACTTCGTTCTGAAATCTGATTGTTTATAATTGATTGATCTTGATAGTAAAGGATATAGTTATGATGACCTTACTTTATCATAACAAATACTAGAATGTTGTTTAAAAATGTTCATTTTATTTTAAGTAATGTTCAACATGGGTACTATCAGTCTTGATTGAGTTACGTTTTTGCCATGGTTACAGAACGGTACAATTCATACAAGGACCAATGTTTACTGACAGGAAGCAACTACTCAGCTGGTTAATTTGTATCATCCGTGACACGGAACAACCGTTTATCATCAGGAGATGGCCATGCACTCTGGTAAGGCGGAAGATGCTTCTGTAAGCGATGCTGCTACTTCTACTACTATTAAATCTACCGAGTAGAGTTTTACTCAGGTACTGTCACTGTGACTGCTCTGATGGCTTTTTTTGTATATTCTCAGCTACAGAAGAAGCCATCGGTTTGTAAATACTCCAGTTAAGCTATATCAGACAGCAGCACTACAAAATTATGTCAAGCAACACACACAAAATGCTGGTGGAACACAGCAGGCCAGGCAGCATCTATAGGAAGAAGTGCTGTCGACGTTTTGGGCCAAGACCCTTCATCAGGACTACCTGAAAGGAAAGATAATAAGTGATTTGAAAGTAGGAGGGGGAAGGGGAAAATGTGAAATGACAGGAGAAGACCGGAGGGGGCGGGATGAAGCTAAGAGCTGGAATGGTGGTTGGCAAAAGGGATACAGAGCTGGAGAAGGGAAAGGATCATGGGACGGGAGGCCTAGGGAGAAAGAAAGGGGGAGGGGAGCACCAGAGGGAGATGGAGAACAGGCAGATTGATGGGCAGAGAGAGAAAAAAAGAGGGAGAAATAAATAAATCGGGATGGGGTAAGAAGGGGAGGAGGGGCATTAATGAAAGTTAGAGAAATCAATGTTCATGCCTTCAGGTTGGAGGCTACCCAGACAGAATACAAGGTCTTGTTCCTCCAACCTGAGTGTGGCTTCATCTTGACAGTAGAGGAGGCCATGGATAGACATATCAGAATGGGAATGGGATGTGGAATTTTAATGTGTGGCCACTGGGAGCTTTCTCTGGCGGACAGAGCATAGGCGTTCAGCGAAACAGACTCCAAATCTGTGTCGGGTCTCACTAACATATAAAAGGCCACACTGGGAGCACCGGACGCAATATACCACATCAGCCGACTCACAGGGGAAGTGTCGCCTCACGTGGAAAGACTGTCTGGGGCCCTGAATGGTGGTGAGGGAGGAAGTGTAAGGGCAGGTGTAGCACTTGTTCCGCTTACAGGGATAAGTGCCAGGAGGGAGATCGGTGGGAAGGGATGGGGAGGGGGGAACGAAGGGAGTCGCATAGGGAGCGATCCCTGCAGAAAGCAGAAAGGGGGGGAGGGAAAGATGTGCTGGGTAGTGGGATCCCGTTGGAGGTGGCGGAAGTTGCGGAGAATTATACCTTGGACCCAGAGGCTGGTGGATGGTAGGTGAAGACAAGGGGAACCCTATCCCAAGTGGGGGTGGCGGGCGGATGGTTTGAGGGCAGATGTGCATGAAACAGGAGAGGTGCATTTGAGCGCAGAGTTGATGGTGGAGGAAGGGAAGCCCCTTTGTTTATAAAAGGAAGACATCTCCTTCGTCCTGGATTGAAAAGCCTCATACTGAGAGCAGATGCGGTGGAGACGGAGGAATTGCGAGAAGGAGATGGCATTTTTGCAAGTGACAGGGTGGGAAGAGGAATAGTCCAGGTAGCTGTGAGATTCTGTAGGCTTATAGTAGATATCAGCAGATAAGCCGTTTCCAGAGATGGAGACAGAAAGATCAAAAAGGGGAGGGACGTGTTGGAAATGGACCGGGTAAATTTGAGGGCAGGGTGAAAGTTGGAGGCAAAGTTAATGAAGTCAACGAGCTCAGCATGCGTGCAGGAGGCAGCGCCAATGCAGTCGTCGATGTAGCGAAGGAAAAGAAGGGGACAGATACCCGTATAGACTTGGAACACGGACTGTTCCACAAAGCCAACAAAAAGGCAGGTATGGCTGGGACCCATATGGGTGCCCATGGCTACACCTTTGGTTTGGAAGAAGTGGGAGAAGCCAAAGGAGAAATTATTGAGAGTAAGAGCTAATTCGGCTAGACGGAGGAGAGTGGTGGTAGAGGGGAATTGGTTAGGTCTGGAATCCAAAAAGAAGCAGAGAGCTTTGAGACCTTCCTGGTGGGGGATGGAGGTATATAGGGACTTGACATCCACGGTGAAAATAAGGCGGTGGGGGACAGGGTACTTAAAATCATTGAAAAAATTCAAAGCGTGAGAAGTGTCACGAACATTGGTGGGAAGGCATTGAACAAGGGGGGATAAAACAGTGTCAAGGCATGCAGAAATGAGTTTGTGGAGAAGGAGCAAGCTAAGACAATGGGTCTACCTGGATGTTGGGTAGGAAGTAGAAATGAGAAGTGCGGGGTGTGGGAGCTATGAAGTTGGTGGTAGTGGATGGGAGATCCCCAGAGCTGATAAGGTTAGCACCCTCACCACCATTCAGGGCCCCAGACAGTCCTTCCAGGTGAGGCAACACTTCACCCGTGAGTTGGCTGGTGTGGTATATTGCGTCCGGTGCTCCCGGTGCGGCCTTTTATATATTGGTGGGACCCAATGCAGACTGGGAGACCATTTCGCTGAACACCTACGCTCGGTCCGCCAGAGAAAGCAGGATCTCCCAGTGGCCACACATTTTAATTCCACGTCCCATTCTCATTCTGATATGTCTATCCATGGCCTCCTCTACTGTCAAGATGAATCCAAACTCAGGTTGGAGGAACAACATCTTATATTCTGTCTGGTTATCCTCCAAACTGAAGGCATGAACATTGACTTCTCTAACTTCTGTTAATGCCCTTCTTCCCCTTCTTACCCCATAACTGATTTATTTATTCCACGTCATCTTTTTTTTCTCTCTCTGTCTATCACTCTGCCTGTTCTCCGTCTCCCTCTGGTGCTCCCCACCCACCTCTCATTCTCCCTAGGATTCCCATCCCATGATCCTTTCTCTTCTCCAGCTCTGTATCTCTTTTGTCAATCACCTTCCAGCTCTTAGCTTCATCCCTCTCCCTCCTGTCTTCTCCCATCATTTCGGATTTCCCCCTCCCCCTTCTACTTTCAAATCTCTTACTATCTTTTCTTTCAGTTAGTCCTGACGAAGGGTCTCAGCCCGAAACATTGACTGTACTTCTTCCTTTAGATGCTGCCTGGTCTGCTGCGTTCCACTAGCATTTTGTGTGTGCTGCTTGAATTTCCAGCATCTGTAGATTTCCTCGTGTTTGCTACAAAACTATGTGTTCACTTCTGCAAGAAAGATTGTCCACATGATTTAAGGCACAGAGGAAGAGAACTAGCAAATCAAGATAAACTACAAAGGAAATGTAAAGTGACAAGGCTATATGTTTAATGTACTTAATTTATCTTCTTGGTTTTCATCTGTTATTCTCCTGACCTTTTTAAACTGAAGAGAAATTAGATTCGGTAATTTAACTAATTTTCATATAAAATTGAAAGCATTTGGAAACAATCTGGAAAGGTGTGAAGTGATACACTTTGGAAGGTCGAGCTTGAAGGCAAAGGATAATAGTGGAATTCATAGCAGTGTAACGGAACAGGCTGATCTTGGGAGTTCATGTCCGTAGATCCCACGTAAGTTGATTGTGTTGTTAAGAGCGTATATAGTTATACCTATACCTATTTGATTTTGACAATATATACTTTCCTTTATTGCTGTTTATATGTCTTTTGTATTATCTGTTTGCTGAACTTCTCCTCTGATTCGTATATATTTTACTGGAAATCAATAAAAAGATTAAAAAATGAAATGAAGAGGCTATATAGTTGTTGGCCTTCTTTAATCGGAAGATTGAGTTCAAGAGCATGAGGTAATGTTGCAGCCCTATAGAACTCTGAGTATTGTGTTCAATCTGTTTTCCACATTACTGGAAGAATGTGGAAACTTTAGAGGTGGTGCAAAGGAGAACCTTCCAAAGGGCGATGAGCGGTGGGTGACCTGACAGAACTGCAGAAGGTGATAAGTGGCATTGATAGAGTCCAGCAACTTTTTCTCAGGGTAGACGTCACTAATACAAGAGGAAGTAATTTTAGGGTGATTAGGGAAAGGTACAGGGGGAATGTCAGAGGTAGGTTTATACACAGGGCTTAGTGGGTGTGTGGAACACTCTGCCAGGGGTGGTAGTCTAGGCCAATATTTGAGAAACATTTAAGGCACTCATAGATACACGATGGAGGGCTATGTGGGAGGAAAGTGTTAGACTGCTTTTGGAGTAGGTTAAAAGGTTGGCACAACATCACGGGCTGAAGTGACAATACTGCACTTTAATGTTCTATGCTCTCTGTTCCAACCGGCAAGATTGGCAACATCTTTGGGGAGAGAAACAGAGGTAACATTGCGGGCTGGTGACTTCTGATGAAAATGCAAATTGAAAGTCAGAGACCTGAAACACCAACTCCGTTTCCCTCTTCGCAGGTGCTGCCTAACCTGCTGAGTATTTATAGTACTTTATTTCAGATTCCTGGCATCTACAGCTTCCTACTTCTTTGGTGTAAATCTACACTGGATAGTCTCCTACTGTGATTACATTGTACAATTAACCCAGGTCCACCACAGCCAATGGAGGCAGCTTTGAGCTCTGTGCTGACTGCATATTGGATGATTGATGCTGTAGCTTGTGGTAGATTGGACGTTTATTGGTTATCATCTCAGTAGGGGACCAATGTTGTGAGTGTCAGCAGCAGTTTAACTAGACAGCTGCCACCTTTTAATGGGGTTGAATTGTGACTACAGAAGTTATTGATATCATTCTCATCTGGGAAATACTGGCACAGCATGGAAAAATGGAGATTTTATCAACCATGTCCATTACTGATATAAACATTGTATCCCAGATTTATTAAATTAAATTTAAATTCCACAGTTGAGGAGGACTCAGATTCACTTCCCTGGATCAATATTCTGGGCTGAAAAGCTTTCTGCTTTTCCTTTACAAATTGTGCTTGGAACAGGTGACCTGGCATGAGGATATGTCTGCCTATACCAAGTGGCTGCTGCTGTCTGCTATCTTATCCTGAAAGAGGGATGAAATGCATCATTGGATGCTCAGCTTTGTAAATGCCCATCATAGGTGAACAGCAATGAGCATGTGGTAGACCTGTAGCAGATCTATCTGTGAGATGGTTTGACAAATCAATCATGTTAGAATTATATGATATAAAAATTAGACTACAGTTAGAATACCATGTACAATAATAAGAAGAAAATGATAAAAGTTGAGAAAGGCAAATGAAATTAACAAACCCTATGAATTGTCAGTACTAAAGTACTTTGGATATGAGGAGTTGTTTACTGGAAAGGAGCTGTTTTCTCTGGAACAACCTAGAATGTGGTAACTCTTAGTGAGGAAGAAGAGAATTCTCAATAGGTTAGATAAAAAGAACAGGCAGAACTTAGTTCCCATAGGAGACTGTACAAGAGAAATGAATTAAATTAACTGGTGGAAGAATTAAAGAGGAGTTTGCTAATTCTTCAAGTCCTAGAGTGGGTCTGGGTCTCATTAGATAAAAGTAAGGTAGAGCTGAACTCTCACCACATTTCAGAAGTACTTGAATGAACACCTGATGGACCATGGCTGCAAAAAGGCTATAGACCTGGAGCCAGGAAATGGGATTCATTTAAAATACATTTTTAACCATCATGGACATAATTGGCCAGATTGCTTCTTCTGTGCTTCCATAATGTTGATGGCACCCACACAGAGATCCAAGTAACACACACAAAATGCTGGAGGGACTCAGCAGGCCAGGCAGCTTCTATGGAAAAGAGCAGTCGATGTCTCGGGTCGAGACCCTTTCCAGCATCTGCAGATTTTCTCTTGTCAGAGATCTGAGGAGTATGTTGCAGGCAAGTTGGAAGTGGAAAATTTAAAGTGTAAATAAAACACAAATAAAATAAGGTTAAAATGATTTAATGATTAACAGACTATACTGGTAATTGTTGACAGATTAGTAGCTAAAATCTTCCTTTGTTAATACTGGAACAAGATAATCACTTTGGATATCAGGCAGGCACATCTTCGGAATGATGAAAATCTGTTGAGAAAGTTTCTAAATTGGTGCCATTCATAGATAATTTAATTTATTTACATCATCATACTCATTTTGGAAGACAATAGCAAGGCTATAGAGCATTCTTCAATTTTAAATCAATCTCCTATGCCATCAGGTACTTAGAAGATTTAGGAATTCCATTGGTTTGTATTGGCTGCTCATTTGTAGCTAGGAGATGAGGTTGCATATGTTTTATCACCAGTTGATGTAACATCATCAACTGCACACTGACTCCATTAATTAATTACAACTTGGAATAAATGTCACTTTTACAAAGAGGGATGGCATCTGTTTCCCACTAAGGGATCATAGTCCTGTCTTTCAAATATATGCCCTAAATCAGTTCAAATCAGAGAAGCCAGCTGAAGTAACAGGGTCTTCAAAAAAAATTAAAGGAAGATATTTTCTTTGGCAATGAATAACCAGGCCACTTGTTCACTTATGTAAGAATTGATGGATTCTGAAGTGTCACCATCTTTTTTTCAGGATCAAAACCAAACAAGGGCTAGTTAAATTTTGGAGTGGATTGTATTGTCACTATCAATGGTTTATTTTCTAATGAAATGTCTCTCATGGCTTAATACAAACATATCAATAGATTATTTGTTTATGGCTCCTCCAGTGACTGCAACAAATATGCCAAATTGGCACTGTACAATTGGAAGCTACCCTTTACAAATTAAATATTAAACCTGATCCCACCTACCTTCACACTGTTAAAAAAAAAAGGTATCTGAGAATAGTAGGGATAGCGGTAGTGGGAGATTTTAATTTTCTGGTATTGACTGAACCACCCAGCATGCAAAGGGCCTGGATAGAGAAGGATTTTTGTGGTGCATCCAAGACAGTTTCTTCCTGAAATATTTAGAGGAAGCTATTCAGAAAGGAGGAATACTGGACCTGTTCTGAGGAACAAGGCATGCAAGTTACTGGAACAGCAGATGGGGGGCACTATTAGCCCTATTAGGGGGCATAGTTTTAAGGTGCTTGGCAACAGGTACTGAGGGGATGTCAGGGGTAAGTTTTTACACAGAGAGCAGTTTGGTGCGTGGAATGCACTGCCGGCAGCAGTGGTGGAAGTGGATATAATAAAAGCCTTTTAGATAGGTACATGGATCTTAGAAGAATAGATGGCTATGCGCTAGGGAAATTCTAGGCAGTTTATAGAGTAGATTACATGGTCGGCACAACATTGTGGGCTGAAGGGCCCTGTAATGTGCTGTAAATTTCTATGTTCTATTAGTCTTAAAATAGTTATGGAAAAAATAGAACAGGTCCACAGGTTAAATCGCTGAACTGAAGGAGAGCGGACTTTGGGGGCATTAGATAGGATCTATCTAAGGTTGACTGGAAGGACAGAGGAACATCAGGCAAATGGGAAGCTTTTAAAAGGATCATATGAAGAGTCCAGGGGAAGCACATTCTTGTTAGGATGAAAGAGAGGCAAAGTTCAAGGAAGCACAAACAAAGAAAGGAGCACAGACAAAATGGTGGAGGAACTCAGGCAACATCCAAGGAAAAAGTAAACAGTCAATATATTGGGCCGAGCTTCTTCATCAGGGCTGGAAAAAAAGACGAGGTCAGAGTAAGAAGGTGGAGGAAGGGGAGATAGAAGTACAAGGTGGCAGGTGATAGGTGAAACCGGGAGAGGGGGACGGGTGAAGTAAAGAGTTGGGAGGTTGATGAAAGCAATAATGAGCTGAAGGAGGGGGAATCTAATAGGAGAAGGTAGAAGACCATGGAAGAAAGGGAAGGAGGAGAAGCACCAGAGGCACAAGTGGACTAGTAAGGGGATAAGGTGAGAGAGGGAGACAGGAATCAAGAACAGCAAAAGGTCAATTACTGGAAGTTCAAGAAATTGGTGTTCATGCCATCGAGTTGGTGGCTACCCAGACAGGATACAAGGTGTTGCTCCTCCAGCCTCATCACAGCAGTGTCTCCTAGTGAGCAGTCTGGCTGTATTTCTTCGAGTATTGACTTGTTGGATCTTCTTGCTGTGCAACAAACTCTTAACACTTTCCTCCAGCATCCAAGTTCAAAGGCGTCGATTCTTCTGTATTCAGCCACACTAACAGTCCAGCTCTCACAGCCATACATCACGACTGGAAATACCATAGACTTGACTATACCAATCTTCATAGACAATGTTGTCTCTGCTCTTCGGTATTTTAACTAAATTTGCCTTTGCTGCCCTCCCCAGAAGTAAGCACCATTTAATTATGTGGCTGCATTTACCAGCTATAGAAATCTTTGGACTGAGGAAGACAAAATCCGTCACTGCTTCCACTTTCTTTCCATTTATTACCATGGAGTTAATAGCGCTGGTCGACATAATCTTGGTTTTCATAATATTGAATAACAAGCCAACTTTTACACTTCCTTCTTTCACTTCAATTAGAAGCTTCCTCAGACCCTCCTCACTTTCAGCTATTAGAATAGTATTATCTGCATATCTGAGGTTGTTAATATTTCATCCGGCAATTTTGATTCCAACATTTGAGTCCTCCAGACCAGCATTC